>NW_027467038.1:952500-1450000 GCF_046128005.1 Genypterus blacodes | reverse complement strand
AAAGCACAGGGAATGTGGAATGCGGTCCATTAAGAGTCCTGTGAGGAAAAGCTTTCACAAATATGCACCTCGCTCCAGCGTCGCCTCCCGCTGACGTCAAAGCCCCGTTAAGAGCAAATCAGCACAGCAGTAATGCCCCTCTTCATGGAAATCGCTCTGCTGTTTCCAAAATATTTGCACTGCTGATTCTTGGCCAGAGAGTGTGCAAGTGTGTGTGTGTGTGTGTGTGTGTGTGTGTGTGTGTGTGTGATGACATCACCAGGGGAGCAGAGGGCAGGGAAGTTGGAAGGAGAAAGTGTTTGCAGTTAGACAGACAGACAGACTACAGAGAGCCAAGTCCTTCCTCTTTAAAAAGCAAAGTAACGTCCTTCCTCCCTCCCTCACTGTTACCACTGTGCAGAAAAACAGACGATGTTTACATGCAGACAAGAAAACAAGGTTACAGGGGGGAAACCAGGTTAGGCCAGAAATTGGATAACGCAGCTCATCAGTAATCACATTGTTCCCATACACTCCCTGATGCATCCCAACCTCAATCAGCAGATTTGGACAGATGACAAGTGTCCTACGACTTTTCTGGCACTGGATCCCCATGTTTTGGTCCATTTGGATGCATGACAGCTGTGAAGATCCCTAAGCAACAGCATTAACATAACGACAAATGAACTTGAATCAAAATATACCTGCATTATTGTTGACAGGACTCTAGAGCTGAATCTGTTTTCAGTAGGTGCCGATAATGAAACGTGAATTTCACCTTGTGGTGCTCGGTAACGAGTCTTTCTCCGTTTCCAATTTGTCAGCGTGAGTCAAAACTTCACGCAGGACTTTTCTGCTGGTCTTAGACGGCGGGCATCATTAGCTGCTCACACGGCTGCAGGTTACATGACTGATCGCTGACGATGGCCGCTTTTATCATCATTGCTTCAAACTCTTTCAGCTTTTCAGTCTCATTTCTTTCCTTGTTCTTTTCTGTCCAACATTTTCTCTCTCTCTCCCTTCCCCTGCTCCCCCGACTGCATGCTTTCCTCTGACAGCTAATGGAGCAGCACATAAATCTTTGATGATAAGTTGAGGTAATATTAATTAGAAAGCGTTTGCTCACACCAGAAAAGAAATAGTGCAATTATGGGCAGGAATAGAATACGCAGAGTGGATGTGTGTGTGTGTCATGGCTGCTGACAGACACTGTTTGAATGCGTGTGTGTATGGAGTTACGTATGTGTGTGTGAAGGAGTGCAGGTTCTCCCATATGTATGTGTTTGTTATTGTATCATTTTGAGTCACACCTTCCAGTGCGGCAGTAAACACAGCACAAAGAGGATTCAACACTCTGGGACGGCAGCAGAGGGCTTTGAAACAGGTCGTCCCCAGAGGGAAGGATGTGGGCTGAGAGGGATTCGTACGTGTGTGAGTATACACACACACAGAGAGAGAAAGGAAACACACGGGGGAATTTAACATCAGCTTATCTGAGTCATCGATATTAGATGAATCATGTCAGGCCTCACTTCTATATCAGAGAGAGAATATTTAAAAATGTAAAAATCAAACAGCACATCATCTGTGTGAGTGCTGTTTGACCTGAATGTGTGGATTTTGAGAGCCTTAACGGTAAACGTAACGTCTGGCGCATGGACATTACATCTGGCACAGTTATGGAGAGTCATTTCCTTTTTTAGTGCCAAGTTTGATCAACTCTCCTTTATTTCTATAGCAGCATGTGAACAGAGAGCGGCTGGTTATGAGAGCGCTGCCAGGTAGACGGAGGTCCAGCCTGACTTTAATTGGAGTTGAGCAGGCTGCTTGTTAAGACCTCTTAAGTTCTATTTAAAGAGCCGGCACATCTGCCCCCTGTTTGCCTTTCCAGGGCTGTAAAGCAGGGAGAGTGAGCGGAGGGTAAAGGGTGATGGAGGGGGCCACACACTCTTTATGACACACACACACACACACTTTAAATGCTCACACCAGACGAGGAGAGGGAGATTTGTCCGCTAAGATCAACCTTCTTGAAAGTGTCTCTGTGGCGGGTCCACTCAAGATGGCCGTCAAGGAAGACAGAGAAAAATCAGTGTTGTTATGGAAACAATATGAAGCTACAGTGCAGGGACCTTAACGCTTCACTATGCAGCTGTCAAAGGATCCAAATGGCAGCAACAGGTACACACACACACACACACCCAAACACAGATCCAATACAATCCACTATACTAAGACATGACTGAACACAACATGCTTATGGTTACCAAGGACACCAAAGGAATCTAACCTCTTACACAAAACATCATCATGACAAACTCTCGACATGAGCCAGAACTATACAATACACACTTCCCACTTCTGATCCTTCCTTCATATTATCTACCAGACACATTGTGAGCCTGTACGCTCTCTGACATTGTTGGATGTACAGAACCCTAAAAATGTATATACCTGAAGTATTTGTAGGATATCAGGATGTTCAGGTTCTCCTGTATTGGCTGACGACTTGATTGCCCGCGTTCTTGTTGGAGTACAAGCGGGACAAGAACATAACGCTGGAGAGACCCGGGTCGTAGCTCCGGGTTGTCATGTGTGTCATGTGTTCCTTACAGACACAAAGTTTTCAAATGTATGGATCTTTTAACATTTGAAAGGTCAAAAGTAGGAGTTGAGCTGGCTGTGGTCCCTGGAGAGCCTGTATGGAGGACAGCAGGATCAGGGGCCGATGGCGTAAGACCTCCCGCTCATTTCGCCCGCAGTACATGGCGCCATTTCTCCATACATCATTCTCCTATGTTTCTCTGTACAGCACGCACACCCTGCACGCGCACACCCACACACACGCACACAGCTTGCGGTCAATACATCCCATCAGGCATTTTTACTCTCTAATCCTCTAAATCACCGTACAAATTAGCCGTGGGAAGGCTTGACTGGGTTGAGAATAAACTAAAATTGGAAAACGTACACACACATAAATCGCCCTCTCTCCTCTATTACACACACACACACACACACACAGAAATAAGGGACCAAATCAATCCTAACTCTTATTTTTTCAGAGGAACAGTTGAGAAAATGACCTGATGTAACTTCACCCTCATGTGAGGGACAGCAGGGACATCCACTCTCTTGTCCGTCTCTCTCGTCGTATCGCTGTGCTGCCAGAGGGCCAGGACGAGCTGAACATCCTTCATCCTTCACAGTAAAGCCATTAAGATAAGACTTGGGAGTTTATTAGTTCTCGCCAGGTATTCAGCGGCTTCGTGATCTCGCCGTTCTCCCTCTCATCACACGACAGTAAATACCGTCCCTACATCTTTCCCGGGAATGTGACGCACCGCTGTCCTGAAGAAAACCTTGACTCTGTGACGCACTCAATCTGCTGGGAGGTCACAGCACAGCACCATGGATCCTGAAGCCCTACAATCATCTTGGAACAGCCTTTGTGGCGCACAGTTAAGGGACGATGATGCAGCACGATTCTTATTAAAAGTTATCATCGTCATTGTCACACGAAGGCCACGAGGTCTTTCTGTTCAAGTGTGAATAAAGGCTCTAGATATCATACATGCATGGCACAATACAAGAAAATCCTTGACAGCAGTTGTTGATAGTAGCTACTTTTCCAAACCGCCAGTTCGTGAAAACAATGAATGCTTCAGGTGTGAACGGCAAATCTGTCTGGGGTCAGAGTTTAATCTGCTGTAATTGCTCCCAAACAAACGCATCCAACAGAAAAATCCCATTTGAATCCGTGCAAGTATCTCCAAAGACGTGTGTACGTGTGTGTGTGTGTGTGTGTGTGTGTGTGTGTGTGTGTGTGTGTTTGTGTGTGTGTGTGTGTGTGTGTGTGTAGACCGGCCAGTTGGCAGCTTTGTTGTCCTGACTTAAATACATTTGCTGCTGCTGGGAAGGTAATTGCCACACAGTTGGGCGAGGCCATCGGGGGATCAAAAAAATATGTTTTTCAGCCCTCAGAAATATTGCAGAGCTCCATTTGTTTGGCTTTGAATCAAAATATCCAGTATGCTGCTTCTCAGTGAATTGTGTTTTTCTCCCACATATTTTCACAAACTACCTGAACCTTAATCCTCTTCCTCTCAAACCAAACAGGAAACGGACTTTTTGACGAGAGTTGTTTTCACTTTGGGCGAAATCTGTTCCTCGTTTCTAAACCAGAAGCTCCACAGGAAGACGGTGAGACGAGCGGCCGCCATGAGTCAAACTGCTGTGAGGGACGCTCTGAGTGACAGTCAGCCAATTAAACGCTGCAGATTAGGCGTGTTTACCTGCGATATGGGCACGGCGCATTTGAACGAGCTGTAAGGTTGAGATTGCCGCTTGGTCTCAGGCTTGGAGGAAGGTAGATCTCCATCATCTGCCTCGTTATCTGACAGTTATCGCAGGGATAGTCTTACACCGTAATCACTATAATCCCCTCTGCTATCGGGCTAATGGTAGGGATGGATGGCACTGGTTACCATAGGAACGAGAGATGATAATAAAGTGTGTCAGCATATATCTATCTATAGCCCGTTTACTTTTCATGTGTGTGTGTGTGTGGGCTGAGCCGATGGTTCCTCCATAGACACACTGCACCTGTGTGTGGGCGGGAAGCATCTCAGAACAGCATGATGACCAGTATGCGCTGCTATATTTTTACTCTCAGTTTGGGAATGTACTTGGTAGCACACTGAGTTAGCGCCGGCACGATCCAGAAGGGAGAAGGGAACGTTCGGATCATTCAGAACCTCCTAACGTTTTGACTTAAATAGACCCTGTGGCACAGCGCTGGCACTGCTAATGCTAATGCTAATGCTTCTTTAAAAAGTGACTGAATGCCTCATGAGGTCTTAATGTTGAGGCATGTTTAGGCTGACTCGCTTGGGTTAAGCCAACATTCTGAGGACACGCAAACACCTGCACACGTGGTTCTACTCTCACAAGACCGTGAGGAGCAGCTGGTAAGACCGTTGTCGCAGGTGTTACGTTTCAAAACCAAGCCACATAAAGTGAAACTCTGAGCTCTGTGAGGAAACCGCAGAATCCATTCAACCGCAAGAAACGATTCTCAACTCTTCCTTCATACTTGGTGCTGTTTCAGAAGCTTCCTGCGACCTCTCCAACTCCACGTCTTTCATCCTCTCTTTCGCAGCATCTCTGTTCCGTCCTGGTAAACCTGCCGTGTCTCGCTCCCCTCACCCGCTGTCCGCAGACAAGAGGGGGAAAGTGATTTTGTGCAGCTATTTTTGGTTCTCGTTCCATTGCAGAGAGTGGGAGATAGAGAGACATTCACACCTACACACACCTAATATGCACATGAAACTAAAGAGGGTGGAGGGGACCACAGAGAAGAATAAGCAGTAAATTTGATCAAGTGACAACTGGAGCTTTAGAACCTGCGGTGGTTATGATGAAAAATAATGGCCAACTACGAGCAATCCAGCCAAAGCCCTAATCGGTGTCAGAGGACACATTTTATGGTCGATCGCCGGACACTGATATTGTAGCCAAGTAAACACAAGGCCACTTTAACGCCCATTTCCCGTTTCAGGCGATAACATCATCAAGGCCAGGTTTGCTGAGGTAACGGAGATGTACCGAGCCCCTGTTTCAGCCTCTGAGCACCACGGTTAGACTTAAGTTGCCGCTGTAATAATGTTTTCCCTCTACCTCTACCTAAGAAGGTCACATACATTCTCGGCTGAGCAGAATGGCAATCCAAACTGAAGTGTTAAGGTGATAGTGAGATAGTTAGGAAACATAGACTCTTTGATGGAGGATCATGTCTCACAGTTTGCTGCATTCAGACTCCTTCAATTTCAAATTCATCTGTATTCATCTGATTGAAGTCACAACTCGCAGGGTTAAGTAGTGAGGTGAAGACGTGAAACATTAGAGCTTGCTTGTGCTCGTGCCTGCTTATCTCCCCTCTCCCATAATGTTGGTTGTAGCCGTCTAAAGACTTTCGAAATGCCTGACAAGGAACAAGGAATGTGTGAGACCGAACTCAAACCTTGTGACTTTCTTGAACTGTTGAATAACTCTAGGAAGGCTTGTTATTGTGACAAGCATGAGTTAATCAGTCCTGCTGACCCACAATCCTTCCTTCTGGAAAGCACAACAGCACTAATACACTGTTAAGCATCTTCATGTGGATAGAAAATATGAGCCCACATTCCCTTTGTCATAGTTACAGCATCCCACGGCAACATAAGTGGCACGACTGTAAACAAACCATGTAGCATACCAGAGCCAGTGAGAAGACTCAAACAAAACATTAAAAAAAGATAGCAATGACACACAAACTATGGATTCAACACAGAAATCTACCTTTTGAATTCGATCCAGAAAGTGTAGTTCACACAAAATAGCAACCAAGGCCCTGGCACGTTTAAGGTCATGAGTAAATTTAGGCTTATTCTACAAAAAGGTCACGATACCGGCCCGTGTTTGAGCTGGTGGAGTGCATCCTACACTCAGGTGACCTTGCAAGAGTTTAAAGCCTGAAATAGAGACTGACAGTCCAGGGAGAACGTCCCCAGGTAGGAGAACAGGCCACAGCTCCAGGCAAAGGGACCACGTGTCAACTCAACCATGCGGGTATGTGGTTATTCTAATGCATGATTATAAGAGTCCATCCAGAGTTAAAGCATTGAGAAATAAAGAGGTTCTGGAGTTTAAGAGGACACCTTCAAGTAAGGTCTCTGTACTTAGCTTACTGTAGGAGAAACTGCTATTGATGTAGGTCTTTACAGCACAATACCCATCAATGTTTGCAGCCGTGCGGGGCCGAGACGACAGCACAGGAGCAAATACAACCACCCGTCAAATCACAACAGTGCTCATTATCCCCATTTTCTTTACATCAGAGCCAAAACATCTTTTCACTGTGCGCTGCTGTGATTTATAAACTCCAAGAGTTCATTGTCACACCCACATGATGTGTTTACAATGTTTAGAACATTAAACCCTCTCTTCTTTTGGTAGATCCGTTCAATAATTTATAAGAAACGCAAATGGAAATTCTGTCTTGGCACCAGCAATAACAAGGTGGTCTGTGGTGTGTGCACGAGGCAGAAGGCAAGCGCTGGGAAATGGATGGCAAACCTCCAGCAGTGTTGATTTGTATCGTCAATCAATTCATCCGTCCGTTGGTTCAGCCTTTAATATGCAGTCTCACTGTGAGCAGCATAGTTGACGGGTCACCTCAGTCTCAGCGTCCACAGTTCTGTTATTTTCCCGCTGCAAACCAAAGCCTCCACCTCTTCTTTCACGTTAGAGCAGGCCGGCGTCATCGAGCTTGGATGTTGATTGGACTCACAGGAGGCGGAATGAAGAGGTGAACGACAAAACGCTCACCTTTCCTTTAGCAAAGATTTAACTTTTGCAGTGAAATATTTTGATACAATCCAATGACAGAAGCAACCATTCTTAAGCTGGGGCTTGACAATCAGCTGAGTTGCCGTGGTTACCCGGTTCCACAGGGAAGGAATGGGCACATGATGTCTCCAAATGTGTTCACACAGGGTTACTCACGTGTGTGTAGCTTTAGGTTAAGTTCATCATATGTTATACTGTACACGGCTCCTTAAAACACTCACACACTCACACACTCCATATCTGTACATTCAGTGAAGTGGAACCTTTCTCATATCAAAATTATGATGGAAATTGAGGATATTTGATGGATTAAATTGTTCCAAAATCCAATCAAAGTGAACCAACTTGTGGGCAGATTTTTTTTCCCACTTATTGATTATAAATGTAGAAGTATTTGATGACCTAATACTGGACAACACGATACTCTGGGCTGAAACTGAGTGTAACTAAGTGAATCCATTAAACACCATGAAAGTGTTCAGAGAAGGATTTTCTTGCTGTGTTTCTCAGAAAGGCTTCTGGCAACAGTGGGCTGTAACTTACAGGAGAAAGGCTGGTGGTTAAATGTCACAGCTTACCTCCAAGAATCTAGTTTCCAGGAGAAACTGCAGCGGTGAGACTCAAGCACAAGAGGACTGCAGGAATGTGGAAGGTGGCAAAGAAGAGGGTGATGTTCAACTCTCCTGAGACTCCTGTGACAAATCCTGGATAATGAACATACACACTACCTGCTTATAACTTTAACAGGCTGTTCATGTAGGTCACCGTCAACACTTCCCAGCCAAGAATAAACTGTTCCACACAGCTCCTGACATAAACGGAGTCGCTCAAACGCAGCCTGTGAAATGTCCTCTGGTAAACATGCAGAGGAGGACAAATCAACTTGAAGGTGCTCGACACTTGAAGCGACACACGGACGGCTGTGATGTCACGGAGCGCAAAGAGGCCCACGAGTTCCTCTAACTCACCACCATCAACCAGCCACCATCTCAGCCTCTGGCCATATTTGTACATATATCATCTCTGTCTCTTTGCAGTTACATGTTTGGCTAAAGACAACAACAAATTCCTGTCGTGTCCAAATCAAGTGGAAAGTAAAGCTCTGCTCTGATGTTTACTGATGGAGACCACACTTTGCAGATTTAGCAGCCGCCTCCAAACCGCGGCTGAAAAATGACACGTTCACTTCCTGTGATTTCTTAGCGAACAAGAGAGACGGAGGAGAGAAATAAATCATCTTTTCTTCGGCTTTGAAATCTAAACTTGGACCAAAGTGAGGTTTCATTAGCAAATTAGTCTCAAATCATAAATAATGAAAATAAACTGCAAAAAAATATCCATCTGTTCTGTTTCTCCATTCATCCTCCGCAGGGCTGCAGGGGGCTGGAGAAACATTTCCCAGCATTCACTGGGCAAGAGGCACAGGCAGGTCACCACTCTGGCACAGGCTGAACACACACAGGAGATATGTGTCTGTAATATGTGTGTGTGTTCATCTTAAATATCACAAGCTCACTTAAAGCCATACTGGTGAGTGTGTGCAAACAGAATTTGTTGCACAGCTCACTAAACCAGCCTCTCTCCAGAGTGTGACCATCTCATGTTGTGTTATGAAATAGCGTCCCTGGAGATAGAAGACATATACGCACACACACACGCTTGCACACACACACAGACACACAACAATCTAGGAAATGAGAATGGGCCTCATCGGTGGATAATGGACCATCACCAGCCATGATGGTTTCCTCTCCAAGAGTAAATGGCAGTAAATGGGATGTTGATTGAATCACAGCATTGTCATGTATACCAGATGGCAGGAACGCCTTGCACCTAACCATGACACCAAAGAAGCAAAGTGTGTCTAACGGGCCGCATGTAACTGCCCGACGCTGATCCTAAAGAAAACCCTTCAGCGAATGGAAACGTCTGATAACAGGAAACACAACATGAGAGGAAACACTTTGTGCGTGTGTGAGGTGGACCCTAGTCAGCGTCTTGTTTTCAGAGTCAGGATCTTGAAACAGCTTGATTTGTATTAGAAATGGGTAAAAAGAGGATCAATGTGCTAACCGCTGCTCAGTCCTGATCAACTCCATCACTTTATCAGGAGTTTGTGACTCGCAGACATTAATTGACTAAACAAACCTGATTTAGCCAACAGGCAGGAGTCTATCCGGGAATAGATTTGCCTGTGTGTTGTTGTGAGCCGACATGATTCCTAATGAGCTGTTAAGTGCCCAATTTTAAAGCAAGACAGCCTGCTGATCGAAAATGTTGATTCCCATTCTCCTGCACTCCTACACACACTGAATGAAGCACACGTCAGGACACAGTATGGTGCGCAGCATCTAAACAAAGCTAACCTCACTATATACCATTACATACATATATATTACATATACCAGTACAAAACAATTAAGGGTTTCTGCTTAGTGCACATTGTGGGACACATGATCAGTTCTTCTTCTGGTATCCCAAAGGAACCTTCACTGGGGCTCGTGTAGGTTTGAGTTGGAGACCCTCCGATCCAGCACAGAGATCAAGCTCAATGAAATAAAAATGTCCCAAAGCACATTTTCACTTCATAAGGGTAGAAAACACAGTTGTTCAAGCAATGAGTTGATGAGCTCTCCACATATTTCCAGCATTAAAAAGTGACAAGAAAATGGAAACAAAATGCAAATAAGCTACTTTCATTCCAGAGCTCCTCAAAGTTAGACACTACATAGATTAAACCCTGGTTACAAAGGACAACAAGATGCCATAACAACAGGAGAGCCCGTCCAACCACACGGCCACAGGAGAAACCCCCACACTGGCAAACATCCAGCATTCCTCCACCTCTGACCTCCATGTGAATGTGAACAAGACGCATCAGACGTAACACAATGCTCCCAACTGGGATCTATGAAATCTCAGTTGACATCACTTTATTATACATTCCACGTAACAATACTGTAAATACTGGAACACCACATCCCCATAAGGACGCCATCTTCTATAATTAAACCTGCTTGATTTCTCTGGAAACAAACCTCTCTGTCCTCTCTGTTCTCACAGCCGTTCTGCTCTGCCAGCCTGTGGATACATGAAATTAACTGCTGGCGTCATGGAAACAGGCTCCAGGACTCAACAATGGCAACCGATCTTGTTAAAGAGTGCTTATTGAAGGAGGTTTTAACTAAACAGCAATTACAAATAACCGTACTTTTCGTTGACGAGAATTGAGTCACCACAGGGAAATAAACACAATTGCAAATAAATGAATAAATCCTTTATTATAGTCGGAGGTAAAGCCTTAATCATTTTCTTCCACTTAATAACACTTCATGCTGTGGAAGATAAAACATGGAACAGTTCATATAGATGATGTCAGTCTTGGGGCTGATAAAGACGCTGTACTTTACCATCCTATACCTCTGCTAGCACTAATCCCTCTGCTGAAGACACAGGAGTTCTAATACTAGTATAGCGCCTCATGTCTCTGCTACACTACACTCTTTTCCTCCATCACACTGTTGCACTTCATTTCAGCAGTCAAGCTTCTCAGTTCTACAGTATTTTTGTTCCCTGGCCCCCCTGGGCATTGGTCGTGCTGGTGCAGGTGTGCAGCTCGCAACAAGCAGCATGATGGTCGATGAGAAGGAGAAAAGGGTGAAAGCACCAAATGGGTTTTTTGGCAAGCGTCGGATGCAGCAAATTACAAGATTCTGGCAAGACCTGCAAAGATGCTTATGTCACTGAACAATGTCACTGAGAGCCAAACCTCCCAGGCATCCGTCCAGCCAATCAGTCACTCACTCAACCAACCTGCTTCCTTACATTTACACCTCCCTGAATTTATTGGCAAACCAGCGCCTAAACAAGTAGCTGACGTTTGAAAAACTCCCAGCAGGATAGCAAAGTCAAAAGACAACATCCTATAAATAACATTCATTTGGCAACTACACGCAGAGTCACAAAATATGCAAAATGGAAACAAAAGAGCTTTGATGCTTGAGTAGAACCAAGTGTTCATTAATTTAAACTAACCAGAATGTGAAAAAAAACACACTTCAAGTCACGCTTTTGGAATTCACGCCATGAACGCAGCCTGACTGACCAGTAGGAGTCACTGGTGTAGAAAAAAAAGGACAAGAATCCCCCTCTTTATTGTCATAGTTCACATGAAAAAGACATTCAGGCGATTTGTAATACGCTCAAAAAGCACTGATCCACACTGAATGAGTCTGAGTGTCTTTGGCCTTCATAGAACGTCATTCCACTCTGACTCTGACTCACTATGGTTGTGAGTGAACTGAACAAAGCTAATGGAGAAATATAGCCGCCCTTCTGCAATGGAGATGTGCTTCAGTTTTGTTTCCTGCTTTAAGCACCCATGCTCCTGTAAAAACCTCATCTGCTCAATGCCGTCTCTGTCTTTGTATCTCCCAGCGTAATTCAGAGCCCCGTCTACGCTGCTCTTTCCCTTCAACACATGAAGGCAATAGAGAGCGTAATGGAACCCCAAATGAAAACTTTACACTCATCGGCCAAGGCCGTGTTTCTGGTGAGCGCAGGTTTGGGAAAACAGGCGTGCTGCCTGAGGCGGACAATGGCTGAGGTCAACCAAAGGTTGGTGTTTTTCTAAAACACAGGAAAACGGGTAATAGTGCCAAAGACAGAGGTGTGTGTGTGTGTGCGAGGACCACTGCAGCAGAGAAAGACATAATGGTAGACAGAGAGTGAGCACATCTATCTGTGTCTGCTGTGATGCATCACTTCTCTTTCCCTTTCCAGGAAAAAAAGGGCGCGGCGGCAGATGAATGGCCTCGTTCACAGGGCAGGAACACCATGGAGCTTTCCCTTAGGCACCCAAATGGGAAAATGATTATTTCTTGGCTAAGTGGTTCTGGTTAGATTTACGTGTGAAACCTATCTGACGCGTAACTTCAAATCAATTCCAAACGCCGAGGGTCATGTGGATTCTTGGTGTGAGGGTTCCACATCATAAAGCTGCCCGCTGTAGTTTTCAATCTGTCCAGCAAGCAGCCTGAACACCTATAGCACAAACTACTACACGTGTTGTGTGAGTGATTACATACTTAAACATCTAATCAATCAATCACATTTTAGATTAAACTCCCATAAACCCTTCAGTGTTAACACTCATGCTACATAATGATACATAAGTTATGAGGCACGCCTTCAAATAACGACCGTCTCAAAAATACAAGTGCTAAGCTGAGTTAGACCGTATTTATTACCTATAGATAGTACAAGGTCCGTTGTAGATCACAGAGTTTTGGGTCGGGAACACAATGGCTAGGGTGCTTCAGTACAAACTTACAGTGGTTGATTAATGATTCAGCCCTCACACAGATCTGCAATGTAGTGTGTTCTTTGTACTTTTTTGGACACACAAGTTCAAACAGTAACTTGGGATATGGGGGGGGAAATGGGTGGGAGTTACACGGAAAGCACGGATCCAGAGAGCCGAGGGACGATTAAGAGGACGGAGGATCCAGTTTCAGCGAGCAGCTGGTGTGGTTTGGTATTGCTAAACGGTTTCGTCAGCTGGTACGGTGTTTGTTAAACTTCCAAACACTCCGGTCCCAACATCTGCAGTAGTGGGGACTGCAATGACGCAACACAACCAGGCAGCAGACAGTAATCACTTCCCAGAGACAATACACACGGAGACGTGACCTTGCATGTCCCTGTGACTCCCATTCCATGCACACACACACACACACACACACACACACACACACACACACACACACACACACACACACACACACACACACACACACACACACACACACACACACACACACACACACACACACACACACTGTATAAGCACATGACCCTGGGGAATTTAAGAGGAAAAAACTCTCTGCGGACTTCCCCTCTTCCTCCATCCTCCCCCCCTCTCTTCACTCAAACTCAATGGTAAAATGACCTTTTTGCGCTCTCTCTTCGTCGGTCCTCCCGTGTTCCTTTGTCTTTCTGCTCTACCCTCGTCTCTCCCTCTTCCCCCTTCCCGCCCTCATCCTCACATTAACACCCCCGCCGCCCCCCACCCGTCCTCAGTCATAACAGCATTTGTGCCTTTCTTTCCATTCGTTCCATTCATCCTCCCATCCTCTCTCTCCTTTTAGACCAGGCAGGAAACATCCGCTTAACTTATCGGACGAGAGGGATGACACTCGGCTCAATGTGCAACGTCACGATAAGAACCAACCCCTGCCTCCTCTACAGTTGCTCTTACTACAGCACCGACAAGACCCTTTTCTCCGCATTAGGACTGCCAACAAATGACGCTGTGCTCCTGGGGACTCATCCAAACAGGGCTTTATCTATGCAAGAAAGAAAAGGAGGGAAATGTTGGTGCAGCTACTGTTTGGAAGTATGGAGACGTGCATCATAGATAGATGCTTGTGCTTTGCTCAGCCTGGGATTCAGAGTAGAACCAGAGTTTAGTTTGCGTTGGAGTCCGTACACAAACATCGAATACTGGTTAAATAATTGAAATAGAGAGGAGATAAATCGATTGACAGTATAGAGGAGACTGACAGGCCCAGCACAGAGAGTTCACTAAAAACAATTCCTTTTCCATCTTTCCATCTCAGTTTAGTTTTCCTTGTGCAGCTTGGTTTACGTAATCTTAAGACTGCCATGCATTTGGTCTGACTTATGACGGAACTACTCCTCTCAGTGGCAACTTGTAGTGACAGGAAGTTGAATACACCAGGGGCTGTTGATAAGGAAGCCATATTGTTAACCACCACATTCTTCGTTGTTCACACCGGCAATCGGAACAGACGCAGTCAGATGCACATGAAATGGATGACACGTGTATGCAACCCACATGACTGAGTGTCACGTACACACACGTACACACAAAAGGTGCTAGGGTACACGTGTGAAATACCTTCACAAATACACATCTGCCAGTAAAAACACCTAAACCGGAGGATGACATTTTCCTTTTCAAGTCAAGTCAATGGTGTAACGCCTGACTCACTGTTTGTCAATACAAAACACAAACAGATAAATAAATGTCTTACTCTGCACTTGGCAAATGTGTACAGCCATTAAACTCAGCTTAATCATAAAATGTTATACTTCAATTAGTCACTTCCTCAGTTCCCAGAATGCCTTTAAAGACTCCACAAAAATGGGAATGAGCACGACATGCCAGATCTACAGTGGAAGAAGTGACATTTACTGAGTTCAAAACTGTGAATTTAGAGTCAAATAAAAGACAAGAAGGCACAGAGCTGTGTTCAGCGAGCACTTCACTTTACATCCATCCCCCCATTTCTTAAAATAACTGTTCCAGTGAGAAACGGTTTCATTATTTCGCCAATACATTGCTTGTGAAAAGGTTTATTGTGAGTTTTGTTTCTTTATGAGAGACCAAAAACCATCCGGCTTTCATCTCTCCATCTGAGGTGAGCGGACGTTTGCATGACTCTGCGATTACATTACATTACATTACATTACATTACGTTCATTTAGCAGACGCTTTTATCCAAAGCGACTTACAATAAGTGCGTTCAACAAAAGGTAGATAAGAGAACTTCAGGTCACAAGAAATCGTAAGCGCGTTGCACTGCGATGCAGTGAGACAGTGAGACAGTGAGACAATTATTCAGGCTCAGTCAACCCACAAAAACACCCATGAATCACAACAACATAATCAATGGGGATGAGAAGGACCAGGAGGTAAAAATAGAAACATCATGGGTGATAATTGAAAAAGGTGCCATTGTGGCTCATGACAACATGCCAGGACAGGAGAGCAATCATGTCCAGCTTCTATTTTTAGACCGAGTCGTGAGCGTGAACACACCAAATTGGCTGATTACAGGCAGCAGGCTGTTCTCTCTCAGATCAATCAGTGTGTGGAAGGAGCAGCTATTAGTATGAAACACCACTAAATGGATTTGCCGTGGAGACCCCTGCCTGCCTGGTCACACTTTGTATCAGTATCAGCGTTATGTTAGGGCCACCGTGTGCAGCGTGACTTTAACGCAATGCAAACTCTCCATGTAACTCTGTATGTTTTTGTATGTATGTATGTATGTATGTATGTATGTATGTATGTTTGTATGTATGTGTGTGTGTGTGTGTGTGTGTGTGTGTGTGTGTGTGTGTGTGTGTGTGTGTGTGTGTGTCACTGAGCTGGAGAGTGTGTGAGAGGGAGGGGCAAAGCAAGCATCAAGTTAAACCGTAACAGAAGAGCAAAGCAGACTGTATGTAGACTTCTATTAAATAAATAAAAATGTTCTGGGAATCACTAATAAATTTGCTTGAGATTTGATTGACTGATCCATGACTGCTACAATAAATTAGAATTATTTTGAACTCTGTCCAGACATTATGAGACTGTAGTATCTTTATAAAATCACTTAATTAATCCAATTAATGAAACTAATGTGTTTGTATCTTCTGCTATATAAACAAATGAACAGAAATGAAGTCAGCTCGGGCTAAGCAGAGCTGTTTAAAATGGACTCAATGGCGTCTTAAGTATCACTTTGTGGTGAAAAGGAGAAAGAGAGAGAATTGAGTGTTCCAAGTTCATCTGAATGCATTCCTCAAAGTTCGTGCAGTTTGTTTCACGGCGCTTCATTTTACACGTCTGGGTCAGCAAACCACTAACATTTCCTAACGTGTTGGTTTCCAGCCCTCCGAGCAGAACTCCGGCTCGGCGGAGGTGAGAAAGCCCGGAGAAGTGTTTTAAAATGGAAGGGAACTCACCTCCTCCACAGTGAGCGGCATACATATCCTGTACTCCTTCAGCAACATCTTCCCCTCGGCGCGTCTGGTTCTGC
Organism: Genypterus blacodes; assembly: GCF_046128005.1. Classification (NCBI taxonomy): domain Eukaryota; kingdom Metazoa; phylum Chordata; class Actinopteri; order Ophidiiformes; family Ophidiidae; genus Genypterus; species Genypterus blacodes. The sequence goes on along the minus strand of NW_027467038.1, from coordinate 1,433,801 downwards.
TCACAATGTGTCAAAGCGGCCAAGTCAACGTTCCCCCCGCGTCTCTCTACGGGATGCGTCTTTTATCGGACGTGTCAGTGCCCGGGTTAGGACTTACACCCCGCGGCGTGGCTGTGCTCTTTCATCGGAACCAGCGGACACTTTCTCCGGTGAGGGCAGAGTGCGGAACGGGCCAGGAGGAGCTCGACTCAGGCTCAGGCTCAGGCTCGGGCTCAGGCTCAGCGTGAGTGCGTGTCCCTCCTCTCAACGAGCACAGTGGAGCGGCGCGCACACACGGCAATCGGCGAGCAGCACGCCCGGAACACGGACAGGATGCGCCTTCACAATAAAAGAGCGCATGGTACAAAACAAGACAACTGAAGGGGCGTCAAGGGAGACAACACCCATCTGTATCCACCAAATCCTGTTGAATCACAGGGATTTTTCACATATACTTGAATTTGCTGCATTTAGTTTGAGTCATCAGCACTGTCCCCCAAAACAACAACACCCAAAGCTACAAAGAATGTTCTGAATGATGCACAACACACATTTGTGACAGAACGTTCATCAGTGATCTTTACGGCGCCCTGATTCTTTAAATGGTGGAACTATTTTTGTGTGTGTCTTAACTGCCCTCTGAATAATTTACTCGATAGCAATCAACTTCAAAATCTCGTTCTTTGATATCCAGGCATGGGTCTGTACTTTCAACTAACTTTGAATTGGGATCATCTGTGATTTTGCAATAGCCTCAGTTGTTGATGCTGGCAACCATCAAATGTTGCTCTGATGTAAACAATGTGAATGACATACAGGCCTCACGGGAAAACTCTTTATAATCTATATTTTGTCTTGCAGTAGATCAATGAATTTGTGATGAATTCATCAGTTTTGTCATTTCATGCGTGGTATGTTGACAAAATGTATTTTGCAGTATATATTTGACGAACTTGAATTAAACATAGTTGGTAAGTGGGGCATTTGAAAGTGTAAAAAGCGAGGGCCGGCCCTGAATAGGAGGACAATCCAGCATGTGACTATGGCTATGAATAACTGACCCTTAGGACATCACAAGGTTTACTTCATGTTGGTGATGAAAACAGTAAATAAAGCAACTCCCACAACTGTTAAATGTTGTAAACTGTTAAATGTTGTAAATTACAGTTTCCCAATTTAAAAACAAAATAATCTGATCCACATCCTGTTTGGGTCTCAGTTTAAGAATGAACAGGACCAAGCTCAAACTGTTGGTTTCATTTAACGTTTCATCTAAATAATTATTTTGACGAGTGCTGCTAACAAACAGAGAGATAGACAAAGCACACGGAAACAACACGGAAGAAAATACAACTTCAACATCATTCCTAATGTTTTAGAAGTCCTAAGGTTCCATCTTTCAGGAATGTTCGGTTTGGCTTTTATTTTGGAAATATTTGACCGGATAGCACATGTCGTATCTGCCGCTGGAAACACACTGCTCTGCACCGCTAGGTAGAGAATAAAACAATACAACGCACAAATTAGTCAAGCGATGTGCTCTTTAATGCATAGTTCCAGTTCGTTAGTTGATATCTGAACTTTAAGGCTTTTGAGCCTTCACACAAAGTGCCCGAGGAGGGGAGAGGAGACGAGAGGAGGCGAAGCAGCTGAGGCCACCGCTCAGCCCGCTGAGCTCGACCACCAACACAGGAAACTGTTTGAAGTTTACTGCAGCCCCCACCCCATCACGTGCTCTCTGTCACTCTTTCCCCTTCAACACACACACAGTCTCTCCTCCCCTCCATGTCTGTCTGTCTCTCTTTTTCACACACCAAATATTGATTATTATTGACTATCTGGAAAATCGATGAATCCACTGATTAGTTCAATTATTAATCGAGTAGTCTATATTTGTACAGTACACTTAGCTCTGAGTATCTCTCCGTCATAGTCAGAGTTTCTTACAGTAAGAGAGTTCAGAGGGAGACAACTACAACTTCCCCCAACTAATAGTTCAATTCCAGGTACAGAAAACACTTGAACAGTTTTCAGACCTTCAGGCTTCAATCATTCAGGTTCTTGATGCACATTCAGCAAAAATCTTCAGCATTTGCAATCAGAGCGCAGAATCCTTCAGGAAATGCATTTCTACTATTTCTGCTTCTACTTTTAGCACCTTCACATTTGTCAAATATAAATTTCCATCGATTATTCTGTCAAATGGCGGCGTAGTCAATTATAATCAATTACTTGTGACAGCTCGGAATTATGTTTCTGTCCTCCTCACGATGATGCTAATGCTCTCATCCAAGCCTACATCTGTGACAACACTGCTCTTGATGATTAATGAGTCTCCTTTTAGATCGTCAGGACGCAGTTACATAGAGCTCTAACAGAGGCAACAATGCAGACACATCACAGTCACAGTCAGCTGTAATTAAGGGTGGGCTGGCAGTGGAGGAGGCATTGACACCTGTGATTTATTAGGGTCGACTCAGCAGATTTCACGCTGATATTCCCGCTCTGAAGATGCTGACAAACGACATTTTGTGCTGTCAGCGAGCATTCACCCATTTTATCACAGAATGTTTTCATGTCAGTGTAGAAAACTATGTTTAGACCACCACAGAACACTGAAGCACTCAGCAGCTACCTAGATGAGCAATGATTCAGACAGTGTTACCTCTCTATCTTTACACAAAGAAACTGTTTGTAAATACATTTAGGACAATAACATATCTGTGTTATCTTATATATGTGCAAAACATGCTTCATTGTCCATGTGGCCGTGTTAACTCATTCTATTAGATGTGGAATAGAAAACTGGCTGACATTACAATTTAATTAAAGGTCACAACCTGCACCGATTGAAAATATATTTGTCACAATATTCCCCCGCCCCCCTCCACCCATTAAACGTGTGGCCTCAGACGGTTGCGCTGTAGGAAACCTGAATATCCAGTGTTTAAAAGCAATTCTTGGCCTCTAATGTTTTCCAACATGGCCTCAAGTAGTGTGGCGGCAACAACTGTGACATTATTCATTACATTACATTACGAGCATTTGGCAGACGCTTTTATCCAAAGCGAGTTACATTACATTACCACCCTTCGCAGAGGGGGGAGCAATTGAGGGTTCGGTGCCTTGCTCAGGGGCTCCTCGGCAGGGGCCCGAACTGGCAACCCTCCGGTTCCCAAGCGGAAGCACTACCCACTGAGCCACTGCCTCCCTATTCATGATGATGATGATGTTCTCCAATGTGGTTTCAAAGTAGTGTGGTGACATAATTCGCCTCATCCATTCTGGCTCTCATCTCCCACTACTATAACTTGTGTCCTGGAAACAAAACCTATAACATAAAAATGTAAATTACACGCTGGACCAATGAACAATGTTTCTGCTATGTTTGAAGGCGACCAGAGGAATGGTGATCGTTGCAACACACACAAACATACACACTCTCCAGTTATAGTAGACTAGAGGGATTTAGAAAGTACTTGATGAATCAGCTAAATTATGAATTCATTAACAGGTTATACATTTATAAGTTTTTATCAATCTTAAATAAATATCATCAACCAAATTGCCTGCAGACATCTTGATAAGAGATTTCTCAAGACAGCTCCAGTCTTGCAAAGAAAGACAGATTTGACAAAGACAAAGTCTTCATTCATTTTTCTCAGAAGCTTCCCATACAGATCAGCTTGTTAAACTACCCAGTCTTAATAATTCATTTCAAACAGGCAGTGTTAATCTAAACCCAAACCCTGAAGGTTACGGTTCATGGAACAGTGATGAGCTTTCATGTGAGAGCTTTCATCTCTGAAACCAACTAACCGTGAACCTTATGACGACATCACCATTTCAATAAGGTCTGTGTTGATTAGAAAGCAGATTAGAGCCTGATGTCATCTGACCTAATTCACATCAATAACACACAGATCTGCCAGCTTTCGGACAGAGAGAGCTCAATAGCTCCGTCCCACTTTCAGCAGCCCACACAAATGTACAACAGAAACAGAGGAAACATTTTGCTTCCTGTTTCCTTCATTGTCATCTAGTGGTGAATTATGCAAGAGCGCCGTCCTTCAGAGTAAAGCTCAGTCAAAATCCTGCACATTAGTGTGACCTCACAATATAGAACTGTGGAGCTCATTGGTGGCAGTGAGATACATAGTATTGATGATGATAATGGTGATGATCACCAACAAGGCCTCAGGTTGTTGTCCTCTTGAGATGAGCTCTTCCTGGTGTTGTCTGAAAAGCAATGATCAAAGCAATCAGAGGCCCTGTTCTATATTTATCCTTAGGAGAGATTTCAGTGCACAAGAAAACTATTGAGAAGACCTATAAGAAGTCCACCAAGCCACTGTTGCCTCCAGCAGATACATGATGTCTTGTTTTCATTTTTGGGTTAAAGCTGTCAGAGAAGTTTTATAATATGACCAAGGGGTGTCTGACCTCTCATATTATCTTTAGTTGTCACAATAAAGGCAATAAGCGGGGCGCAGGGCAAAGGGGAGAAGCTGCTGGAGGACCTCTGAAGAACAGAGCACAGAAAGAACAAGGAGGGAGAGAAAAGGAAGAAGGCCACAAGCTAAAAACAACATCTTGAGATTCATGATTGTGCCGTGTGCTGGCTGACACCAACAGAACGACAATCACTTTGATTTAATTGTTGCTTGAATTATTAATGTGAAGCAAATGTAGCAAATGCAACAAGAATGGAGAGAGGACTCTGAGGTTGTTCTGGTTAACCTAGACACTGTATTTGCAGGCAGATGAAAGAGAATAGGACATGGATTGGAGTAAATAGAGACATGACTTCAGATAAGAATGTCATAAGTTTGATGCATACAATAAACATACATATTTCAGATGTTAGTGTATAAATATAATTGCAACCTCGCAAAACTCTAACCCAAGTCTCACTATGTCATTGTGATTGACGTTTAAACCAGTAGTCACCACATATACTGCACATCCTGAAGAAGCTCAGATGGATCGGACAGCTTTTAAAGCAGTAGTGCCCCCTGTTGGGTTCTGCCTGAACACCGATAACTGTCTCTGTTTCCACCAGCCTCCATCCTCCAGGTCACGTTGAGTGTTTCGGGCCTGCAGGTCTGTGCTGAACGTGCACCAGGATCAGACGGGGTCCAGGTCCAGGCTGGGGGACTTTAATTATGGAGGCAAAATTAGTCATTCAAAGAGGTGAATGTGAATATAGGAATGTCTAAAGCGACCTCTACTGGTGCACTTTTATCATTGCATTTTGCGTTCATTCATACATGCACGTCGCGCTCGAACTCCATTCACTAAGATTTTCATTCACACCATTTAAGAGATGATGAATGAGGCTTTCCTTTTCTGAATGTGTGACTGTCCCACTTCATTAAAACTTCATAGATTCATAATTGAAGTGAGTTTTGTAGGCCATACAATAATATATAATAACCAACATCTGATATAATAACATATTGTGATAGAATGTATGTCACATGAAGAATGAATGGAAACATTTCAATGTTACACCAAGATGAGCTTTTGAAAATATGTACAAATGTATAAGTACATTTTCAAACCTTACAATATTTGTTTAAAGTGTTCTTTATGAATTAGCTATGAATTAAAAATGTTATGTTTCTTTTTAATGTATTTAATTTAAGGATTTTTGGGAAACAAACATTCCCAGTTAGAATGGGATAATAAAAAGGTTGTTGTTCTTCTTGATGTGGTGGAATGTTGCTCTCCTCCTCAGCACAGATGTGTCATCTCCTGTGGCAACCTGGCAAGCAGCATTTGTCACAAGCACGAGACTGAGCAACTTTGCTTTTCATTGATTTAATTTCAAAATAATAATGTGTTTTCACATTCAATCATCAATGAAAATAGGCCATCAAATTTAAGTGGCTATCATTTCTAAAACGGGAGTCCATAACTTGTTTAACTTTCATTTCCCCTCTTAATATGTATGTCAACTTTTCTATGGTACGATAACATGACATTTCTTACACACATTGAGTGATAGAATTCCATTTTAACACAACTACACATTCCTGGAAATTAAAAAAAGTCAATTCTAGAAAACGTTTGTATCGGTATTTGAAACGCATAAGCATTCTTTTAGAGCAGGTGGATCCAGATTTCAATGAGCTTTAGATCGATCCTACCATTCTGACTAATATTCCTTTTTTTTTTTTTACGCTATTTGTTTTTATTGAAGCAAACATTTAACATGACATTGCGCATACAATTGTAGGATTTTTTCTGGATATCAAACCAATATAACTTCCAATCTTCTACGCACTAGGATAGGATGACGTTGCAGTGTTTTGATGTGAAGATGGCTCGTCCCCATCCGGAGCTGCTCACGCTGGATGAGGATTCACGGCGGCCTTCATCCTGCGGACGAAGTCCTCTGCCTCCGGCGCGGTCTTGAAGATGCGGCTGTAGCGGCCATGTGAGACGATCAGGTCGGCGGGGTACAGCACGCCGCAGCGGAACCCCATGGCTCTGAGCTCGGCCTTCACTCCGTCGAAGCAGCGCTGGCGCCGGTGCGTCTCGGCTGACAGGTCGGGGAACAGGCGGACCCGGTGACCTCCGAGCCACATCTCGTTCAGGGTCCTGGCTGCTCTTAGGGTCTGGTCTCGGTCGTGGTCGTTGAGGAACTTCACCACGATGGGTCTTGGGGGTGAGGCGCGACCTCGGCGCATTCGGCCAACACGGAATGCCCCCACGACGACGGGCTTGTCAGTGAAGTTCTCATGCAGAACCATGAGCCAGTCCTCCAGGAAGTCACAAAGATCATGGCCCTCCGTGCCCTCGGGCAGGCCTACCAGCCTCAGGTTAGAGCGTCTGGATTGACCCTCCAAGTTTTGGAACCTGATGCTCAGCCACTCGATTCTTTTCTGAAGTCGGTTGATTGTTAACTTGAGCGTTTTTCTTCCATGACCTTCTTCTTTCAGCTGCTCCGCCTTGTTGTCAGTGTCAGTGGTGTCTTCTTCCAGCCAATCCCCGGGAGCGACACCGTCGTACTCCGCTCCATTTCCCCAAAGAGCCTCGCGTTTTTTAACCACAGCCATGGCGCCAAACTCGGTTGGCTTCGGCGGCTTCAGCTGCTCACTCAGTCGGACCTTCTTAAAGTCGGCTCGGAGTTTCTCCATAGTTTCAGCGCTTTGGTCGTCCCGTCTAACGTGCGATCAGAAGACTGAAGTGCTGCTTCACATTGATGCTCACAGTATCAGATTGTAAATATTAAACGATAACACGCCACCTATCAACATGATGTCATCGTGTTGCAACCGTGATGCAATGACGTCAGTGATAGTAAAGTTACACCATTTATCAAATTGTACATCTTCGACCTCATGGAAGATCAGCTTTCATTTGCGTTACTAAAAAACGTATAATAACGAATGTAGTCCTAATAGAGCAAAGCCCGGTGCACCGGTGTAACAAACCTACAACCAAACACACACACAAACTCTCCAATGTGATGACTGTTTATGTTGTCATACACGGGTTTGATTGGACGGGTTGTGTCCCGTAACATGCCATGTGCTGAATATCGTTCATGATCCTCAAAGTAGTGACGATCTGATTAAGAAATGTGACATTATTCTCGATTGTTTCATTATTGTTGAAGTTGTGTGTAAATGACGTCATTAACAAGATCATCCGATAATGTCATACGCCTATGACACCCATCTCCCACCCATCTCCCACTGTGCATCATTTGTTTATCTCAAATAATACATAAAATATAAATGAAATGATGTGAGAAACATTATGCGTTTAGTGTGGAGGCGACTGGAGCGATGCGCGTTTCAACTCCGTGCGAACACATCCGAGCCCTCACACAGATTCTACAACGTTTTCTCTATATCTGCTGTTGTTATAGCAGATTGGTGTTTTATGTTGTTGATAGTGGCTCTTGAAGGCGAAAAAACAACACAATAACATTTAAATCACCCGACACTGGTCTGCGGGGTCCTCACTGGGTCCTTCAGGCGCCACGGACAGCTATTTTGCTCTTCCTTGTGATTGGTCAACTTTCCCGTTTCGTTCAATTGACAGCAAACACGGTCGGAACTTTAGCGTCGAGAAAGAAAACAACAGCGCAACAAAAGCTTCACCTGTACGCGACAAACATGTCTGACGAGCGAGCAGAACGATCCGATGGAAAGATTGTGAAAATGGAGGTGGACTACAGTTCCACTGTAGACACGCGCGTCCCGGAATGCGAGAAAATGGCTAAAGTAAGCGGAGTGTGAGAGAGGCCGGGGCCGGCTGAGTCATGCTACATCGCCATGACTCTGCTAGCTTTCAGGCGCGTCTTTGTGGCGCTCTGAAATGTTCTTTAAGCTACACGTTAGCTGCAAATCATTTGTAAACACCCATGTCTTTCATTTGACGTGTCGCTCTTTCTGTTTTCTGTGAACTTTCACCTCCACGTCTGAGTCAGGCTATAAGCTGCTTAGCATGCTAGTCATAGCACGATTAGCATCCATAACAGCGTCCGCTAACAACATGCTAGCTAAGTGATAGCCCAAAAACAATGCAAAATATGGAAACGGGGCCGCTTTCTGGCCCGTACGTCAGGTGTATCGGTCACGGTAAACACTATCCAGCATGACTACCTGCACTGATTTAGCAACAGCAGCATTTGTGGTGCCATTAGGGTCAATAAACCAAACCCCAAAGAGGGATTCAGGTTCCCCATTACATCTGTATATGATGAGATGTAACTGTTGTTGATGTGTCTGCTACAGGAAGGCAGGCTACAGGAGGCCATCGAGAGCTTGTTGTCACTTGAGAAGCAAACCAGAACGGTCAGTGTCAAAGCATTTCATCCTCCCAATTGCTCCAGTGGGGCAGAACTCTTTCATACAGAGAGTGTGTTGCCCTGTGTAACTGACCTGACCCCCTGACAGGCCTCAGACATGGTGTCCACCTCCAGGATCCTGGTGGCTGTGGTCCAGATGTGTTATGAAGCCAAGGACTGGAACGCCCTGAATGAGAACATCATGCTGCTGTCCAAGAGGAGGAGTCAGCTCAAACAGGTTCGATGTCTTCTGACACTCGTATTCAAGACGATAAGCATCTTTGTGTTCCAGGTCATTTTAGAGTCCGATCTGCTAACTCATCAAATGATTACCAGCCTGTCTCCAGACAACAAACCGCTTTCTGCAGCGTCCAAACTCTTTCATGTTGCAGGAATGTGGAATCTCATTCGTCAACGATAACTTTAACACTTGAGCCGTTGTGTGCTGTATGATCGTAGTAAAGATAAGCAAGCATTTTCTTATCTGGCTAATATTATTAGTGCTTCAGTCTAAGTTGCGTTATGTTTGTGTCGTTTCAGGCGGTTGCCAAGATGGTGCAAGAATGCTACAAGTATGTGGACGCCGTGACTGATCTGACCATCAAGCTGAGGCTCATCGACACACTTCGCACTGTGACGGCTGGCAAGGTCTGGATTGTGTTTGTGTGCTAATGTAATACACTCCTAATGGGCGTCTAAATGTAGTCACTGACGGTCCAGACCCCATGTCCTCCTCACAGATCTATGTAGAGATTGAGCGAGCCAGGCTGACAAAAACGTTGGCCGGTATCAAGGAGCAGAATGGAGAAGTGACGGAGGCCGCTGCCATCCTCCAAGAGCTGCAGGTAAGAGGATGTCTTCATCCTTAATGTCTCCAACTAGCTCAAAGGGTCCATGAGGGTCATTAAGAGATGATTGAAGATCATCAAATTTGGAAAATGCTTCAAGTTTTTCTGTTCTTTTTTTCTTGCTGCTCAGGTGGAGACCTACGGCTCCATGGAGAAAAAGGAGAAGGCGGAGTTCATCTTGGAACAGATGAGGCTGTGCATTGCTGTCAAGGATTACATTCGCACTCAGATCATCAGTAAGAAGATCAACACCAAATTCTTCCAAGACGAGGGCACAGAGGTGAGAGAGGCCGTCTTTGTGTCAGAGTTCCATTTTTGTCTGTGCTCATTTTTTACAGCAGGTTGTTTAAAAACATTTTTGCAAACTGTTTGTCTTTTAGGAGCTGAAGCTGAAGTATTACAACCTGATGATCCAGGTGGACCAGCATGAGGGCTCCTATCTGTCTATTTGTAAACATTACCGGGCCATCTATGACACCCCCTGCATCCTGGAGGACAGCAGCAAGTGGCAGCAGGTGAACGCCCCACTACCCACTTCATGGACAGCAATTAGTATTCTTTGTCCTTTGGTTATTCTTCCTTCAAAGCCGATCTGTACATTAAAGTTTTCCATATGTTTAGATTAGGGTTACGTAGTGAATTGATTATGACAGCAGTCTTGTCGGAACATAGCACTGTGACCACAAACCAAGGATGAAAACATCAATTTGATCAATAAGTTCTTCCATCAACAGTGACATGCACACGAAACGCTTGCACTCATCACAGTGAGAAATAGTTGAAGATCTGTTTCATCGTCTTGTTTTGTCTCCATGGAGCCTACCATGTCATCTGACTGTTGTGAAATTGTGCTTCAGGCCCTGAAGAGTGTGGTTCTGTACGTGATTCTCTCTCCATACGACAACGAGCAGTCGGACCTCGTGCACAGAATCAGTGCAGACAAGAAATTGGAAGAAATCCCTAAATATAAGTAAGAGTTAACTTAAACTCTTTGTCTAAAACCAAGTTTGGGTTTGGCCGATAAGCAACATCTCCTGTCCTCATTTCATTTTATCTCCTTTTCAATATTTTCTTCCTCCATTCCCAGAGATCTGCTGAAGCAGTTCACCACGATGGAGCTGATGCGCTGGGCCTCCCTGGTGGAGGATTATGGGAAGGAGCTGAGAGAGGGCTCACCTGACAGCCCCGCCACAGATGTGTTCTCTTGTTCAGAGGAGGGAGAGAAAAGGTGGAAGGACCTGAAGAACAGAGTGGTGGAGCATGTAAGTCAGGGTCAAGTTTGGGTTTCCCTCAGAACCCAGACATACTTGTCCAGCTACATTTTCATAAAAATGTATTCAAAATTGATTGCAGTAAATCTCCCCCAGCTGCTAAGCGTAGCATCAAATTAATGGAACTAATTAATTTCCTTAAAACATCTGAGCTTCTTTGCACCAAAATAGGCTTTTCATTACAGCTATGAAATGAACTTTTAATTTATTCTGACATTTAAAAGTTCTAACTTCAGATGATTTACATTTTTTATTCATACAATCTAAGTCTTCAGTCAGACTAGACTGCCTGCCTTTAGTTTCACACCGGTGTTGTGACTGCACTGTGATTGGGACTCTACTCTTCATGAACACAGCTGACTGTGTTTGATGTCTACATTCATAACCACAATAACATTTTGATGTCCACAATCATAGCTTGGTCATTGGGAACATATCGTTAATTATCCTTTTAAATCATTTACAAGTTGTGTTTCTTGGTCTTAACGCAGCACGTAGAATAAATGTATTCCTTACGCACACAAAGAGGCTGAATCAGGCCTACCTGCCAATTTATTTTCTACCCCAATGGAAGATGGGATGAAACTGATATTTTTAGCAATCAGCAGATTTAATGGCTAAACTGGCAGAGCACTCTAAGCAGCATCAAGTACGTTCAATTAAATTGATCTCTGAATTGGTTTCACTCAGCGTGTATGGTTTGGCTCTTGGTGTGGCCTCTGACTCCCCCCCCGCCCCACACACACACACTCTCAGCCCTGAATAATTCATGCAAATATTCTACCGTGCGTGTGTAAATTGATGGATTTCACCCTCTTTTCTCCTCAGAACATCAGAATAATGGCTAAATATTATACCAGAATCACAATGAAGAGGATGGCCGGACTCCTTGACCTCTCTATTGATGTAAGCACAGTGATGTTAATTTAACTGAAGATGGCGCACAGCAAACGGCTCGTTCCAGTAAAGTTGCATTACAGAACGACGACAGTAGTATCTTCTTTGTAAAATAAAGGCCACTAAATCTTGTATTTGCCTGAATTCTTCCTCAGGAATCGGAGGAGTTCCTGTCCACCCTAGTTGTAAACAAGACTATCTACGCCAAAGTTGACCGCATGGCTGGCATCATCAACTTCCAGAGGCCCAAAGACCCCAACGACCTGCTCAACGACTGGTCCCACAAACTCAACTCGCTCATGTCTCTGGTCAACAAGACCACACATCTCATTGCCAAGGAGGAGATGATTCACAACCTGCAGTGAACAAAACCATGTGCATCATTTAACCCTTCGGTTCATATTTGTGTTCTTTCTTAGGGAATTTTTCTCAAAATACCGAACTGTAATTGCAGTAACTCCAACATCATATATTTAGGGAATAATCTGCAGCATAAACGGCACACCCTGACTTGGTTTGTTCTTTTGTTTTGTTTTTTTTTTACTGTTCAGAAAAGTTCAACCATTCACAATAAATCCATGAGCACCGCCTGTGTTTGGATCCCTGTGAGCTTGTTTAAAGACTGAATCTCTTCATCCCTTCTTTCTCCAAAAGCCACTTGGTAGTTAGCCAGTTTTCAGAGGCTTTTGAAAATAATGCAGAAAATACTTTTTAAGGATCTACATTGCAGAATAAACAGTGTATGTATTTAACCTGTTCCGCACATATACTGATGCAATACGCTGCAGGTAAACACTACAATGGTAGTGTGTATTATATTTATATTCTGTCGGGAGGAGTCCTGTGAAATCTTCAATCACTTTGCCAATATTTATAGGCAAACTTGTTCCAATCTCCTAAGAGGCCTGTTGAAGTTTAATTCAGTCTTAAGAGGCATCAAAATGTCACTATCAAACACACTGATCTGGTCTTGCCTTCCTCTTCCTCCTTGTGTCTTCCGTGACACTTTTTGCATCGCTTCCTATTCAAGTGTCACTGAGTCTCATCTCATTCCAGAAGGCTCCAGGCAAAAGCTGTTGTCCTTCTCGCAGTTCCCCTCCAATTCTAACAGAACTCTGAGCTCCTTCAGCAGCAGCAGCAGCGGCAGTGTAATGTGGGCCACTACTCACTGGCTGACAGCTGAAGAGGCTGATGACTGAGCAGATCTCCCATGGATCTATAAGGAACAGTCAGGATTATTGCACCATGATCTCTCAAACAACAAACACACTGACAGGTTTTGCTTCAAACAAAGTTGTTGTAAATGGAGATATGAAATCTTATTTGCACACGGAAAGATGGAGTTTGATTGAGTTAAATGACATTATTCACAAGGCTCTGTGACATGGCCGCTACACTGACGAAAACAAAACCTTTCCTCTGGGGTCACACTCGGGCCAAACGTTTGGCCCCAATCGTGAGAACAATATAAGAGCTACTATCAAAGATGTAGTTCAGGTCCCTGCTGCAATTAAGGTTAATTTGTCACCTAGCCAACATTTCAACATTATTTCCTGGGTATAATTACAGCTTCACCGGACAACTCATTATGGCTAGGCCTTCAGTCTTGGTGATGATCATGTTCCTCACTTTACATATCAGTATTATTGACTACAGGTTTCATTGTGTTCACTTTTGTACATTCTGTGCAGCACCCAGAATGAACAGCAAACCTCTAGAATGACCAGTTCAGTTCAGTTCTGTTCAGTTCTATTCTTTTGAATGGCTCAACATAACTTTTCGGTTTAATTTTAATATAATCAAGATTAATATCAAAAAAATTACATTTCATTGTAATATACAAATGAATGGGAACTTTTATTTTACTGTTGATGCCAATATATGTTTTTTCCTTTTAGTTATTTCTTTTAATTTCTTTTTATTTTTATTGTTTGATTTATTGGACTATAGAATAAAAATGCCACAGTTGATTGGTAGAAAGGATACGACATTATCAAATGATATTTATTTTGGTGATTTAGTTTAGTTATTATCACGACGTTAGGAACAGAAACACTTTTGACTTCAAGCTACACACACGCACACACACACGCAGTCCCCTCAACCTTCAGATCAGTACATCCCACTATGCTTTGCGATGGTCTGACAAGTGGATCCAAGATGGCGTAGAAAGTAAAGCTAGGTAAGTGTTGACTTCCCATTTTCAGGCCGTTCTATCGGCTTTTTCGTCGCAAGGCCACTGACTTGGTTTCCGTCCACAGCTCGTTAGGGACACGCAGAATGTCCCGGGTCCACGCGGGGACAACAACGCAGTGGCACGGCAATTATATGCGCCTAAACACCGAGGCGAAATTACAGGCCCGAGCCCGTTTTGTCTGAGCCGACCTAGCTAGCTAGCATGCTAGCCAGCCAGCCAGCTATTCTTGTTGTGAGCTCGCCAGTTCGGTGCCAGGAAAGGCCGTGTTTTGGCTGGCGAGTGGACTATCTTGCTAAGGGCACTTTTGCTGGCGGTAGCACTGATTACCCCGCGGAAAAGGGAACGCGAAATTAATACACACACATGAAGACATTTTTTTCCTCCTCTTTGTAACGGTGCCGCGATCGTTGGGACTTGGAGCAGTCAAGGCAAGTTTAGCAGGCAAACAAAAGCTAACTAACCCACTGGAGAACCACACAAGTGATTCAGATGGTGTTTGTTTAAACTGCACGTCCCCTCCGGAGCCGCGCAGTGGAGCGCAGAGAAAACGTGCAAGTTTAGTAGCCCTGCTGTCTCCACATTACAGCTGATGACTGTGTGTGTCTCGCCTGGATGCCAGGGTGATTGCAGTCCATTTCCTCTTCTAACTCCTCTAAGCTGGACGGCTACTTGTCTTTAGTTCCTTACAGATCGTAGCTGTTGCTTCCGTGGTTCGGTCCCACAGCTGGACACTGCAAATCAAGCCGGAGACCACCCACGGCACCCCGCCAAACTGTTTGTTGTTGCTCTGATGGTTACCTAACACGGACGGTGTTGTTGTCGCGCCATTCAGTCATCTCTTCTGAAGAATATCTACCTGTAGCGCCGTGTGAGCCACTACATTGTTCTGTTCTCTGCTGGGCTTCTGAAACCTTGTTTTCCATCTTAGCAATCGTCCTTAAATACAAGTTAAAGAAACTCCAACCTTGTTTTGCATACTGCACATTCTGCTGCTGCCTATAGTGTAACACTGAACTACAAGCAGGCACACACACTCACACACACTTTGATTTGAGTCTGGTACTGAAATAACAGGGAGTAGACTTATGATGGAACCACTTTGGGTTTTTTGGATGTGTGATTGGATTATGGTGGGTTACATGTGTGTGTGTGTTAAAACGCACAAGGCCTGTAGTTCAACACAATTGTGATGCTTTGAAAATCACTTGTGGTGATTGGCTGTTCATGTGCTGCTGCAGGTATATGATGCAAAGACACAGCGACAGGGAAATGTTCTTGACCACGCAAGACCCCCCCTCTCGCTCTCTCTCTCTCTCTCTCTCTCTCTTCCTGCCCAGGTGTGTAGATGCGTGTATATGGAGAGTTAATTTAGCAAATGTTCCATGTAAGGGCCCACACATGTAGCTATGTCCCTTTATATGGAGGCCCTCCCTTAGGAATGATACACAACATGGCCAAAAGTATCTGGACAATCCCTTTAATTAATCACTGCTAATTTGTTCTTGGAGGGGGGATTAATGGTCTGGGGCTGTTTTTCATGTCTTGGTCCAATTTCCCTCAGTTCCTGTGAAGGGAAGAGTTATTGCTTCAGCATACACTGATGTCAAGGTCACTGCCCTCCCCATATGCAAAATACACAATAGCATCTAAAATTCCCCGGTAATAATTTTAAACCGAGTCATAAAATTTCAGAGGAAATTTGTCATAGAATGATGAATTAAAATTGCAAAGTAATCCCAGTTTGGAGGCGATGGCAGAAGGCATGGGTGGAGTGGGCTTCAGGAGCCAGAAGTCCATCTGTAGGGCAGAGACAAGCGGCCCGCTCCCCAGGTGGTACGGCCCGTGTTTCACACAACAACATTTCTCACACACTAGCTGGCCACAGCTCGTATGTGCGTGGACAGTAGCTGGGATTTAAGGCTGGATTCCTTATCAGGGTCTCAGCCTGGGCCTCTGATGTGCGCTCCACTGAACACAGTGGGAGGAGTCAGCTTATATTTTGGAAGCTTTTTTAACACACAAACACACACACACACACACACTCTCACATGGGAAGTTTGGGAAATCCAAGAGTTGGCTCACAGGCTGCCATCATGGGATCTTTATAAGCGTCCGCTACATTTTAGTCTAGTCTAGGTTTATGATACCTGTAGTCAGTTCTTACTAAAGCTCTGGTGTCACCCAGAGCTATTGTCAGGATTTATTTGCTGACATTCTGATATATCTTACCCTCTAAACCTCACTGTTAACTTGGTCACATCATATGAGTCAAAGTAGGTACATATACTCAGCCAGGCGCGAGGACTCAGCTAGTGAGGACTCAGCTAGTGAGGACTCAGGAGTCTCAGGACTTCTCTCAACACATCTGAGGAAAACACTGCAATGTCCATAAAATGCTTTGGTCAGTGTGGTGAGGAGGAAGAATCTCTGTTCCATGGAGAGAGCAATGGCCTCAACCCCATCAAACACATTCTAGAGGATTTGGAACCAGCCCTTATCACACATCATCAGTGGGCCGACCTCACTAATGCTCTTACGGCCGAATGGAACAAATCCCTGTCGCCGCGTTCCAAAAAGCGTAAAGGCCGTCCAGAAGAGTGGAGGCTGTGGGAGGATGAACTCTTATTTGAATGGAATTACATGATCGGCATTGGCGTATGGATGTAACGTTCAGGTGTCCACATACTTTGGGCCACGCTGTCTCCCATCAGATGGCTGTAGCAGATGTTCAAGGGAGGATGTTGGTGTCATGACCCGATGACATGAACTCAAACGTTGCGATTCATATCTGGCTCGCTGCTAAATGCACTTGTATTACTGAGGTTACATCGTCACACAGCCTGATAAGCACTGTTGTTCCTCATTAGAATTCACATTTAGATGTTATGGGGAAGTGGGCTGAGCAGCAGTTCTCTTTAGTCATGGGGTAAACACTGGAGAGCAGAGCTGTGTGATGAAGTAAGGTAGTCTGAAGGCCGCAGAAAGGGTTAAAATGTTGATCACAGCTTTCTGGAAAGAGTTTTCAACCTAGAGAAAGCAGTGATCAGGACATATTCAATAAGTAATGATGCAAAACAACATATACAGGTTTAATATGCAGTTCATTCTACATGAGGCCAATATTGTAAACATTGTCAGCAAGTAAGGGTTTTGCCTTTTACAGTCATGTGTAACTTAAAGCTCGTTTTTCTGGTGAGGATTGAAAATATATTTAAAAAACTTCAGATTGCATGTTTCCAGCTCAGCGCCTCCTTGGTTCCTCCGCACACACTCAAGCTGATGCAACCGCAGCGCACAGTTTCAGTAGTTCCTTTAAAGATGCATCATAATCAGGCCTCGGTCCCAGCTGTTTGTTCGCTGGTCGCCGAATGGAAATTCTGCTCCGTGTTGTGGAATTTAGATTTGGAGTTGAAAGTTTGTGTTGCCGCCCCGTCTTCTCGCTCATGCAGCAGTAGCATATTTGTGATAAAGAGGTTTGGTACCAGCCTGAGATAAGCTGCCGCGCTGGAAGCAGGACCAAAAGTTTCTAGGCTATCAGCCAAGGTCAAATGTTTGTGGTCCCGGTGTTCCCCGGCAGGTCATGTTGTACCCTCCCATGCTGCTCTGTGCCGCTCGGTGTGTGTGAAGGAGGCTACGCTGCTTCCTTTGAGCTTCTGCAGCTGTAACTCCTGTCACTGCTTTGCTGCTGTGCTGAAGCACCAAACAAGAATATTACACGCTTTTTCCAGCTTTTTATTAACTCCCTTGTACACATGATGCCTCCTCCTCCTCCTCCTCTTCCTCCTCCTCCGACAACCACACACAGCCTCCTCCTCCTCCACACACAGAATCTGAGTGTCTGTGAATCTAAATTTCTATTGAACCCTTTCAAGTTCCCGAGCAGAGAAGCAAACACGTGCACACACAAACATACACACGTAATTACGAGAAGAGAACTGCAGGTGCACGCAAAAAGTTTCCGTAATAATGCGTGTGTGCGATCGTGGCGTGTTAGTTTTGCCAACACTAGGTGTAGAAACATGGCGCCTCACTTCAGGCTAAGCTGAGTGTTCTATGGCGTCTCTGAACCATGATTGGAATAACATTGACACTACTTCATGACATTAAATACGCCACACTTTGATATGTAGCCATATTTGCATTGTGTCTGTATGGTAATGTTATATTTGTTCAGTTTCTCCTTCAGCTCTGATTCATCAGGTGGCTCATCATGTATTGGTGTGTTGGTATAAATAGAATTATATTTGCTGCCTAAACATATCAGGCCATCTCCATGTGCAAAGCCAGGATGTGGAGCTGTTGGGGTCTGGCTCTGAATGAATTTCTATTCAGTCAGTCCACAGTACACACACACATATTGGTAGTATTCTCCCTTTGCTTTGAACCTTTTGGCTCTGTGACAGCTGACCAAAGCCCAGATCTATCTAGGATCATGAGCCGTTTCACTAAGCGGTCATATGACGGCAGACAGTCGACTCCAGTGTTGTTGGCTTGTATAGCTTGAGATGATGAACTTGCAGACCCTAGATGATGCTTTGGGCGCTCCTCATATGACCGCTGCTCTCCCAGCTCAATGCAAACGTGTTTGAATGCAGCCCGTCTGAGCTGGGCCACAGAATGGAAGGTGGTCGTCGTTCTCTCGCCGCTGCAGAGTCATGACACAAACCGCTACATGAGGATATGACACTTACATGCCCCTACCAGTAAGACTCTGAGTGTTTCGAAGGGAGCCGACAAAACCGAGGCAGGGCGGCCAGCTTCTCTGAATAACTGAGGGCTGCTATAGAAAAAACATTTAAAAATAATTGGCTCAAAACGTATTGATGTGGCCACAGAGTTTACTTAGTGCCTGATCTATTTACCCCACCAGCACACACATGACCAGAGGGCTGAATGATCACGCCTGTGACACAATGGCCGCTAAAAGAAGATTATGAGCTTTGTGAAGGTAGGATTCCTTACATCTGTTAGATGAGAGGGATTAATCCCTGTGCCAGGTTAACTGCCTTCACTTTCTAATGGCTTAAGTTCGCCAAAAGTGGGCAACCGGAGTGTGTATCTGTAACGCTATGAGAGCATCAGAGAGCTGTGAGCAAAAGTCTGCAAACACAATATCAAGGAGTCTTTCAGAAATGGGTTCACATCCCTGTGATGTGTTTAGTTTGAGGTTGCAGCCCCTGCAGGTCATCACGGGGGTTACATGGTGAGAGTGGAGCATCTTATTGGAACACACCATCATAGTGTGTGCCAGTTAACAAATGATTATCTTAGAATGATACCGTTTTGTGTTGATTAACAGTAAAAACATTCCTTAAAGGACCTTTAGTCTGTTGATCATGCTGACGGGGAGTCTTTAATACCCTAGCTTTAGGTTTAGAGTGAACCCAGGTTGTTAAAGATCCCATCAAAGCTCTGATTTTAATATATCACAATCAAACTTCTTCTACACAAGGTCATTAAACCGCTGTGGTTAAACTTTCACTTGCATTTGATGGAGGATTGTAAGTATTTAGTTCCTTTGGCCAGGATTAAAGGTTACTTTATGTGTCAGGGCCCTGCTATGTCCAAATCATTTATTTTTATCCGTGTATTATTTGTGTATGGCTTTTGGCTGTCAGCTGTAATGATGGTTCAAATTGTGAGAGCATGTCAACAAATGGCCCACTACCTCCAAGACGGAAATAGACCGGAGCCTCCCTCTTCCCATGCTCCTCCTTCCTCTCCATGCAGCACTGCTCTACATGGAGTTACTATGAAGTCAATCAAGCTGTCGTACAACTGGGTGTCCTTGGCATCTCAGTGACTTCCATTATGGACTTGTATGTTATCGCTCTTTATCAGCAAGTTAGCGTCGTTTCCTTTGTTCTATAAATGATTTTGTTTACAAAGTAATCAGCACAAACTCGTCTTCTTGGGTGGGTGTATGCAAATGAGCCACGTCTCAGGTTGTCTCTGAAATGTCTTTCACAAGGGAACATCTCAAAGTTAGGCTGCGTTCCATTTACCTAGGAAGTCCGGGCTGGGAATGATGTCACAAGGAAAACCAAGATGGTAACCCTTTGACATTGTTAACAATACCAGTTGATACCTAGGCACTGTAGCAACATTACAGCCAACGTTAATGAGACGCAAAAGACAGAAGTGCTAATAAACGGTATATTTCACACTGTTGACATCAGCCATCTTGGATTTTGAGTTTGGAGTCAGTGAGGTTCTTCTGACTCCCCGAGTTGAAACCTCCAACCGGGGACTAGGAAATTCCGACTTCCCAGTTCAAATAGAACCCACCACAACACTCAGAGTGATATGTTGTTGTAGCGCCTGTGGGAGTAGCGGGCTATACTGGAAGGCTTCTCCTTATTGCTAGTTGTGCCAAGACTGCTAAAGGTCAGATTTTTCCTGATTGGAATAGTTGTCTGCAAGTTAATTAACATGTGCTCTAACACAACATGGCAGTAAGTGTCAGTTTCCCACTTAGTTAAGGGACTGATAGCTTCATGAAGAGGAGCGCCTGCAGGATCCAGAAGGTTTTCCCATTTTGTATTTTCCAGGTTGTTACAGACAAGAAGGGCAAAGTTAAGGCAAAGAGTTACTTTCTCCTGAGGATTTACTTCATTATCAGGTTTCAGTGTGAAGTTGAAGTGAGGAGAGACATGCGGTCGTGTCTTTGTCGCTCCTGGTTGAGTTGAAAAGTTCATCAAAGAATCTCTACAGATAGTCAACAAACGTTTTTACCCATTTGTATGTTACCTCTTAGCCTCTGACATGTTCCAGCTAAGTGCCTTTGAACTTCCTCAAAGAATGAAGGACTTGCCCCGCTTAGAAACTCAAACTGCACCATGGGAAACGTCTTCTTCCCTTCCTGCAAAGACCGAGACTCTGCAAATCATCCTGTGATTTGCAGAGTCTCGGTTTCTGTGGAGAGTTGAGTAATTGTTGTTATTCTGGTTACTATGAAGAAATATGTTTCCTCCTCTAGAATGCTGGGTACCTTCGGTGGAAAGGTGGCAAACAATCTATTGGACTAACGATCGCTATGAAGCCTTTTATGGGTTTGGTACAAACTGGCTCACACCGAGGCAAAGTCACCCGTTTCTCAGCACACAGCAAACCTCAGTGTGGGATTAGAGCTTTAATGAAACTGCTGGCTTATATCTTTTTAATGCCCCTTAACCTTTTGCAAGCCAGCAATGTGGGGAAAAGGTTTAAGATCATTTGTCATTTTTCTCTTATGCATTTTTCCTTAACCGATTTCTTTAACACGGAAAATTGATCAGTCATCAAAGTCCGATATCCTGGAGTTTAAGCAGTTAGGACCGTGGTTTAGTATTTTGGACGCTGGCACACACACCATCTGTCCTGCTTCCTGGCGATGGACAAAAGAAAGGAATATAATCCCACATCTCTTTCCCTCTGCCCTCCCCTCTCTTTCCAGATGTTTTGTCCCTGAGTCATGGCGGACAGGAGAGCGGAGAAATCATGTGAAGAAGCCAGCAGATCGTTAGCCAGGCGGGAGTACGACGCGGCTGTCAGCCACAGCACGGACGCCCTGCTGGTCCTGGCACCCCAAGCTCCACCCTCTGGAGCGCCTGTACCGCCCAGCCCCCCGTCCCTTCCCACCACTGCCACCGCCGCTGCCACCGGACCCCTCCGCAGCCGCGCACTGCTCTACCGGATCGCTGCCTTCTTGCAGCTGGTGAGGACATTGGCGGTCCAGTCATGGTTCCTGCCCGAGCCAACACGCTTACCCACTTCACTCACACAGTTAGATGGAGATAAGTAAAGGGCGGCGTTTGGAGGAGTCGGAGGGAGGAAACCCGCTTTGACTCCGCCTGCTTTAACCAGTGATGTGCTGCATGTGGTTAGATGTGAAAGTTAGAACTAAACTTCTCTCTCATGCTCTATCTCATTACTGCGTCAACGCTCGGTAGAGTCAAAGTGAAACTAAAAGGATCCATTTTTATATCCACGTTTATGATCGACACACACACAGAACTCCTGTCTCACCCACTCGGGTTGCCTCTCCTAACGTGAGGGTTTGTGCCATTTCGCCCATTCAGATGAATAATCTTTTAAGATTACCAAAACAAAGACACACACACACACACACACACACACACACACACACACACACACACACACACACACACACACACACACACACACACACACACACACACACACACACCGCCCCCTCCCCTCTCGTTGGCGAAAGGCTTCTTCCAGTGTGGGTATTCGGTAAAAGGTACAAACACAGTTCCCCTCTGACTCGGATCACACACACACACACACACACACACACACACACACACACACTGGAGGTTTAAGACTTTGTGAAAATGGGGTCGCATGAAATTATAACTGCACTGCATATTCAAAACAAGCACATTTTCTTGTTTTTCTTCGAGAGGCAGACAGCAAACGGTTGCCAATTAACTCCTATTCCCGTTTCTTTATGAAGATATTTGAATGCATTGCGACCCAATTTTGCCTTTGGCCCTGTGGAAACATGAGGCTCCCCTGCATGAATGACCTCCTACATGGAATAGGGTTTATATCAGAGTACTGTCAAGTTGTGTGTGTGTGAGAGAGAGAGAGAAAAGGAGAGCGCTCAGTTTTCCCCCCGCACACGTATGATCATTCAGGCTCGGCTCGGTTCCTCTGCTGCCACATTCCTTCCACTTTCCATCATACCTGGACATCAGCGAGGCCCACACACACAGAGCGGACATATTAAATTGTAAATGAATTGGATTTGTTTTCACGGAGCGGCCGTCTCTCCTCCGCTAGTCTCCAAATCGTTCGAGTCTGATCTGCATCCTTACGCAGACGCACGCAGGGGCAAACACGAATCCTCCCGGCTCCTAAACGAAAGCATCAAAGGTCGTTCTCTCTTCTATTCCACAGTTGTACCTGGTAAATTGGCATGAAGAGATGAAGAAATGAGCACAATGAAACACACTTTTCCCTCACTTTACTGCACATTATTATTTCATCTTCCTCATGGACTAAAATGACACGTCTTACTTCTAAGCCGTAAGATGGTTGGAAACTACTTTAGACCTATAATTACCGTGTGAGAGACGTGAGAGTGTTAAGCTAAGGCCTCCATTCTTGGGCCTTATCTCAAGCCTAGAGTATTCCCTTCTGTTATGGCTGCCAATTTCCTTTTCTGATTTTTCTCTCCCTCCCCCCTTGTCCCAACAGAAAAACTATGATCAAGCAGATGAAGACTGCAAACATGGTGAGTAGCAGTTTAAAGTGTGTGTTCTAACCCTGCAGTCTGATCTGCTTACCTTTGCGCTCGGGCAAAATGTGCAACCAGAAACGTTGTAGGTTTCTAAAATGCCGTGTTTGGTTTTACTCGCTCGCTTGCTCGCCTGCTTGGTTGGCAGAGTCCAATCACTTTCCCAATGTCATTATTTCTATTCTTGGTGGCACACGGGAGCAAAGTAAACAATAAGGGTTCAGGTCAGAACTCGCCAGGGCCGCGGTCACAGAAAGCCTCGTGTAGAAGAAGAACGGTGCCGCAGCAAATGCGGGGACAGGAGCAGGAGACCCGACGACAACCTCAAATGAACTGACCTACGTGTTCCCTCCCTCTGTGTTGTTTGCTTTAGTGCTGGCAGAGGAGCTTGCCAGGGGTGACGGGTCACTGCAGTCCAGTCTGCGCTCCATGCTGCTGGATGGCAGCCTGCAGGAGGTTGGGACGATCCTCTCTAAGGCCTTGTATGGAGAGCCACTGGTATGATCAATCAACACTGGATATGTACAGCACACACACACACACACACACACACACACACACACACACACACACACACACACACACACACACACACACACACACACACACACACACACACACACACACACACACACACACACACACACACACACACACACACACACACACACGCAGACACACAGAGCAAAGTTGCAGACACGTCCAGACAGAAGGAGGGAAATCTTCACTGGAGGCTTTCTCAAGGTTTTTGTGCGTGAAAGTGTTGAAGCTTGATGACCTTGACCGATGCACAGAGTAATCTGAGCTCCCCAAATATGAAGAGATAAATCCTCAATACTCTGTGAGAGCCAGTGTTGTGTGTGCAAGCTGATCCTGGTTGTTTGCCTCGATTGTTTACACGCTCAGTTTGGGTCTCAAGGTCATGAAACACATGGGGACAATGTCATCTGAGAGGTACGCCCCCCCCCACCTACAGTCATGCTCACACTCTGTCCCATGATTCCCCCTGTCCATCTCTCTCTCACACACACATTATTTGTCCGATTGGCTGCCTCTATTTTAGACCCACGTGTTGTCAAACTTTCTGCAGACACAATTTTAGACAAAAAAGGGAAAATAAGAAGTGGCAGAAAAATGACTCGTCTTTTGTCTATCGATGATTTTCCTCTTCATCTTGGACGCTGTGTTGCCGGCTTGGACCGGCCGCTGAGAATCCAAACGGAGGGTGGATTAGCCGTCCTGTGGAGCGTCTCGTTACGCTGCACACAGCCGATAGGAAGTAGCCAACTCTGCTTCATAGAACTCTGCCCCGACCAGTGAGAGCTCATGGAACAGGAAAAGGGCAAATATGAACACCAACACAAATACCACATAAGTCTGCGCTGACTTTGGACTGTGTTTCAGAAAGAGAAGAGAGAAAGGAGAAGGAGGCAGGACACACACACCGAGTGAAACAAATAAGACTAAATAGATGGGTCGGTACTTTACTCCCCTTGGGGAAATTCAAGGTAAACTGTAATGATTTGAAACGTTGCTTAAATGAATAGTTTGTTGGCCCCATATGACTCGGGTGTGCAGACTTCCTCTTTATCCCTGACAGTTTCTTTGAGCTTTTAAATCAGAGATGCATTCCAAAGGAGAAGCTCTGCATGCAGCTCCTCTGTCACACTGGAGAAAGTATTTAAAAGTGTGGAAAATCCAAAAACAAGCAACTCCACCTGGCCGCTACAGAAGAAAACAAAGGCTGTTATTAAGGTGTCGACGCCTTTAAAGGCATTACCACCGCTTATCCACATCCAGTCTTCATTATTGTCAAATCAGAGATTAAATTACCTTCTCTGTTCAGCCCTTTGGTTTATTAGAACCTTTATCTTTCAAGGAAGAGTAACCCTGCTTATTAGTTTGTATCCAATCCAAAGGGCCTCACTAATCACCAGTCTAACTCAATGAAACCCTGGAGATTCACCCACATTTCCCCAGATTAATTTCTGTGTGTCTTGTCGTCTGAGGCAGTGAATCATTTCCTCCCTTCACCGGTGACGAATTGAAAAAGCCACACAGACTGAATGAGAGAGGACACTGAAGCTCCGTCAGACCACCAAGCAACACGTTTAGATACCATCAATGAGGGCCGAGCGTATGAGGAAGAGGAAACTGTTACAGTGAAGACTCTGTTTGTGCTTTATCTCACAGAATGGCATCGTCACAAAGGACCTGACCAGGTTAAAGATGCTTCTCTCAGAGATAGAGGTGAGTGCCTGGGTTTGGGGAGGTGAAGACCTTCTTGTCAAGCTCTCTGCTCTCCTTTGTTTGTGGCCTTTGTTGGGGCAGCGCTCGTATAGATGACTAATGGCCTCGCTCCTACGCAAACTTCATCATTTTGCGGTCCTCTGCCTAGCTTGTAGCTATTGTGGATTTATTATTCATTAGTGTGTAATAAGTCCCCTGGCCGAGCTGCTTACATGGCCATGTGAGAAGTTGACACAATAGTTATAATAATCTCATCAACCCAATCTCTCTCCCTCCTCAGGCTATAAATAGGGAGATGGTGCCAGAATACACAGATGACCAGGAGGAAGGTGAGCAAAGTGACTGTAATAAGTGCTGGGCTATGAAATGATTTCTGTGTAGAGTTTGAATAAATAGAAGATAAAGAAAAGATAAAGGTATACTTTCAGTGATGGAGAGGCTTCAGCTGTGGGGGTTTGTGTGTGTGTGTGTGTGTGTGTGTGTGTGTGTGTTAACAGAGGTCCAAGATGGCTGGCAGTTCCGGCCTCCTCCTCGAGGAGTCACCAGCAGTGAGGAGTACACCCTCTGTAAAAGGTACTGGGAGCTGAAGAGTCATTTCAGTGTGATGAAAGAAGTGTTAACCCTTTGATGCAGCAAAGCCAAAAGCAGAACCAGTGTGTGGTGCCGCAGAGATAGATGAGACTCTGACAAAAACAAATTCAGAATATCTGTAAAACCTGTATTTGTTGTTTTGTGGCATTTGTTGTGCATTTTTGATCCAATTAGCTCTTTAAAGCTGCTTTTTCAAACCAGTCCTTACTGGTATCCGTGGCGATATTGGAAGCCTCCTGCAGGTGAAGAGAGATGGGTGGCACATGGAGTGTTACCCCCTCAACTAACCACTCCTCTGTCTTGCCTCTTCGTAGGTACTTGGAGCAGGGCCTGTGTCGGTACGGGGCCCAGTGTACCTCGGCCCACTCGCAGGAGGAGCTGATGGAGTGGCAGAAGCGCTATGCCTCGCGCCTCATCCGCCTCAAACAGCAGCAGGAGAGCAAGCACTTCACCGAGAACTACATGGAGACGCTGATAGAGAAATGGATGAACTCCCTGTCCCCAGAGAAAGTGGTGAGTGGCTCCGCCCTCCTGCTCGTGGGCTCCACGGCACACGGTGTCTCAATAAGCGGGATTGGCACACAACACACACACGCATGGCTTCCCGGTGGGGCCACCAAAATAAAACTTGGAAGCGGTAACGCCTTGTACTGTTATCAAAAGCCTCACTTTTAATTCAGAAGGGACGATACTACCACACACACACACACACACACACACACACACACACACACACACACACACACACACACACACACACACACACACACACACACACACACACACACACACACACACACACCTCTCTCACTGCTCTATCTGGGTGGGTTTAGTTCCATCATCCTGCTGTTTCTGTCCCAGTGCTTGGTTTTTATTACACTGTATTGATTGTATGGATTGTGTTTGCGTTGCTCCTCTTGTAGCTCAGTGACTACTTAGATGGAGTGAACGTTGACACCAGCTCCAGCCTCTCTGTGACCGTCACCACCAAGAAGTCCTCCCACTCCTGGACCTTCTCTCTATTCTGCAAGGTAGGAGAACCATTTGAACGCCACAGCTGACATAATAAGACATTTGCCTCGTCTAACCGGCTCATTTGTCAACACGACACGGTGCCATCACTCTGCGCTGCATACCTGCCAACGTGCCGTGATAAATACTACCCATTGTTTGATTATGCTTTCCGTTTCGCTCTGTTCCTCCAGCCTGCCAGAAAGCTGTACCGCATCGCCCTGCTCTACGATGCCCACCGCCCACACTTCTCCATCACAGGCGTGTCAGCTGGCGATCGGCTTCAGGCCGTCCCCATCGGCAGCCAAGAGTGGACTGCAGGAGAGGAAGCAGCAGGTACCACATGTGATAATACACGGAAAGCTTTCCCCCAAAGAATTCCTGTGACTTTGCTGGAACTTTGCTCAAGCGTTCCAAAAAATCCTTCCTGGTCTCAATATTTCCGTGTGACATTTCAGGAAGGTTAACAAAGACAACATGACTTGTGTTTACGTGAGGGATTGTCTTTCTTAACACTTTCCTCTCATTTGCTGCATTAAAATGTCTTCATTCAGGAAGCATTGATGCTGTTCAGAGCAGTGCAGAGAGTGTGTAAAGTTAAGGTCTAACACGCTGAAACATCCAGGTGTGTCAAATGTCCCGTTGCCTTGGTGATTCCTTTTCTTTATTTCATCGTCTACGTTTGCCCCCAAAATCAAACGCTAATGGAATGTTGCAATAGTAGTGTGGGTAATTCTGTGCTGAGTGTGCGTAACACAATCTTCCCTCCTCTGACAGAGGCAGCAGACAATGGCCTTGACCACAGCGTCTACAAAGTGGCCGTGGGCTTCAACACGGAGATCTTCGGCACCTTCAGACAGACGGCCGTGTTCGACTTTGGCTCCGAGCCGGTGCTGATGCAGCGGATTATGGTGGATGCCGCCTCCATTGAAGGTAAAGTCAGGGTGGTCATCTAGACTGAGGGCCTCAACCATCGTAAATATACATCAGTTATATTTTTGAAAATCAATGAACCTCCATGTTAGTTTTATTTTATGTTGGCGGCTGTTTCACATAATCAAGATCTCTTAATCAATGACATGGAATCAGGTTCAAAGTACTTTAATACGGTACATGATGAGGAATGTATTCTAATTGTCTTCACATCTTTCTGGGCGTGCTTTCCCTCCATTAAAGAATAAAGAGTCAGTAGTTGGGACTTCTTAATGCTGAGTGCAGCTGTGCTCCTCTGATGATTCTAATGTGTGACGTGTCTTAAAAGGTTTGAATTATGATGTGATAACTGCAATTAGTCGGCTTGTGCTCAGGCTGCCTCTCTCACTCAGATCAGCTTAATGCCTTCCAGCGGACCCTGAACATTTTGCGATGAGGTTCATTTCAGCTGTAGACCTTCAGCTTGTCTAACAGCAGGAAAGCACCGCTCTGAACTCCTTTCCTTTTATTCCTTTTCAGACCTGGAGCACCTGATGGCAGCCAGGCAGCAGCTGCTGATTACCGCAAAGCGCTGGGACTCCTCCTGTAAGACCATTGTAGAGTTCTGTCCTAACGATCCGCTGGCCGAGCTGGAGCGCAGCGTTCTGTCCCGCTATCAGATCCCTTTGTCGGCCGACCAGCTCTTCACCCAGTCAGTCCTGGACAAAACCCTTACCAAAGACAACTACCAGGCCCGCCTCCACGACCTGCTCTACATAGAGGAGATTGCACAATATAAAGAAGTTAGCAAGTGAGTATACATCCGTGCAGATCAGTTCTGTTCTTCTCATTCTTGGGGCACTTGATGTGAAGTTCCAATGCATTTAAAAGAACCTGGGGTACTTTGGAACAACAAACTTGGCAGCGTATGGTCCCATATATGGTCATAAAGTGTTGTATATGACACAGACAAGTTAACAATATGAGGGCGTGATTGTTCACAGTCACAACACACACACTTACTTGATGTGCAAACATAAAAAAGACTGGAGTCATCGGTTCTGCACCCATGTCTGAGGTTTTGAGCGGTGTGAGTATTTAGTGGTGTGAGACTTGCAGCCACCACAAGGTGTCAGACTGGATCTTTGCTCTGCACACTTCACACACAGCCTGCCTCTCTTGGTAACACACGTCTGGGCTCAATCCTGGCGTGTAAGGGCGGCGAAATCATCTTTTCTTTAACTAGAATGGAAGCTGATTTCCCATTTGCTGCTTCTTCTTCCTCTTCTTCTCACCTGCTGCTCCACAGGTGGAGCCACAGCAGGAAATGCAGTGAAAGAAGTCGAACTGATTCATTCCACATTCACTGACAGAAATGTAATGGAGCCTGCTCTGTCACACAGATTCAGGATTGCTATGTTTCCTGAAAATGGTTTCAGTCAGAAATGGTGAAATGCTTTCTTCAACTCCAGAAACTTTATCAAAATGGTCTTGCTTTGTCTTTATTCCTCGCTAGATGACGGCGACCTCACCGTTATGGGCGCTTGCATCAGCCGGGCCTGAACACAGAGCCACAGAGAACACACTCTGTCTCTTTCCCCGTCTTAATTTTCAGAAGCCAAATTCATCTGAAGAGGCCTCAGGAGGGCTGTGTGTGTTTAACATCACTGGGTCTTATTATAAGGGATGGATGTGTTGCCTGTATCAGTCATCCTGTTTCACTGTTTCACTTCCAGCAGAGATCACAGAAGCTCCTTAAGTGATCTTTACTCCCCAGTGTGCTTCACATTTCCTCTGAGTTTGTTCTTATAAACTTTCTCCCAGTGACTCCTTTACTTAGAGGGACAAACACTATTGGAAATCATTTGGGTTTTGGCTCCTAATGCTCATGTCTCAGAGCGCATGGTAGTGATGTTATGGTCCCACTGTCTCCTGGCCGTAAAGCTCACCACACTGACATCAAGGTGCAGAACACAAAACCCAGCCTTTTGCCTGTTTTATCCATCATAGTGCAGTCAGTGGAGATGCTGGTGCTCGTCTGTCACGGCGACCACATTAGCTCCTCTCATCCCTGTTAATAGCATTTGTCTCCCGTGGTGACCTGTCAGTTTAGCAGCTGACAAACACCGCGTCTGCACTGTTTTCACTCCATTGACTTTGCAGCTGCCGCAGTGTTTTTGGTGAATCCTTTCAGTAACTGACCGATCATGACAGAACAATTAGATTGAGCCTGGGACAACACGGCAGCCTCGAGATGTTTGATGCTGAGAGAAATGAGAATGACCCAGTGACCGCGTGTGTGTGTGTGTGTGTGTGTGTGTCTCCAGGTTTAACATCAAAGTCAACCTCCAGCTGGTCAACAGCTTCATGCTGACGGGCATCTCTGTCGGAGCCAAGTACGCCCAGAACGGACAGCTCTTTGCACGTTTCAAACTCACAGAAACGCTCTCTGAGGTAAGCCCCCGCTCCTCTCAGTGTTCAATATGTCACACATTAGTGCTGCGGCGTTCTAGCAGGGATTCACCGCTCGGTCTCTCTCTCTTCCTCTCAGGACACGCTGGCAGGCCGACTGGTGATGACCAAGGTGAACTCGGTCCTGGTGCTGCCGCTGGGCCGCGAGGGGGCGTGCAGCCATCCGCCCCCTGGGGTGAAAGAGCGCGTTTACGAAGCTGTGATTGAGGAGAAGACCAAGGACTACATCTTCTTAAGGATCTGCAAGAACTGCTGTGACGAGCTGGGCCTGCTGCCTGACAGAGAAATACAGGTAGAACATAAAGCAAACACATATACAGTATCATAGGAGTTTTGGTACGAGTTGTGTCTTTTACGAGAGTACTTGAACGTTATCGTCTTTAGAGTTTTACAACTTGAAGGCGTTTTAACGTTCTTTACGCTGTAGGCCAAAAATATCAAAGTTTTCCCGCTGTTAGCAAGGACGGGCGAATCGTAGTCGCTCCCTCGTCTTCGTCCTCCTCCTCCTCCTCCTCCTCCTCTTCAGTGCGGCCTTGCTATTGTTTCCCAGCCAAAGTGATGTTGGTCAAACCCAGCTCATTATTTTCTCCATCCCTTTGATGCCCCGGCCCCAGCAAACTGAGGATAAAAGGTTCACCCATTGATTTGTGCTCCAGCCAAAGGTTAATATGCCAGAGGAAGGCGGTTGGCTACAGTCTGTTGTGGCAGGTTCTAAGAATCGCACCTTCGTCGAACGACTCCACCTTCAGCATCCTCGGTCTGATATCACTCTGCCCTCCAGCCTGAATGTCAGTGGAGGAAACACAGCCTCTCTGTGTGACCATAACCTCCTTATTCCTCTGTTTGTCCCTCCAGTCGACTTCGCGGTTTAACGTCTTTTGCGTTGATCTAGACGAAAATGTAGACAAGTGTGTGATGTGCCTGTTGTTGTACTGATTGCTTAGTAAACTGTGTGTGTTTGTGTGTGTGTTTGTCAGGTGGAGCTCCAGTTCCAGCTGAACAGACAGCCCCTGTGTGAGATGCACTACGCACTGGATCGCATCAAGGACACCACCATCATGTTCCCTGATGTCGGGCTCGTCCCCACCATCCCCTGGAGCCCCAACAGGTTTGGGTTTGTGCACAAACACACTTACACGATACGGCTCCGCAGGAATGAACTGTCGGAGCCTCGCACGTCATTTTACATCATCACAGCCAGTATAGTAATCATTTGCATCACACACAGTAATAATGGAACACATCTCAGCATGCTATTATGTCTTAAATGCTAAAGAAGGATTGTAAAGACAGGATGTTTGAGATGCATCACTGCCTTTTGGATGATGTCATATACAGTATGTACAAGACAACAACTGGAACGGCTTTGCTGCTTCAGATTTTGCTAAAAAATTACTCAGTCAGTTAACCATTAAATAGATCAATAACATGTATAATAATGTCGACAATGATGTTGTTTTACTCTTAATGCAAACTGATATAAGTGTGTAGTTGTGTTTCATTAAACGTGAGGGGAGAGTGTGTGTGTGTGTGTATAATCCTGCATGGTAACCAGTCCCATTGGGCTGTGCAGAAGATTCCCCCTCTATCAGCGTCATGTAAGCTTGACAAACACAAACACAAACACAGGCAGAACATCCCGTGGAGTGGAGATCTGGCAGACATTGTGAAAAGCCGCAGCTCCTTCCAGCTTTGGGCGCAGCGTCTCCCCCCTGTGGTCGGCCAGGTGCTGAGGAAAGGCCCTACATAATCCCGCCTCTTTTTCACAGCTGCTGCTTGATCTCGACTCCGGGATGTTGATAGCGGATGAGTTTGGTTGGAGTTAAAGCTTGCGGTTTCTTCAGATCAGGCGGCCCTTTCTAACCTGACTCTGTGCCGTCACAGGAAGTGATGATTGTGTCTGATACGGTGCCGTGTTTGTGATGACTGTAGCTTAGCTCACAGTTTATATCAGAATATTGATCTAACTTCTAAATGAATGATCTTATTCAGCAAACAGACGCCTCCATTCAGCCGGAGCCAACGCTTCCCCTGCCAGCGACTGATGAGATAATTAGCATGTTCTAATTAGTCATGTTAGTGTAATGAGTCCAGAAGAAAAGATTTAAAGGGCACCATGGAACAAGGATCCAGATGATGAATACATTATTCACCTATAGGCCACAGGAGATTTAACTTTAATTTAACCCCTCCATGTCCTTCAGAGCAAAATCTGGTGGAGGCTTTTGTGTCCTAGTATCGTTTTGATCGAATCGATTCATCTCTGTAATGAAAAAAACACACACACACACGCGCGCCCCCTCATGTGCTGTTTGTCTCACATAACATTTGTTTAATTTCCCATTACTTTGCATCCCTAATCCCGTTTTAGCATCTGTCTCTACCTCTGTTATTGCAAACACCCACCCACACACACCAAACGCTTTCCCCAATGACAAAAACTGATGTCTCTCTCTCTCTCTCTCTCTCTCTCTCTCTCTCTCTCTCTCTCTCTCTCTCTCTCTCTCTCTCTCTCTCTCTCTCTCTCTCTCTCTCTCTCTCTCCCCCTCCCTCCCTCCCTCCCTCCCTCCTTTAATTAATTTAATCAACACACTGTTCTATTCGACGCTGCAGCTTGACAGTATTTTTCTAAACGTTTACCAGACAGAGAGGCTTTGCATGGAACCCAGAAGAAACCCTTTCATTTTGAGTCATTAAAAGTAGC
The DNA here is from genome assembly GCF_046128005.1 of Genypterus blacodes. Classification (NCBI taxonomy): domain Eukaryota; kingdom Metazoa; phylum Chordata; class Actinopteri; order Ophidiiformes; family Ophidiidae; genus Genypterus; species Genypterus blacodes. The sequence continues at coordinate 1,400,616 of NW_027467038.1, read as the reverse complement.
TGTTTCTCCATTCTTAGGCAGTGGGATGAACAGCTGGATCCCCGTCTGAATGCCAAGCAGAAGGAGGCCATTCTGGCCATCACCACGCCCGTCGCCGTCTCCCTGCCCCCAGTCCTCATCATTGGGCCCTACGGCACTGGCAAGACCTTCACCCTGGCTCAGGCTGTCAAGCACATCCTCCGCCAGGACACCAGCAGGTCTGTGTTTGCTTTGAGTCCCCAACTTCCCTTTACAGCCCTCACCTCTCTCACACTCTGCTCATCTTCAGTTATTGTGGGCCCGTCTGTCTATCACAGACAAGAAAGTTACAAATTAGCCAGCTCATTATGGCAGAGTTCCAGCTAAAACAGCCATAATTTTCCCTGAGTCGCATCTACAGATACATGAATGTTCCTTATTTCATCATTGTTTATTCAGGAAAAATATAAATCTAACTCAAGAGCAAGTTTAGTTGGACTCAAATTCCGTATATGTGCCGTGGGAAAGTGCAGATCTTGCCATGAAACCCTGAAAGGCTTCTCTAAAGTGACCTCCTGATGCCTTCTCACATCAGTTTGCTGCATACAGAAAAGTTAAAAAACAATATCAGTGAAGTAGTTATTGTCCATCAATCTGCCCCTGTGGTTTGCTTCAGATGAGGAGAGAGGTCAGTCACAGGACCTGATGGAGGTGGAAATGGGTGTGAGACTGAGCAGCCAAGCTGGCTCCTTAGCTCCAGGCTACTGTTCGGGTTTGACATTTAGATTTATAAGAAACACTGAGCCGCCAAGTGTCAGACTATCGTGTGTGTGTGTGTGTGTGTGTGTGTGTGTGTGTGTGTGTGTGTGTGTGTGTGTGTGTGTGTGTGTGTGTGTGTGTGTGTGTGTGTGTGTGTGTGTGTGTGTGTGTGTGTGTGTGTGTGTGTGTGTGTGTGTGTGTGTGTGTGTGTGTGTGTGTGTGAATGAGCATTCATAACATGCGCACATGAGCACGGAGAACAAAGTTTGCTTGTCATCTGGATGAATTCCTCCCACTTGTTGTTGAGTCGAATGTTGAAAATAAACAGAAATAATGGCCTTAGTCAGTGTGTGTGTGTGTGGCCACGGTGCCTTGCTCATTGGTGTGTCAGGACGAACCACAGCGCCATTGTTTCCTCCACTGGCATTTCTCATCATTAGCGAGCTCCCTCACTGTGTGCCGACACACACACACACACACACACACAGACGTTTCTCCAGTTTGCGGTGATGTAGCACACACACATTAACACTCCCCGGCTCCTCATGAAACATAGATGGAATATCCTGAACACAAGCTACCATTTTGTTTTTTTAATAAGACAACGTTGGCCGGTTTTATATTTAATGTAAAAGAGAAATGGCCTTTGAAACATGTGTCCAGATGTATAATTCATTCTTCATTTTACCCTGCATGCATTTCCTATTCTATGCTCAGGGATGAATTATAGATGTTTAAAAAGCCAACACAATGAGACGTGGAGAGGGCGGCTGGTTAGCTTCAAATGTTGGCTATTTATTTATTATTCTACTGTATTCAAGCCCCAACACTGACTGACGTATTTCTGGCTTTTGTGTTGAGTGAGTGAGTGTGTGTGTGTGTTTATGTGTGGAAGAAATTGCGCAAAGTGTTTCCTCTAATACATCTAGGACCAAGGACCAATTGTTGTCTTTGTTATGGCAAAATATGTGGAGAAACCTCACTTTGCCTGTGTGAACAGAGAACCAGGCTTTCTGTCCCCTCTTTGCCAAAATAAATCACTTTTTGTCCGTTTGTTGTTGTTGTTGTGTTTCTCTACAGGGTCCTGATCTGCACCCATTCCAACAGTGCGGCCGACCTTTACATTAAGGACTACCTACATCCTTATGTTGAAGCAGGCAACGCACACGCCAGACCTCTCAGGTGAGGAAGCCTGCTGCTGTGATGGAGCGCCTGTATTCCTGACAAATACCATCAGTACTACTCTGAAAGAAACATGACATCAGAGCAAACAGACACATTTTATTGGTATTTAATCATTGTGAGTTCTTTGAAGTCATTGACTGGTGTGTGTGTGTGTGTGTGTGGCAGCTGAGGCCTCTTTGTCGTGGAGCCTCTGTGTGTTGGTCACTCATCTATACATCAACCGGCTGATCGTTGTAATGCCTGCAGCCCCAGTGTTACATCCATATTACAGACGACAGCAGTGACAGGCGGGCATTAGGCTGCCTGGGTTTATGGGACCTGGGGATCGCTGAAATATTTACAGCTTGTTAGGAGGAAGCACACACACACACACACACACACACACACACACACATCTGCTCTCCCTCCACCACATCAGTGACTTCTAATCACATTTTACCATCCCAGAGGACAAGAAAGCAATGTCTGCCTTAAACCCAACCAGGGCCTCGTGTGGCAGCTGGGTCATGTGTGTGTCTGTGTGCGCGCGTGTGTCCACACAGGCACCGTGTGGACAGCCAAATGACTTGTTTCACACGAGTGGAGAGTCTGATTGCAGTGGGTTGAATGTGATCCCCTCCATCAGCTGCTCTCTGGGCCGAGTGCGTTCAGTGGAGAAAAAGAGTCTTTAGGGTCCCTGAACCTGAACTTTCCTGCCGTACTGCACGTCCCTCTCACACACACTCCTTTCTCTCATTCCAGGGTATACTTTAGGAACCGCTGGGTGAAGACGGTCCACCCGGTGGTACAGCAGTACTGTCTCATCTCCAACACACAGATCAATTTCCAGATGCCCACGAGGGAGGACATCCTCAGGCACCGTGTGGTTGTGGTCACCCTCAGCACCTCCCAGTACCTCTGCCAGCTGGACTTGGAACCCGGTAAGTTCAAGAATATCAAGGCCGGTTGATAAGATAGCTGTTGTGTCTGTCTGACGCACACGTGCGCGATCACACAAAGAACCAACACTGAGATCTCTGCACGTGATATTCAGAAGCATCCGCCCACAGGTTCGCCCGCACTCGGGTCGTCTCCAGTGACTCTGATATCCGTCCGTTGCCAGGAAGCCACCATTTAGAGGGATGGAACTCATTTAAGCTGTGTAGAAAGACACGCAAAACAAGCCAATTTGTCAGCGCAGGCTAATAACCAACTCTAATGTGTCAGTAGAGGGAGCTTTGTCTGTTGCTTGGGAACGCCATCTGCCTGTTTCTAATGTATTTTACATCGTTAGGGCCTCCTCCCCGCGTTTCTTCCCCGCCTGCTCTCCCAGCGTTCTACCGTGATGGAAATTGCGTGGAAACGAGGCAATTGGGAGCCGGCGAGTCCACTTAGTAGGGAAAACAAATCTCTGCCCCCAAACACACACACACAGGTGCCCCAAACCTGTTATCTTTGTAATGTTGGGTCTGTTGGTGCCCCTGTTTGTTTATGACCTAGATACAGGGGCTAGCAGGTGAGATTGTACATTGATTTGTGTGTCTGTGCGTGTGTGCTGCATCGGTAATTCCACTCTGGCACTCAGGAGGAAATGAATGTAAGTGTGCCTCTGACAATGTTGCCTCCCAGAAAGAAAGTCTGTGACACAACATGTGCTAGTGTGGGCTTCCTCCTCCAGATGTCAGAGGGAGAGGAGACTTGTAAATTGCCCATAGGCACGAAGGAAGCGTTCACTGTCACTGGTGCAGATGTGTGTGTTCAGAGGAGGATCAGTCGATGTTTTACTTCTTAAACTGGATGAGACCATGATGGAGTGAAGACCATCCCTCTCAGCTCATCATCATGCTGCTCTACACACACACACACACACACACACACACACACACACACACACACACACACACACACACACACACACACACACACACACACAGTCTGACACGGCTCTTCACCAGGATCCTGACTGACACTCTTATATGAGGTGGATTTACCTGGACGGACTCATGGTCTCAAAGTCACGGCTCCGATGTGAAAGAGATGAAGAGACGGTGTGAAAGAGAGGAAGTGACAGACCGGCTGTGTGAGGCTGAAGGAGCGACCATTTATTATTAAATACCTTTCTCCTCCAAATCTCTTCTCCAGCACCCAGCCCCTGATCTCCTCTCCCCCTCCCCTTTCCTTCCTCCACATCTTGCCACTGATCTCTCCAAATTCCATCAGTCATTAGCCCAGTGTCAGATATTGGATACAGAAATGTAATCTGGTCCTCAGAGTTAGAGAGAAGTTCCCCAAGGCGAGCAGCTCGGTCCCTGGTGAGACATTAAGCTTCACGCTTCTTCACGCCTGCCCTCTGTGTTCCATTGTGCTCATAAAGACAAAATCTCTGTCTCCCTGCCTTGGGAAACGTTCCCAGCTGTAATGACCCAGGCGCATCATTTGTGGGGGGTTATTACGTATTGATGTGGATTGAAGTAGAAGAGCGAGCAGGCAGGCCCGCGCTCGGCCTCCTGTTGACTACAGCTCATGGAGGAACGCCTCAATAATTCACATTGTGGTGTGAGGGGGGGGGGGCAGCACTCATTTATGTTTTCTGTTCCCTTAACTGTTGTTGCTCAGCTCATTTAGCATACAGCAAAGTCAAACAGCAATCATCCTTTGCTCAGTGTGCAGCACAGGTGTGTGTGTGTGTGTGTCCTTCAGAGGGCAGTTTAGACTAATAGTTTCTGTGCCCATTCCCCACCTACTTCATCTCCTTTGAGTGAGAATGTTGGTATCATTTAACTCTTTATTTAATGGGCTCCAACAGTTTCATCACTTCATACCTGACCTGAATTTATAGTGGGGAAATAGAATCTATGCATTTTCCAAGGATCTGTACAAAGGGTTGCCTGGCTGCAGTGGCTTGCCTGCTGTTTGATCCCCACACTGCCCTGCACCGTTTGAGCTCAGAGCTTAGGGCGATTGTTCAGTCCCTATCCAAATCTCCACTCCATACCCTGGCTTTGGTTTGTGAAGAAGAAAAACATAGCTTGCATGATTGCAGTGAGCAGGAAGGAGGTATGAAACGTGGATGGAATTATAAATAAAGGTTCTGATTCAATTCAATGCTGATTCACTGAACTGGATTTTGTGTCATTTTAACACAGATATGTTTTGTTTTACATATGAATGTGCAAAGTAATAACGATGCTAACTCCATGTTGTGCCTTCTTACTCCTCTCACTCGTCTCTCCTCCTGTGTGTTCTGGCAGGGCTGTTCTCTCACATCCTATTGGACGAGGCGGCTCAGGCCATGGAGTGTGAAACCATCATGCCTTTTGCTCTGGCAAGCAAGACCACCCGCATCGTGCTGGCTGGGGACCACATGCAGGTAAGACCCCCAGCAGGAGAGAGACTTTGTTTACACTCATGATGCTGTGGATCTGTGTGAAGGAAAGGACCGCTGCTGTTGTCTTAACATTGTACGCTTGCAGGTTTTTGCCTTTCAAACCAAAATGAACAGAACTGAACTGTGATGCACACACACATTCACAGATATTGGCCCTGTTGCTATAACTCCGTTTATACTTTTTCAGTGGATTAGACTCCACTCCTGCCTATCTGCAGTACAAAAGAACAGCTGGTTGCCACTGGGGGTCTGTTGTGTTCCTGGGCATTTTAGCCACAGATAACTGGAACACAACCTCGCGTCAGTCAAGCTTCTGAAGCCAGCGCTCAGAATGAGAGCCTCACTTCTTTCTCTCCTGGTTTAGAGACACAGGATTACCAGCGGTGTGGATCAAGGCGATACAGGAAGCTACCATGCAGTCATTGTTTTAATTGCTTGATCTCTCGCCAAAGCGCAAATTTAATCTGAACCGCTCCGTCCCCTTGAATCTTCACCCGTCTGTGCCTAATGCCTCACACCCTCTGCCACACAAAGCAGGGAGCTTCTCTACCTTTCTTTCCTCGCCCTTTTCTCTCTCTTCTTCAGTCTCCTCGCTGCTCTCATTATATAACCGTCTCCAGGTTCTCTCTCACAGTCAAACAGGCCGCTGAATTGTAAATGAAGGCCAAGGCTTCTATCGATCGTCTGCTGTCTTATTGACTGTGTGGGGCCTCATTAAAGCCGACTGACCCTTGCCCACTGGCAGGCTTAAATTCAGATTGAAGCCAAAGATAAATTGCTGTTAAGTACACAGCCGCCGTCCGATGGGAGAAGGTGCACGAGGTGCGGACGCTCACAAATCCTGCCCACTACACTTTGATACTGACACAATACACTCTGAAATGGCTTACAGGGATCAGAGTCCTGGAATGGATGGTTTATATTGATGGTTGTAAAGATCTTCAGCTTCAGACCACTTAAAAGAAACAAAGTGGTACACAGGGGTTTATGGGAGAAGTTCTGCCTCTGTAAGGAACGCTGGCCCAACTAAACTGAATTGAAGGCGTTCACAAACCATCAAATACAGACAGGTCTGGTTTCAGGGTTCTTTTCTGCTTCCTCCTTCCCTAAACCATTTCATTTTTGGTCAAAATGCCCAGAACGGTTCAGATTAGAATAGTGAGGCCAAGGTGCTCCAACTTCAATTATTTAGGCAATCATTTGATGCATCAGAGGACTTTGATCTCCACCAGGATCCCATCTGGAGCACTTTGATGCATGAACACAGATTTCACTGAATTTATAAATGAGACACAGAATATGAAATACTACCAAACTATGATCTCAAACTGGGAGGAAGTATTAGGGAGGACTATGCTTTAACTTTGGCCAAGATAATGCGAAATGATGCCTCCATGCGGCCCTAACAGCCACGTATCTGACTTTAATACTGCAGCAAGTTGCATGACCGAATTGAGGAAGCACCCCTGGCTTCAGCGCACACACAGAAGCCAAATCTGAAGCTGGGTTTGCCTCCCATTCCATCTTTCCACTTCCACCACGGTCACTGTCCTTTCTAGCGTTTCTATATGTGCTCCTGTCATAGTGTCTGAACCACATGAACCTGTAAACCCTTTGAGTACGTATCCGAGCTGTTCCAACATGAGATGTGTCAAACCAGACACCTGAGAGTGCCACACAGGGTGATGTCACTCATTAGCAGAAGCAGAGGTGAAGAAGTACTCCCTCTAGGCGCTCTGAAACCTTTCCCTCCCTCATGACGCGTGATGTTCCACCCTTGGGTTTGAATATGTAGCAGGGTAGCACTTTGAAGTTTACCGTTGAAAGGTAAAAAATGATGTGAGAGAAAGGAAACTAACACTGCTTTCATCTCTTCCTCCCTCCCCCTCTCCTTCTGTTTGCAGCTCAGTCCCTTTGTCTACAGCGAGTTTGCCCGGGAGCGTAACCTGCACGTGTCTCTGCTGGACCGACTGTACGAGCACTACCCTCCCGAGTTCCCCTGTCGCATCCTCCTCTGCGAGAACTATCGCTCTCACGAAGCTATCATCAAGTAGGTGTGAGCTCCCAACACTGGCTTGTGTCGCAAATATAGGGGGAGAGGTTGAAAGCGTTTGAGGAAGATGCTGTAGGAAGGGATGCAGAGACAAATAGGCTGCTGAAGAGGCAGGGAACCTCACCAGACGTTTGTGAGGGAAGGGAAAGCACTCTTAGCCATGGTTTCCAGGGCGACAAGGGGGTGTTATTAGCAGTATATGGTCACACACACTTCTCTAACCTTTACACTACAGTTCTCAAGAAGAGCACAGACTAGAAGAGTACACACTAGGAAGTCTAAGAAGACAGAACATCAAACTATCTCTGGCTCAAGCTTCTCTCTGACTACACTTCAGTTCAAACACGCTCCACTCTCTTTACACTCCTGGTTTCTCTCTCTTCTTTCTTTTTTTTTGCCTCCTGTTTTTCTCACCGCTCATTCTTCTCCATTTCCAGCTACACCTCAGAGTTGTTCTATGATGGGAAGCTGATGGCGAGCGGGAAGCAGCCCTGCCACAAAGACTTCTACCCTCTGACCTTCTTCACGGCCAGAGGAGAGGACGTGCAGGAGAAGAACAGCACTGCCTACTACAACAACGCAGAGGTTAACCCTCTAAACCCTCTAAACCCACTTCTTCCTCTTCTTCTCACTCCTCATCGATTTAGGACGGCGTCTTTGTTCAGAATTTGTGTCTCCATTTTGCCCAAGTTGTCTAAATTGTCACTTAGGATAGAATGCTTGTCCCCTCTATGGTGAAACCCGTGCATGTAATGAGGAGAACAACCATGGTCAACACTTGACACCCATGATGCATGACTCACTGACGGTCCCTGTCCCTTGGTTGGCCCCTCTCCAGAGTCACGTGGTCTCTGCCTGACCCTCCTCTTCTTCTCCACAGATTGCAGCCAATTAAACAGAGGACTCTTACTGAAGTTGCTCTCAAACTGTCAGCGACGCCAAACTAATTAGCTCCCGTCTCTTTGATACAGCGCCCGTGTCTAAATGTTAACATTATCATAATCTGGTGGAATTAAAAAGCCTCGGAGGGACAAGTGTGTGTCCATCTGTTTGTCCAATGGAAGCGTGTTTAAACGTGATGGGTCGTCCTCCGCTTGGAGTTCAACCCATCAGTGTCTCCGGCAGTAAACTAAACCTTAAACACCAATACAGAATACAGCTCAGATAGTAAACACAACAATAATATGGATTTGAAATGTCAATGGCTGGCTTTTTAATGACTGCACTCCTTTCACACTGCCTTCCACTGCTGTAGAGAACATTCCCTCGACTTCCCACCGCCCTGTTGAAGGTTGTAAGTGTTCACGAGGTTTGAAGCATCTCTCTCTCTGTCTCCTCCTCCATCTTCTCAGGTATTTGAGATCGTGGAGCGAGTAGAGGAGCTGCGCAAGAAGTGGCCAGTGGCATGGGGCAAGCTGGACGAGGGCAGCATCGGAGTGGTGTCGCCCTACGCAGACCAGGTGTTCCGCATTCGTGCCGAACTCCGAAAGAAGAGGATGCATGAGGTCAGCGTGGAGAGGGTGCTCAATGTCCAAGGTGAGTTAGATATTAGTCATGTTCTAAATAGAGAATGGCAGCTTTATGTGTGCAGGCCAGTTTAAAGTTTCAAGGAGAGATGGTTTTGCAGTTCACACACCAGACTCTAAAACACTCAACTCCTCGGCTCATTGCAGGTAAACAGTTCCGGGTGCTGTTCCTCAGCACGGTGCGGACGCGACACACGTGCAAGCACAAGCAGACGGCCATTAAGAGGAAGGAGCAGCTGGTTGAGGACTCGACGGAGGACTTGGATTATGGTTTCTTGTCCAACTACAAGCTGCTCAACACCGCCATCACCAGAGCCCAGTCCCTGGTGGCTGTGGTGGGAGATCCCATCGCACTGTGCTCTGTTGGCCGCTGCAGGTAAACACACACACACAGACACACAGAGACACACACACAGATGAAGCAATAGTCCATAATGGAGGATGGTACTTGAGCCATAACACAATCCTCCCAATGTCCCCCTTTGTTTGGCCTGAGGCAGTTGTCTGGCATCACACAGACGAGCAAAGTGAGGCCTAACCTCACCATTGCGTTCTCACTCTAACATTTCCACTCTCACATATTGCCTTTTCCACACATTTGATGGGATTTGGGGATTTGATGCGTTTTTGGTCGTTGTTTTTTCTCTTGTTGGATGTTTATTGTGATGGTTTGTAATCGCTCCTCAGTTCATGTCCCTTTAAGCATTTAGCCTGTGTGAAAGATGAATCTTATCATGTTCCCTGATCTTCCCCAGCCACCTAGAGGTCTCGCTTCCTTTGCTTACTATTGGCAAACCCGGCCTTTCAGATTGCCTTACAGGAAGGTGGTGTAATTGTCTCCCGTCTTCGTCTTCTCCCTACAAATCTAAATCTGTTCTTTCTCTGTTTCCCTCGTTATAGAAAGTTCTGGGAGCACTTCATCTCCATCTGCCACGGCAACTCCAGCCTGCACGGCATCACCTTTGAACAGATCAAAGCTCAGCTGGAGGCTCTGGAGCTTAAGAAGACCTACGTCCTCAACCCGCTGGCCCCAGAGTTCATCCCTCGTGCCCTCAGGCCGCTCCAAGTCTCTCACCCGGCCACACAGGCCCTCCACCCACACCATCACCCGCATCCTCAGCACCCACAGGCTGCGCCCAGCAAGCCGCAGCAGCAACAGCAACAGCAACAACAACAACAACAGCAGCAGCAGCAGCAGCAGCAGCAGCAGTCTCCCCCCAAGGTAAGGCGGTGATGATGGTGGCAGAGGATGCAACTGGTGGGAGGGAGGAAGGTAGAGTTATTTCTCCCTCTTCCATCTCTCCAAGCAGAGTGAGAAGGGCAGCGAGCAGCCGTGGAGGTTCAGGTGTTGATGGCAGGTTGCTGTATGGATTCATTGTTTGTGACCACTTAGTAGCTGTTGTAAATTGATCTGAATGTTTCTGTATTTAGAGACAAAAACAACGATTTGCCCGTATGGGGACAGAGAGCAGATTTAGTGGAGTGACTCAGACTCTTTATGTCCAATCAACCTGGCCTCAGAACAACAACACAGGGAATTAGCGTCGCAGGTTAGCGGGCGGATGTGCTGTTTGATTGTTTAGCCAGGATTGAGGTCTCTGTGTGTGTGTGTGTGTGTGTGTGTGTCTGTCTGTGTGTGTGTGTGTGTGTGTCTGTCCCCTGTGCCTGCCCTGAGGTAAAGGTTAACGAAATCACCACAGCTGCCAACCTGCTGCTGTCTCCCACTGGGCCTAATGAGCCAAAGCTCCGCAGCATCAGCCGGCTTTAGAGACACACACACACACACACACACACACACACACACACACACACACACACACACACACACACACACACTTCCTCCCTCTCCCCCCACAATCACTCGGCTCACACAGACACAGCCTGCGTTCAGTGCAGTCTGTGGAGCGTGTGGTGTTCCTCTGCATAGACAGCATGAGGCAGATTTAAAGGTCTGATTATTAAAGACGTCTGTGTGTGTAGTCGACACGGCGACAGAAGTGTTCTGTTCTATTGTCTTGACCTGGACCGACTCTGACTGTATTCAACCATACCTGCTTCATGTTTCCACCACCAAGAGCTTCCCATTAGCACAGCAACCATCTGGAGAGGTTCAGTGCTACAGACAGAGGCTAAAGTAGATTGTTGTGTATGCGTGTGTGTGTATAGATTAATAATAGAGAAGCAGAGCACCGGTGGATTCTTTTCATCTTGTAACAGTCAGAATAAATGTCTGTCTGCAGGTAGAAGTGTGTGTGTGTGTGTGTGTGTGTGTGTGTGTGTGTGTGTGTGTGTGTGTGTGTGTGTGTGTGTGTGTGTGTGTGTGTGTGTGTGTGTGTGTGTGTGTGTGTGTGTGTGTGTGTGTGTGTGTGTGTGTGTGTGTGTGTGTGTGTGTGTGTGTGTGTGTGTGTGTGTGTGTGTGTGTGTGTGTGTGTGTGTGTGTGTGTGATGACGTGAGGCCCCCTGGAGAGATCAGAATTAGTTTTGCTGCTGTCATCTTGTGGAAGTACAGAATGGAGACTCTCTCTGCTCTCAGCTGTCATATGTTCTTCCTTGTTGTTCTGGATTATTCTCTGGTATTATTTTTGGCCAGTTGGTCACAAGGGAGAGAGCATAAATGAAGCTGTGACCATGTAACACTCTGAGCTCCATGCTGTAAAATGCTTTAAGAAAGAAAGAAAGAAAGAAAGAAAGGCCAAGAGGTTCATTAGAGCCTGAAGGCATCGATGAAGCACAGTCTTGGTTTGGAGTGGATGAGGCTCTCACATTTTCTAATGGAAAAGGAAAACATCCTGATCATTTGTTTGGATGATGGAAGGAGGGGCTTCAATAGCCCCGCCCACTGAGATCTGACCACGATGCAGACTAACACCACTTCAAACCATTCACTTCATAACGCTCCATTGGTTTGAATCAGACAACAGTTGCAAGCTAAAGCAGTAAATGTGTGTATGTGCTGTTTATGACGCCCTCTAAATCCTGTATAACAGAAATTGATATTTTAAAGACATTATAAAGAGCATGCATGCGTGTGGCACAGAATGACATCTCTGTTTATCAGACACAGGGGCATAATTGTTGATTGGTGGGGTTTGGGCCGCTGCTTGGCTCCTCTCTCGCTCCTCTCTCGCTCCTCTCTCCCTCGCTCCTCTCTCCCTCCTCTCTCCATCGCTCCTCTCTCCATCGCTCCTCTCTCACTCCTCTCTCCCTCGCTCCTCTCTCGCTCCTCTCTCCCCCCCTTCTCTCCCTGCAGCTGATTCTCAGAGAGCAGAGGCGGCCTGTACCACGCAGCATCATTGCAGATCCATTTAGCTCTGCTTTGCTGGCCACATTAGTTCCTGCTTCCTGGAATGGCTGATGAGGTGTTGCTGCTGTAGCCATAGTGACAGTTGTGGGCCATGGAGGGAGCACACTGTGACCGCTCTATGCCTCCTTCCTATACGTTACTGTACACTCCCTGCATCTGTGTATTCACTGCACATCCCTGTTCCACCACTTGCCAGCTTTCCCTTTCCATTCCCGTCTGGCCTCTGTAAACACACACACGCTCTCTTGCTTCCTGCTTCTTCTAAATGTTCCTCTTGTTTTACAGGGGAAACACGCAAACCACACAGACCACCTTCCCCCTGAAGGATACGGTGAGTGTAACCCCACTGCAAATGTTGATTTGCTGTTTTCATTTAGTTTCCTTGTGTCCCTGGCTGCTTCTTCACGTTCAGAAACTCATCCTGCACACATTGGCATACACATGATCTGTACAAAATACACACATAGTGCTGTTACATCTGGACTGTGTAGGTTTGATGAGGATACACACTTCACAATTGGGCAAAAACCTGTATCCATTCAGGTTGTCCATCAATTTAAACTGGTACATTCAGATTATGAAAGTATAAGTGATCATCTATAATCTATGTGGAGATATAAGAGACTTTGCAGCAGTATGCCAAAACACACACAGTGGAAAAGTCTCAGAAGCAGACCTCAGACATTTAGATCGGAGAGCTTTGGAGACCACGAGCCCCAGATTTGGAGACGGAGCTGCAGACGAGAGGGGAACACAAGATGGTACACAGTGTCCCCTCCTCTACCAGAGAGCTCTGGGCTTTGACACATTGTTTGTGATATTGGGCTGACTTGACTTGACTCCCTTATACAGCCGTGTTGTCGTTCTCTTATCTAATCCAAGGCTGGAAAAACTGACAGAAGTTAACAACCAAAGTGACAGTGGAGGAAACGATGCATGCACATTTACACGAGCACAGCAGACACTTTGTCCCTGTACTGTACCAGACGTTACCACGTAGCTTTTGTCACCTCGACGTAATTGCGAGAGTGCAGGCTTTTCTGCTGTCTAGTCTTTAGCCAAGTCCCATTATGCACAGACAGACAGACAGTGGGCTTTAAAATGAGATACAGTAATGCAGTGGCCCAGATGGATGCATGGATGCCTCAGGCTCTCACACCCATCAGAGCAGGAGCAGTTAATCCAGTGTATACCAGAGAGAGACAGACAGGGAGTTAGGCTCAGCTGCTCAGCATGCAGATGGAGGCAAACAAACGAGCGCGTACATATCTGGCACATAGTTAAATAATGCACTGTTACTTCTGATCACTTGTATGTTGATGGTAATATGTTCTATCTCTGCTGTCGTTTGGTTGAAGTATATTTTGATTTATAACTACAAAATACAATCCAAATGCATAGAATGATACGTTTGGTTGTATCATTGTGTCTGAGAGCACTACAAACATGTGTAGCTTCATTTGTGTTGTAGTTGTAGTGCAGCATATCACCACATCACATAGAGTACGTGTGTGTGTGTGTGTGTGTGTGTGTGTGTGTGTGTGTGTGTGTCCATGCAGTGGAGGGACGGCAGCTTTATTAGTTTCCCTACACAACAAACACAATCAACAAATGAAGGTGGAAAAGAGATTCAGTGCACAGAATCTTATGTGGCCCCTTTTCTCATTGCAGCCCAACCCAACCCAGCGGTGCTGATGGGGAACCCTATCAGGGCGTTCACACCGCCCTTACCCGGCACCACGGCTGGCATGGGCAAGTCACCCAGCCCGGTCCAGAGAATAGATCCTCACACCGGGGCCAGTATCCTCTACGTCCCTGCTGTGTACGGGGGGAACATGGTCATGTCCATGCCCATGCCTGTGAGTATTCTGCTTATGCCGCTGCTTATACCTCCCCTCTCCTGTCCCTATGTACTGATCACTAACCTGCCTGTGTGTTTCCCCCCAGCTGCCCTGGCCAGGTTACCAGAATCGCTTTGCTGTGGATCCTCGCATCATGAGCCACCAGGCAGCCATGGCCTACAACTTTAATCTGTTGCAGGCCCAGAATCGAGGTTCCCCCATCCCTTACAGTGGGGTGGCCCACCCCTCTCCTCTGGGAATGGGCCAGCCCAGCCCTGACAAGGAGCTACAGGCAGACCCCATCAGAAATGGTGGGCCAGGTTCTGATTAAGCCCCTATAAGTCACTGAGACTTAGAGAGCAGATACAAAGAAATGTTTCTCTTCTTAAGCTGTAAACCCAAATCATTTCTATGTAATGTAATCATTTGTATGTTGTTTATTTTCTTAGGTAAATTAGATCCATGTTCAAAGCCAGAGTCCAGCCGCCTTCAGACACCAGAGAGGAAGATAGCAGACATGAAGGAAAAGCAGGTAAATGGTTAACACTCGTTGTTATTAAAGTCTTTACTGGTTTATATGGACACAGATTAGAAACTCCTGTTAATGAGGTTATTAATGAAATCGTCAAGTGTTGTTGTTGCTCATCGCTTGTGGCTTCCTGTTTCCCGTATCCCAGGGAGATTTAGATTCAGGTCAAAGTCGAGGTCTGGACCCTCAAACAGACGGGCTCGTCGGATTCCCCAACGCACTGCTTCATCGAAAAGACCCGTCTGCAGCCCAAAGATCCCTGAACTACCACCTGGCACCCCCCAACCCAGCGTTCCCTCAACATCCTGCCAGTGGGAGAGCCTTCCCCCCGCAGTATCCAGTGTCCAGGCTTCCCTATCGGGTGGGCCAGCCCCAGCACCCTGGCATGGCTCCACAGGGGCAGCAGCAGCAGCTCAGCCCCGCCTACACCGGTGGGAGCCACAACGCTTCCTTCTTCGGCGGACCCATCCCCCCTCATAGACCTGTCCAGTCTCCTGCCATGGATGGGCTGGAGTCCGGGGGGGCGGAGGAGATGAGCAGCTCCATTAGGAATACATTAAACCACCCGGGGAGCCACCACCCAGGCCTTTCACAGCACAACAGGGTCAACAGCTTTGGGGAAGATGGACAGGATGGAGGCTTGGGAGATAGCCTGGGTAAGTGGAGCAGGAGTTGGGTTTTTGAGTCCCCTTGATTGAACAAAGGCAGAGTTTCAAAGGATCATACATTACATTTTTGATACCATCATTGATCTTTTTATGTTCCGTGTCTAAGATAAGAGTGTGGCTCCTCATGTTCTCTGATAAATGCTGTTTGTTCATTAACTGCTGATGTGTGTGATCATGTCAGTGTGCACAGCGACGAAATGTGCGTTAAAAAGCTGAGGAGAACAGGAGATCTGATCTGATATCAGAAACCCAGATAAACGATCGAAACAATGAGGATATGATGAGGAAAAGACAAAAAGTCTCCCCAGATGCAGTGATTCTCTCTGAATGCTTCACTGAGTGGGACGGTCACAGTCACAGCCAGGTTTTGAGTCTTTCTCTCTCAGCAGAGCTTTAATCCAGCTTCTGTCTGTGTCTTAGTGGCACTAAGCTTGAAACCCACATACTCTCTCCTTCAGTCTCAGCCGTCTTCAGGTGTTTGCCACATTACTGGCCTTCTCTTAGGCCTCTACAATGCTAAGTGTATCGCAGCAACCGCAAGGACAAGATTCTACGAATTCTTCTATGAAGTGTTAATAAATGAAACACTCTATAGGACCTAGCTTTTACATGGAACCACCAACTTAAGCCCACCCAGTCATCAGGGAATCAGAGAGCGCTCCGGAACTAATTGTGTGGTGTCTCGTCTCGTCTCCCCCCCAGACCTTCAGGGTCCCTTGGCTCTTGAGGCCCTGAATCAACAGCAGCAGGCGGCCAGACTGAGCCAGTGGGGGGAGCCAGCAGGTCCTTTCCTCCAGGGCAGCGTTGCATTTCCTCTGCCTCAGCAACTCGCCCACCTCGCTCAGCCCGGCATCGCTCGCTTCCCCCATCAGCTGCTCCGGGCCGGGGGATGGGGGCTCAGTGCCAACATGGAGGACGAAGCTGTTTCCTCTGCCTCCACTGGACCGCCTTTCACCAGGTGAGATCAGAATACATGTTTGAGAAATGGGATGTAAGACTCACCGCTGTTGTTATTTCCTCCCACAGATTTATCAAATGCTCAGCCTCATCTGTATTCTGTCCTTGGTGCTGTGTCTTGGTGTGATGCCGATGCTTTGTCTCCCCCAGGTACCCGGGCCTTTTAAGAGAGATGCCCCCGCAAGAGCAGGCTGAGCCCAGGGAGGCGGCAGAGATGCAGCCCCCTCCTCAGTCCCGTCTCCTCCAGTACCGTCAGGTCCAGTCCCAGTCCCGTGCCTCAGGTGACCCTTCATCCTCTTTAGCTGCCAACTCCAATCACGCCGGCCCCTTTCCATCGGGAGCTTACTCTCACGACGCTGGCAGAGATCTCCTCAACGACAGCCTCCTCAACAACCCGGCCCTGCAGCAGCAGCCCCACCCCGGCAACCCCCTCTATAATCCCAGTAGCTACCCGCATCAACCGTCGGCTCTACCCGCCAGCCCCCCGCCCTCCCAGGTCAAATACCTCCTACAAGAGGCTCAGTGGGCTCATGCTGGAGCTGCATCTGTGAGCCCGCCGCAGCAGAACCACCTGCTAGCCAATCAGGGCCACAACCTTCCCTATGGACTGCCTGTTATGGCTCACCCCAGCAGGCAGGAGCAAGTACACCTGATGCAGCTTCACCATCAGCACCACC
This sequence comes from Genypterus blacodes, assembly GCF_046128005.1. Taxonomy (NCBI): domain Eukaryota; kingdom Metazoa; phylum Chordata; class Actinopteri; order Ophidiiformes; family Ophidiidae; genus Genypterus; species Genypterus blacodes. Next base: position 1,383,792 of record NW_027467038.1, on the reverse strand, counting down.
AGCAGCAGCAGCAGCAGCAACATCAACAACAACAACAACAACATCAACAACAACAACAACAGCAGCAGCAGCAACAGCAGCAGCAGCAGCAGCAGCAACAACAACAGCAGCAGCAGCAGCAGCAGCAACATCAACAGAATCAAGGTCCAGACCCAGAGTCCTACCACCCACTGTCCCCCAGAACATCAGCAGCCGCAGCCCTTCACAGTGTAGATGAGGTAAGTAGGTTTGAATCATGTGGGGATTGAGTGAGAGTTTAAATCAGTAAATAGGCTCAATAAAGAACTCCCTCCACCAAACTAGAGGAGATGGAAACAAGATTAAAGAACCGATGAGCTAAATGTGTTTGTATCTGGCTTCAGCAAACCCCTGAGGTCACATGATTAGGTCATTACTAACTCTGAGGTGTTGGTGTGTACGGTGGACATGAGCGCATGTTTGTCTGCTGAGGGTTCAGGACTCACAGGGCCTCTGGTGTGAATGTTGCCTCCAGCGGTTTGTACTCCAGCTGGGTCAGACACTGATGGGTGTCATGCTGTCAAACAAACCAAGCACCTGGAGCTGGAGGTCTTTACGGGACCACTGTAGAGTTTTGGACTGAACAGTAAAGCCATGAGGCCCAGAGGAGAGTCTGAACCAACAGACCCGCGGAATAATTAGTCCAGATCCAAAATGAGGATGACCTGAAAAGCTGTAAATAGAGAGCGAGGAGGCGACGCTGGCAGCAGCCTGACGCACCGAACACACCGTCCATCAACTCCTCACATAGCAGAGAAGTCCAGCAGGCTCAGCTCCTCGCCCAGACACTTTCTCCTGCAGTGATTCTATGACTTAATAAGAACTAAATGGCCTCTGCTCAGGTCTAATCTTGACACACACACACACACACACACACACCCGAGGCTACAAAAGGACAGGACCTCTTATTACCCAGTTAGATGTAATATCATTTAGACCTGGCCTGATGTAGCTCCTTGTTAGGAAGTGAGTGGAACCATCAGGACCTGGAACAGTGTGTGTGTGTGTGTGTGGAGCTGCAAAGGATCTTATTGGCCTTTTAGAAAGTTCATTTTCTGGGTCCTTCATGCCTAACCTTTATGATGTTTGGACCCCATCCTAGAGAACCCTCTGTGCTCTGTGCCGACTCCTTGTTTTAACCGGGAGTGCGTCGCTCCTCCTGCTTGGCTTCAGTCTGTCGGCTCAACACAGTTACAAAGTTATACAGAGAGTTTAACTAAACGTGACAAACCTGACAACCTGAAGTTCAGGTGTTAAAACACATTCTACCTCCACCTGTGTGGTTGATCACATCCATTTGCAGATATGGGATTCAAAAGAGAATTTATTCACCCAGACATGAAACGTTTCTCTGTGGGAAACAAATGAGACCTGACTCTGTTCTCTGTAATCTGATGCAGCGCTTCCACAGCTTTGTGACGGCTGCATGTAGGAGATGGACCTGATCATGTGACCTGTGAACTAGAGCCTCCTTTTGAATGAGATACAGATGTTAAAGGGCTGTAAATCACTATTTTAAGGTCAGATATAATTCTCTTTCCTGTCCTGTGCGTGTGTGTCTGTGTGTGTGTGTTACAGTATGAACCCAGGGGTCCGGGCCGGCCTCTCTACCAACGCCGCATCTCCTCTAGCTACCCAGATGAACCTTCTCCAGCCAACGCCCACGCCGCCCTGTCCCAGCAGCCCCAGCCCTGTACGCCAGAGCACCAGGACCACGCCCACCCTCACATACAGCACCATCAGCACCCGCACGCCCCCTACGGTTACCCTTCACACGAGCTCTGGCCCGGCGGGGGTCCTGGTCCGTTCCAGAACATTCCCTGTAACGGAGCCGGCTCACTGGCTCAGCAGCGGGACCTCATGGGTAGGTGTCACTCAAACTATCCTTCAGTGTTCTTACAGGAGCAGCAGAGAGGTGAATGAGGATGGAGGCCTTATGCTCTCTGGGCCTAGACTGGAGATCTGTGAAGTATTGATTCAGTATCAAATGCTGCCTTGTGATTGGCTGTTACAAGTTATGTCACAGTATTATTTATTGGAACAGCAGCAAATGTCTTAAATCAGTTCAGTTTGGTTACTTGGTGCTTCCTTTGCTCATAGAAGTAAAAACGATACAGAATGATTTGTTATGACGTTGATCATTGAACAACAGCAGCAGTGTTTAGGGTTAGACTGTATTGGGTCAGGGTTGAATAGACTTTGATTCAGGACACTTTGGTTTAAGATTGAACTCAGGTAAGTGTAAGTCTGCTCAGGTGGAGTAACTGACCAGGTTTATGTGATTGTAGATGGATTTATTCAGACATGTACACCTCTTTGTTTCTCCCTGCTCACTCCAGTCATGTTATATATTAGGAGGATGATGGACTCCCAGTACTTTCATGTGTGTGTGTCGCAGCTTGTGAACGCGTTGTGCCTTTACTCGGCACACACGCTTACACACAGACAAGGGTTTCCTTTCCAAGACGCAGCCAGTCACAGTGAATATGAACGAGTCTCCACATGGATTTGATTCCATGTTCACAATGCATCTATTATGTGTTTATGTGGGCAAAACATATTGTGACTAGCTTCTCTTGTCCCTGTCGGTGTAAAAGTAGCCAACGTGTGTGTGTTTCAAGTTCTAACTTCCCTCTCCTGTCTCTTCTGATCCATCCTGATGTTTGACACGTTCTGCTCTCTCTTCTGTCTCGTCACGTTTCCCCGGATACAGCAGCTTCCACCAAGGCGCTCCGTCAGTCGGAGGAGCAGGCGAAAGCCGAGGCCACGGCGGTGCAACAGCCCCACCCGCACGCCCTCAACTCCCTTCAGCACCTGGGACAGTTCCCTCCCCTCATGCCCAGTAACAAGCAGCCCCAGGCCCCCGCCGAGTCCGGCCAGGGGGCGCAAAACCTGAGCAAACCGCCCACCATGTCGTACGCCAGCGCCCTCCGAGCCCCGCCCAAGCCCCGAGCTGTTCGGCCCGAGCAGGTCAAGAAGAACAGCGACCCGCTTTCCCTCCTACAGGAGCTGAGTATAGGAAGTTCAAATGGTAGCAATGGGTACTATTCCTACTTTAAATGAGGATGGCCTCCCCAGTGTAGTCAAATAAAACAGAAAAAAACAAAAACAAAAAAAAGCAAAACTCTTACTAAAAAAAAAAATCTAGAAAAATGGTGCAAAGTGCATTTATAAATTGTTTCTATCGGTTAGTTTTGTTTTCTGCATTTTTGTTTCATTTTAACTTTTTTTGATTTGTAACAGTCATTTTTTTTCCTCCAGTTTCCCATATTTGTGAAAAAAAAATAAGTATATATAAGAAATTCATTACTGGTATATATACATACTCATTATGTATATATGAATATATACTTATATTATCTACACTTGTATATGTACGTAAAGGTTAAAAAAAAAAAGATATAAAAAAAATCCAATAAAAAAAAAAAAAAAAGCAGGCCTTGGTTGACCACTTAGCTTCCCTGCATCCTTTTCCCTGTTGAAGTTGGTTTCCTGGTTACTAAACGAGTCTGTTGACGTTTTGTTTCATTTTGTCTCCCTCAGTTTTTAAGTGGACTTTTACGTCTTGGTTTTTCATTCTATTGTAGCCGTGGCAAAACAGGCCCAAGCTAAGTGGTCAACCGACACAGAAACTACATGGAACAGTGTATAGAAGTAGATAAAAATTTCCTCTAATCTGTACATATAAAGAAAATAAATGACTGAATTGTATGCCACAGACATGTACCTAAATCCCTGTATCATCCTAGCATTGATATATTTGATTTTTCTGTTTCTCTCATTTCTTCCTTTTCTGGGAGTCGCCCTCAGTGGTTCAGTAGTAAATGTGATTCTTATATTTGACACGGTCATACATGCATCAAAGCATATTTACTGATGGAATAACAGTACAGATATTGATTACATGTTTTTACTTTTCACTTATTTGCCTCTCCGGTAAGACGAGATAACGTGAGTGACAGCAGCCGCGTCGCTCCTTTTGTTTGACGCATCAGAGGAAATCTGGTCCAGAATCGTCCCCAAACCACTTTCTTATTTGGCCAATCTGGCTTTACTCCCCCCTCGCCCCACCCCTGTTGTTCTTTTTAAGTCATTCTTTGTGTCAATTTTCCTCCCCTGTCAGACGTGTGTAGGTCTTTTCCAGGGAGATTGTTGCCGTGACTACTGGGGGTGTGTTTTACGTCGAGAGCAGCGCAAAAACGTTTAGCATTGTCGTTGGAATCTGTTGTCAGAAGGTCTGTGAAAGTGAGCAGAGAGACGATATCAGCGTGGTCGTGTGAGAGGAACCTGAAGGTGCGAGCGACTCTGCCTGTCTAAAGTTTTTGAACATGCCATATTTTAACATTTTTAGTCCAATTTTAAGCAATGTAATGAATATTCAAGTAAAGAATTAGGGGTTTCACACAAACGTTTGTGGCTTTTTATTTGAATTCCAATCATGACTTCAGTGGTTCTAAGGTTCAATCTGGCTTCCTGCTTAAGACTCTTAAGGTGACCAAATGTCTCAGATGTTGATCTCACTAATTGGCCCCCTGAAGTCTTCCTCTCTAACTCTGTATGGGTTTATTATTACAACAAGTCCGCTTGACACTTTTAAGACCCTCGGTTTGTCTTTGTTTCCCGTTACCGCGGTGATCAAAAGGCTTGTAAGTTTAAGAATATTTCATTAATCAGCTTAATAATGTTTCGGTCCTCAGCGGGCCTTTGCCTCCTGTGGTGGCTGCTGAGGGAAAACCAGTTTGTAAGGACATTCTGTGTTCCTGAGGAGACTCCCAACATCCTCACCTGACTTTAATTAGTGCTGTGATAAATGCAGTGCCTCTCAAACTTTCCAGAAAAACATCCAATTTCCTGTGAAGTCAGTTTAGTTGAAGCCTTAGGGAAGTCAGTGACAAAAATGGCATCCAAACACATTGATTTGACAAATCTGATACCAATACTTCCTCTACTTTAACGTCTCTAATTTGGCCTCCATTAGCCTGCGCTCCACCCACACAGCTTGAGAACCAATCAACAATTAAACCCATGGCCACAAAATGGAAACACCCAAAAAATCCAATCAAACAGAACTGCAACAAATCCCACAACATTCAGTTTTGTCGACGTTGTTAAAAAAACGGCACTCTAATTAAGGCTTCTATAGTAATGAAGTATGGAAATACTAAATAGATCCTGATGGAACCAGAGCAGTGAAGACGGTAGAAGCTTTGGTCAGTGTGATAATAAACATACAGAGTTACTAAAAGCTTCACAAACATGGGATTCTATAGATTCCCCTCATAAACTGGTGACTCTTTGTTTAATATTATCTGATCTGCTGCATGGGATGGAATGTTCAACAACTTTGGACTGTTGGTGTGTTTTTATCACAGAGTGTTTCAGTAAGTTCACACACATTTGATTGAAAGGATTATTCACTTTTTCCGTCTGCTGTGAGTGTTTGGAGTTGTTAAAGTCACAGCAGCGGAGGGATCTGAAAAACCAACATTAGTCTGAGATCCTGTGAGGGCTCCTTGTATTTCCTCCCGCCACCTTAAAGGGCCAGTCCACTGATTTGACCCCTCAGACCGCAGATCATTGGCGAGGCGTTGAGCTGAATGATGCTGCCCCTTATCAATAAACTCAATCGGGTGAAATCAGTGGAGGCCCAACTGTGAAGTCTAATAAGCGAGTTTCCATTCCTGTGTGTGTGAGCTGACGTTCACATGCAGAGGAATCAGACAACCTGCTTAGAATATCCTCCATGAATTTAAAAACAAATTGATCCCAGGCAGGTAAAAGATGAAAAGATGCCGATAACACGATCCTGCTGTTTTGTCTTTATGATGGTAAAAGTGAAGAATGGTCCCAGACTTGCTCTACTTACGTCGCTCCATTTGCAAATTGGTAAAATTGTAATAAATCACGCCACTTCCTCTCTAATCTAATCTCTTACGGCTAATAACGTAGGTGTGTTTTGAACAATCAGAGTTTCATGAGGCTGTGCTTTTGTTTTGACATTGTACTTCAACGGTCCAGATTTTTGACTTAGCAGAGGACAACACATACTTGTAAATATGCATTTTCTAGATATTTACAAACTTTGGGAGCGCCTCAATTTTGTAGAAGCTGTTCCAATAAGAGGTATGCCCTTTTTAATTATGCAAATTCACAAAAAATAATTCTAGAAATGACAACAACCCAGTTGGCAGTTTAAACATCTTAAGACTTTTTAGATTAATTTTTTTAAAACTAAGATTACGTCTGGCTGATTTGACAAAGAGGAGAATTTCTGTTGCTGCTCTATATGAATTATAATTCACTGTATAATACACGCATTCAAGTATACGTTGCTGGATTTGTCTTTGTTTTAGTTTTTTTCCCTGTTTCATCTGCACTTCAAAGCTCTGTAAGTCTTCTGTTCAGCAAAGCTTTGTGGTTCAACAATGATTTCTCTTTGTTTCTGTGAAGAGCGTTTGCTTCTCTTGCATGTTGAGATGACCCGGCTGGTTTTTATTCCTGTTTTTATTGATTTGTGGAGGAGAAAAAGAAAACGAAAAAAAAAACACAAAAAAAAAACCTAGTTTGTTCACCCCACAGTCTGATCTTTGGTATATTATTTGATGTGAACAATAACTTTGTGGACATTATCAACAAAAACTATTATGATATTTTACTAACATGTCAAATATGTAATGGTCATGTAAGTTTATTTTTTGGTTATGCGGTTGTTGTTGCCGGGCGGATGTGAGGTTGCTCCCTATAGGCGATGTCATACTGACTTTTGGGTCAAACACACAAAGGATTCATTGGCTGTCTCTCTAAATTGTGCAATACCGCTGTTTCATCACTTCTTCAGCTACGTGTTCATTTCTGAAGCAGAAGAGATTGAGCCAAAGACATTTTAAAGGGATTTTTACTTTACTTTTGAGTTCTGTGTGGTGAAGATGAGTCAGAAGTCACATATCGTATTCATTTTTGATTTTCTTTGTTGCCTTTTCTGATGAAACTAAACCATCTGGCTCGTCGTGTGGCTCGTGTTCAGGGAGCAACCTTTTTTGCCCGGCCAGTAGAGGGCGCTGTGTTCCGCCTTCTACATGCACCACATCTCTTCCTGTTCTCCGTTTTCTCTCCTCTGTTCTTCCCTTTGCTGCAGTGAATCAATGGCTCACCTGTTCTCCCAGTCTCCCACTCCCACTGGTTCCTCCCTCGTGGGTACAAAATAATGAATAGATCTGTTTTGCTCTTCTTCATTTTCGATTGGTGGTGGTTATAATAAAGGATTTAGACTGTGTTTCAAAGGTTTATTTTCTTTTCTTTTTTATTTGTTTATCTATTAAAGTGTTTTTATTGAAACGGCTGGAATTCATGGTCTTTTGTTTCAGCTCAACCTCCTGAGACTCTGGGGTTATCTGACATTTATCTAAGTGTCAACAAAGTCACCAATATTTAGCATTTGTATATTTGACAGTTATTATTTGAGAACAAAGGGTGAAAAATCTTTAACAGCATTAAAGTCGCAGTCTGCACGTTTAGCGGAATTCCTTTACAGTGAATTTGATGAAATCCTAATCTTGTCCAGTATATGTCGCCAACAATGTCAGAGCTACGCTAATTTTAATTTGTAAAAATAGAAAAAGTTGCACAGATGTCAGACATAGACAGATATAGATACCATAGTTAGCATTATTAGCCTCTTTGGCTACTGTGTGCATCAGTGTCTTATTTAGAAACCATGATGTCATACTATGAGCCTCCACACACACTTAATGAGCAGTGTAACCGTGTTTAGAGCTTTGTTGTATGGACACAGTATGGTTTGTGGCTTTGTTTTGAAGCTAAAACAGTGCTTAGATTGTCCACTAGGAGTTGCTCATGTACTATTGTTGATCATTGTCAAATTGTTTCAGCATTTGTGTTTGTATTTGTAATTTTAAAAAGAAGTTTGGGCGGTTGTGAATAATGGAACGTCATGCTAGCTGATGGGACGCGAACTTAACGCGTCGTTTCTAATGTTAGCACTAGCTAGCAACTCTTCAACGCTTCATTCTCAGGATGAAGACGTCAAAGTTTCAGCCAAAAGAAGCAGGAAAGGTCAATGCGTTTTGTTGGTTAGTTCGTGTGTTTATCATGTCTGTCCCTCTAACTTCCTCCAAATCTCTTCCTGTTCTTATCCTGCCCTGCAGTAACTCACACGCTCGGAGATAAACTTTTTCCCTCTCTTTTGTTTTGCTCCCGTCCACTGTCATTCCTCCTCACAGTCTGTCCACATGTTCTCGTCCCGCCGCTCCGTGTTAAGTACAGAAGCACGGCGGTAGCGATGACAGGAGTCTCACCCACAAGGCCTTCAGCTCTGCTTTAGATTTCCCATCAGGCTCTAAACGTTTTGCAGCGTCACATTCGTCTCCATTACTGTTTGTGACCTCAGCACCTTTAGGAGACGCTGCTCTGCTCAGATGGAGTTTCTGCTGATATCCGAGTGCGTGTGACACGCGTGTTCCCCTGGTTTAGACTGAAACAAATATTGGGTTTAGTTTCTGAGACTCACTGTCCACATTTAACCCTTTGTGCACTTTATATCTTATAGTAGGCTCATTTTGTCAACCAGCACAATCTGTTGATCCTGGAGCCTCATATTTCTGCAGGCACACACACACAAAAACATTCCTTATCTTGTCTATTGCACCTTCAGACTCACACAGAGACCTCAGCCATGTTTGCCGAAGCTTATGGAGATTTAATTTTTATTACAAAGACATTATACTTTGAGCCTGACCGACACACACAATCTACTGCATTCCAAATGTTGTTTAATAGCATGCTGCATAACACACAGACATAGATAATCGAGTAAGGGACTTTCTCCTTGAGGTTTATAGATGGACCTCATTGTTTTAAGAAAAGTTACCATTTTACAAGCTTGTAGAAAAAGTCAAAACAAACATATGAAGAAACAAACACACACCATCACGGCCTCGGACCTTAGGCCTGATTTTGGGCCGAACGCCACAAACCACAGAGGGCCAGCTGTTATATTGTCAGCCAAGCAAAGCATAAATGATAAATAAAATAGGTTACAGTACAACACAGCTTCAGCGTCCTACAGGGAGCTCAGGGAACATCTCACAGCAGGAGATGTAGGGTTCTTTAATATAGCAGAGGGAAACTGGATACTTAATACATGTGTTGCATGGATTGGAGTTAAATTTAAAGTTTGAACCAACATGTAAACAAACCGAATGAGCCGGAGACCAGAATCCTGTTCACTAGTTTTAAGTATTATTCTTTGTTTTTGGCCTTGTTATCTTCACTATAATATGGAGAGATGTGTTTATCAGTTTGGATCATTTATCAGATGAAACTCATGAAGATGGGCAGAATTTGACTGGGTTTGTTTTGGAAGCTGTGCAGCTGCTAGACCTGAACGCTGTCCAACACGGTGCCATGAAGGGCAGCAGACTGAGGGTGTTTAGCATTCTGCCTGCTACATACACACACACACACACACTTTTGTATTCCGGCGTGTGTGTGTGTGTGTGTGTGCGTTCAATTACCTGAATAGATCTGAATGAATTCTAACTGGATGTTGAGTATAAAACTAACAATTTCAGCTCCAGTCCCACGGGTTGGGACCTTGGACATGTATGTACAGTTTATCATACAAGATGCACTACGTGAAGTCAAGTTACCTTGAAGTCAGGCCATCCTTATATTCCCTATATATTAAAGATGTGATTGTAATGATGATATCAGACCAGACTGATCAGATTGCAGCGAGGTGTCATACTTCATTTGGTGACATTTCTTTAAAGTAGGCCAGCACAGACGACGCGCCAAGACAAGAGGGAGGATAGGACGGAAAGGACGGAAAGGACAGGACAAGTGAGACACGGTCCAGATTGGAGGTGGACATTCTGAGAATTATGGCAGATTTGGTGTCACCCCAGCGGTCAGATCAGTCAGAGGTCGATGTTATCTTTGCCCTCTGCATTGATGGGACGTTGTAAGGAGAAAGCGGGTCTGTCACTTTGTACTGTCAAATGGGACGGAGGTGTCTTTGTCTTCCACCCCAGCTCTGGTTTCCTTCATCTTGACTTTGCCGTGATAGAGCAGCTCTTTGTTCTTCAAATGAATCTGTCATCTGCATTCAGAAATAGATACAGTCACTCTCCTCCTCCATTCATCTCTCTGAATCACTCTATCTGCTCCGGCTCGGCGTCCATGCACGTCTCCCATGGGTTCCTGGGCATCTGGGGCATGGAGAGAATGAGGAGGGCCAAGCCGGTGAGGAAGAGGAGGACGAAGCCGGCGCAGGCGCAGGCGAAGGACCAGGCGTAGTAATATTCGATCCAGATTGTGTCCTCGCTCTCGATCATGCGTTTGACTGACTGACGCATGACCTCCAACGAGATGAAGGCACAGAGACCTGAGGGAGAGAGAGAGAGAGGGAGAGAGAATAGTCCTGTTAATTCATCCACCACCTGTTACTATAGGATCTGATTATAAAGGTTTAGAATCACTGGTGTGTTGTGTGTGTGTTGGTGTGTTGTGTGTGTTTAGCCTCTGTTGATACAAAGTGATTTTAAAAAGAGAACGACCCGATCTGTCTCCCTCAAAATCTAATCATCTCTTCTTTGACCTGAGTTCCTCCCTTCTGCAGAACTCCATCAGAGTTTGTCTGCAGGTGTGTGAGGCATCAAGACGCTCAGCTTACATCTCAGAACGTCACAACCTGAAGTATCACTCTATTCTCCTAACTAGCAGCAAAAACACTTCAGAGTTGCTTGAGCTGCGTTTGCCCTTGTGGCTTGTGGAACTTAAGGTTTTTCCTATTAAAGTCCACTTTAAAAAGCAAGCAGCAGCAGACTGAATGTCTGGTTTGTGTGTAGACGCTTCATACACAGATGTCAGATGGGACTCTGGTAACACAGCCTGCAGCCCTGGCACCTGCTGATTCTTGAGGGATCTAACATTAGACGTGACTCAATCCTAAAGTCACACAGTGCTCCACATGCTCCAGGGGGGGAAATGAAATGTTGTCGGTTATGTGATCTCACCCGCAAAGGCGTAGAACATGCCAGCAGGTTTGAGCAGGTAATCTCTCCCTTTGCCTTTGCCGGTGCACGAGCCGGCCAAGCACAGAGAGCCCAGGATCATGAAGGCCAGACTGAAGATGGAGATGGCTGCGGCGGAGATGTTGTACTCTGGAAAAGAAGGAGACAGAGAGTGTTTGAGTTACGGTGTCAGTGTGTAAGTAAGGAATCCATCTGCATGCATCTGATGGAAGTAGAGATCATGTGATGTGCAGAATAGGAGGTTGGTCTCCTATGATTGGGTCTAAATACTGAAGTCTGACCTCTGCATTTAAGGTTTTTCCTTAACTCACAACTACAAAGATGTTAACCAGTGTTTGGTGGCTCATCACACTTTCCATAACCCACAACAAGCCGGCGCTTTGAGAAGCAACAATGAATTATTGAGAAGCAACACGCTGCTCCAGCTCCGGCTCAACTGTGTGAATATGCATGGTGGTGGAGAACAGACAGGATTTAGGCACTGTGGTCTTTTAAAATCAGGCTTCTGTTTGTGATTTGAATTAAAATAAGGTGAGTGTTGTGGTTCAGAATGTGTCATTAAATGAAAAGCATCTTAACATTCCAGACAGGGACATCGCAGGCTTTTGCAGATGGGACTATTCTCTGCTGTATTACAGTAGAATCAGCTCTTCACCACTTGTTGGCCTTTTTCCTCCACTTTTCTGTCAATTCCCAACACTTCCTGCACTCCCACATGTACCCTCGGCATGTTGTGGGCTCTTTATGTTCACAGATGCAACGATTCTGCATAATAGGAGCCGCGGTTGGTTTGTTTTTGCGAGCAGCTCGGACCGAGAGGTGGATAGGAGGGTAGGCCTTTGATCTGCCGCCTGTTCGCCTGTGAACCGTGCCCACGGGAGAAGAGCTCCTCTGGGCAAAGAACCTTCATCTTCTGCTGGCAGAGTAGGCTGCACTGCAATCTGCATTCTCCCACAGAGCATCAAAGTTCACTCTTACTAATCCAGTCTGAATCTCAGAGATCTACACAGAAGTTTAGCAACAACAAGGCGGATAAATATATCTCTGGTTGCCGATGTTGGATATGTTGTGAACATTTGACATGAGAAGTTGGAGATCCACCCCTGAAGAAGAAGTCTCTACCAGAACTTAGTCAGTTCCTAAGTCAGGTTGGGTCTAAAGAATAGAAAGAAGCTGAAATCAAAGCCGTTTGTACGTTGGTGATGTTCTTGTTTGGTCTGTTCTCATCCTTTGCTGAGTCTCTTTTACCTCCAGGCAAAGTACCGGTACCTCAAAGCTCCATGTGATGTAACACACCAGCAAATGTATTCAGTCGTGTCTGGTAAGTCGTGTCTGTAAGCTTTCACGACTTCATTGGTGATTTGACTGGTGAGCTGCTCCTGGCTCCTGCTGTATGGAGGAGGAGCCTGTGGTGACACAGAGCAGCCACTGTGCTCACTCAACCATGGGCGCCATTATGGCTCAACCAAATGACTGAACATGGCCACAGGGAGCTCAGGCCTGCGCCGCAAATGATTCCAGCAGACTTAGAATGCATGAGCATGGGAATATGTGTGTGTGTGTGTGACTGTGTGTGTGTGTGTGTGTGTGTGTGTGACTGTGTGTGTGTGTGTGTGTGTGTGTGTGGAGGGTGGGGGGAGAAGTGCCAATCAATAGATACTTTAATGCTTAAGTTGTGTTCGAGAAGGAGACAGTGTGTGTGTGTGTGTGTGTGTGTGTGTGTGTGTGCGTGTGTGTTAATGCACAAGCCTGTTCACATTTGCACCCAGATAAGTGAGTCTGACAGGGCGTCTCCACGTGTGCTTGGCCCCCTAATGCGCTCCACCCGGCCGTGCTGTCATACAGCAGGCGTGGGCCGGCTCAGGGGGGAGGAGGGGGATGGAGCCCATGTCTGAACACACAGGACTATAAAATGTGCATTACGCTGTGTGTTTTGCGGCGCCCCGAGGCTCTGCGTGTGCCGCTCTGTCAGCCGTGTCGACATGTACTGTGGATAGATATGCAGCGGGTGAACTTTGACCTTCTTCATGTGAAGACAACAATGTAATAATAAGACGATGGCGACGATGACAAGAGACAAGCAGAGCGATGAAGCGTGGCCACTCAGGAACAACACATCCCATCCAATATAACGTGTGTGTGTGTGTGTGTGTGTGTGTGTGTGTGTGTGTGTGTGTGTGTGTGTGTGTGTGTGTGTGTGTGTGTGTGCGTGTGTGTGTGTGAGACTATTAAACGTATCTAAACTGAACATCATCAGCTTCACATTGGTTGTTGTTTTACTGGAGCAGATCTTTTGTTAACCTCCAGGCAGGAAGTAGTGAAGCACATCTTACCTTTCTGCGTTTTGTATTCAAATATCTCGGTGTCCTGTCCGGGCGTGAAGTGCCTGAAGTACGTGCAGTTCTCCTCTGTGAAAAGGAGAGAAGAAGAGAATGACAACAAACCCTGAGACTTGACCTGACAGCAGTATGCAGCTACAGCAACAACCAGATAACAGTGTTAAAGTCTAAACGCTCCTATGGGACACCCCTGGTCACTCTTCTTCTATGGTTTACTGTTGCTTTTCACACCTCACATATTGTCGCGTTCTCTGGCTGCGATGCCGCGATCGTAAATTCCTCTAGCGTCCGATTCACTCCATTTATTTTCCAAACGCTTGGGAGGACTTGTCGCCATATTTGTGCGATTACAGCGGGGCTCCATTACAGCGACAATGCTTTATGAAGCCACGCCCGCCGCTCATTTATGGGACCGGCTAAGGTAAGAATGGTAAGCACAGATGTGGGTGTGTTAAAGCAGAGGGATTTACACAACTAAACAACCACACAACCCCGGGTCATTTAGGAGCAAGCGTTTATGAGCTTCTCAGTATTTCCACAAATGTCAACTGCCGCGTTTTGCAGCTTTTCGCCATGGAGGGGAAGCAAAGTAAAGTGTGTGAGGTCCCCTTTAAGAGCAGATTTGGTTTTGTATTGACTGATTCTTTAGATTTAACGTTGCTCGATGCTTCTCGGGGATCTTGTTTTGCAGCTGGGTTGAGTGGCGGCGTGTTCGCCCTAAAAGCGTCTTCCTGAAAGCACACAACAGTCACGGCATTAAAAAATCATCTGACACGGCTTCAGATCATACGAGCGGAGAATGTGACCGCCTGCTCCGTGACACCAGACCCTCACATCACCGCCGTCTCATGCAAGTCAATTGTAATGTCAGCGATCTGGGTTATGCTCCAGCCACACACCCACACACCCACACACACCCACACACAGGCATGTTCCCTAATCTCCGCTCACATGCAGCCGTGTACATCGCCGCTGTGCTTTCATGTGGAATTATGAGCTATAAAGTGCAGCATGAGATCATAGAGTGTGTACGGAGTGATGGCTCATGTTGGGCTTGTAGATAATTCTCCTAGAAATCTTGACAATCATTAAAAACATAGATGTGAGGTGGATTGTATGGGAAGAAACAACAATTTGATATTTAACCCAAGTCTGAATTCTAACATTTGGATTTTCCGAGTGAGAAACTTTTGGATTGCAGCTCTGAACGCTTGCTGCCAAACGATGTGGACTGGAATACAGAAAAGATGTTTTTGTGAATGAGGACAGGGACTGGCCGTCAAAAAAGAAAGGGGAAAACATCGAGGTGGTTACTAGGCAACAAGCTCCACTGGTTTTCAGTGCCAGAGGCGGGTATGAGGATGTGATGGAGGCTTGTTTCAGGCGCTACATTCATATCTTTGACCTTCAGTGAGCACTTTACTTCCCCCAACTGTCAAACTCCAGGTCTGGAACATTTCTGGTCGAGGTTTGGTCCTTTTTTTTGTCGACTTCCTGGGGTGAAACGTGGCTCTTCATCTTTTGTTCTGCATGTTTGAAGTGGCGTCGTTATCAGGAGTGAGCTCATTGTCTGTATGGAGCAGCTTTCTGCAGTGTGTGTTGCCTCATTACACCTTTGTGAACCGGCAAGTCTTCACGCTTCAACATCAAATATGGGCACAAGCTGCTGGGCACGAGTGAATCTGTGTTTGTATGCAGAAGTATGGGAAACACACCCACACACACACACACAACGACACACACACACACACACAACGACACACACAAACACACACACACACACACACACAGAGCCCGACCGACACTCGTGGCTTCTTCTCTAGTTTAGCGTTGACAACCCTCTCTTGTCCCTAATGGAGTTATCCATCATTTCCAAATCTCACATGGAGAGGTTGGATTGGCAGAAGAGCTCAGGCGGCTTGGATATCAGCTGCACTTTGTTTCTTCAATAGCTGGACTGAAGTCTTGACGCAGACATCCCAGACCAGGTTACACCGTGTTTGATGAGCCTGATCCCTTTTAAAAATGAAGACAGACACGTATGACTGAACACTGACAGAGGCCTGTGTGTTCTTTCATTACAGGACACTTAATGCTTCACATGTTGACGTAAACATGTTAAGTAAGCAAAGGACTCATCAGGAGTGAAGTGTTCCGGGCAGATCAGGACCCTTAGGTTTGTCTTACTGGATGCATTTCTACAGATGTGACCTGTTTGTAACATCTGCATGAGAAACAACATAAAGCTTTAGATGTCCCCTTAAAGGACACCAGCCTGCTCTCACAGCTCCAAATAAGGACACATGAAGCTCTAATTGGACTTATACTACATGCCCATATATAGAATATACCGTTCAGCATATGGAAACCTGATTCCTTTCTGACACTTTTCCAGTAATGCCTCTCCCCGGGCCGGTATGTCCTTCTCATGCCTGCAGGGCCTTGAATCGGTTCCACTTGCGGTTTGGACGGTGCTTCCCATCCCATCGGAAGCCTAATATTAATAATTGACTGGAGATATGAGCCGCTCAGACGAGTAGGTCCGGCCCGGGCCCGAGGGAATAGTTCAGTCAGGCAGCAGTTATGACAGACGCATCCAGGCGGCCCCGTCACTCAGAGGAACGCTGGACGTTTGCGTGCACACTTGTACCTAACAGCTCCCAACCCAAGACAGCTGAGTATTTATACGGCCTTTATTTATATCTTCTACCCATGCTGGCTGAGCACTTAGCACAGTGTGGGAATACAGAAGAAGAAGTGGAGAGTCGTACGGGTGTGTTTGTTTCTGATGCAGACTTTCTATGCTGGTCAGCTGATACAGGATCACACCGATCCTGATATCTGTCATTCCTGAGGAAACTGAGAGCCAGAGCTGGAGGAACAGGAGAGGCTTTGTAACACAGCAGATGGTCTCATACAGTATAAAGTGCACATTACAACGCTTATTTGTAGAAGAGATCCCAACATTAATGCAGCGCTTCATAGTAAAGGAGCTCTCTGAGGGATCACTTGGTTTAGCTGAACTTCACTTTCTCTGTATTAGACGTAGCAGAGCACAAAGAGTTCAATCATTCTTTATCTGTATACATCTGGGAGATTTTCTGAGCTCATCTTGTGTTGTTTAACTCTCAGCACCTGCAGTTTGTCACCAGTAGACATGTCAGTACAAGGTGGTCTGACCTAAACAGCCACTCAACCCATTTTTTCCAGATGACAACCGGCAGAACCTCCCCGCATACAAGTCCTGTTTTGGATCAGCGCTGGACACCTCCCTTAATGCGTGCAGCTATGATAAACATGAGTGTTCCTCTCCAAATACAGCTGAGGACGTCCCTAACTTAATAAAAGCTTCTATCACATAAAGGCTGCCATGGTGACCAACATACACTTTGTGCTAAGCGCACAACTAAACACAGTCACTTAAGGATGGGGAGGACATTGTTTCTGTTCATGTGGGGACGTTCAGCACTCTGAATATGAGCCATCAATCATTACAGTGTCCTGCATGAAAGGCTGGTTGATTGATTTAGTAAACTTGGCACATTTTATTTACGATCATTTAGCAGACGCTTTTATCCAAAGCGACTTACATTACATTACCACCCATTACAGAGGGGGGAGCAATTGAGGGTTCGGTGCCTTGCTCAGGGGCACCTCGGCAGGGACTCGAACCGGCGACCCTACGGTTCCCAAGCAGAAGCTCTACCGAATGAGCTACTGCCTCCCTAGTTCAGCATACCTAGTACATTCCAGACATACTTGTGCAAATGACCCAACCCAACCCAACCCCACTTTGATATTTCATCATCCTCAGGAATGGCCTGCAGACGGGCCGGGCCTCCTGTTTTAGGGGCCCTAGGCAGGTTTGGACCGACCCCGTGACCCCCCCTGACCCCCCCTGACCTCCCCTGACCTTGATGTTTCCTGAGAAGTAAAGTTTCTAAACGCACCATATATAAATCAACACATCCACATGAATACCATTGTAAATAAAGTTTTGAAATGAGGTGAGAAACTTGACTTCATTTACATTATAAAGTGATTTGTTGTTGATATTCTTCTCATCACAGACTCCTAAGATGGTGTTCGTGATCAATCGTTGATTAAGATTGTTGCATTTACAGATAGATGTATATCCAAGACCATAAATTAGGTCTACAAATTTGACAAATTGAATGCCATCCAATACACAATTGAGAGCGTTGTGAAGTTTCCAGTGTGATTTATATAAATATTAGGCTCAGTGTGGCAGATAACCGACCGCCACAGATCACTGAGCTGTGAGGCGCTGAAGACTGCAGTGTTTACATTCAGTCAGTCATTCCTCACACACACACACACACACACACACACACACACATACACACACACACACACACACACACACACACACTCTCTCTCTCTCTCTCTCTCTCTCTCTCTGCATCATTAAGGCTGATTTAAAGGGAATTCACTGAGCTGTGTGTGCGTATGTGTGTGTGTGTGTGTGTGTGTGTGTGTGTGTGCATGTGTCAGATTTTGAATGTAACCATTTCACACCAGTCCCACCCATATTGGATTCTATCAGGCTGTATAATTTAATACCTAAACTGTTTTTCAAAATGAAGCTGCAGGGAATCTGATCTTCTTTATCACAGCCAGAGTTCAACTTTAGCCAAGCTTGGTGTAAAGTTTCTGATGTGTACATGACATGAGTGAGATCATCTACAACTCAATCCATGACATCATCAAGTCTTCAACCAGTAAGTTTGAGTAACTCAGATAGTTTCTGTGTGTGTTGCCTGTTTGTTTATCTGTTAGCAGTGTTCCTTTAAAGCCTCTGAGCTGATGTTCAGTAAACTGGTTGAGGCCCGGCGCAAAGAAGAAGCCATTAAACTTTGGTGGCGATCCAAAACCAGGGGCGGATCCAGGAATTCTGTCAAATGAAACTTCGGCTTTTGGTTTTGCTCCAAAGTAAAACACTAATCTGAACTAAACA
Source organism: Genypterus blacodes (assembly GCF_046128005.1). Classification (NCBI taxonomy): domain Eukaryota; kingdom Metazoa; phylum Chordata; class Actinopteri; order Ophidiiformes; family Ophidiidae; genus Genypterus; species Genypterus blacodes. The sequence continues at coordinate 1,365,403 of NW_027467038.1, read as the reverse complement.
GACAGACAGACAGTATCCAAGGATAGACAATTCAAAAAGTGCAATTTGATTGAAATCATTTTAAAAGTTTTTTAGAAGTCATGAGGTCAGAGGAAGAGAATAACTTTAAACTATCCACACATATTTTGGCTGTCTTTGCCTTTGCTGTGAGCTGTTTCAGAGTGTTTACAGGGTCATGTGACCTGGCCAATGGCGACGATATCAGGACATCTATTCTTAGAAAACTCGATTCCTCATGAGCCCTGGGCCGGGCTTCATCCACGCACCTCACACTCGCTAATAAACAATGTTATCACAGCCATGAGCGAGATGTGAGATGCGTCTACATGAGCCAAAACATACAACATGTGAAATATTGAGCTTCTTCATTCAGTTTGGCTCAGATTGTCTCCTACCTCCCGGCAGACTGATGGGTCCACAGCCATGGCCCCTGTCATAGTTCTCTGAGCTGATGTAGATGTACTTCTTGCACAGCCTCCACAGGCCAAAGTGCGCCGCCTCGCAGGTTGCGTTGACTCTGTCCACTTTGGGTTTCAGCACGGCCCAGTGGTCCGTTACCACGGCGGTGAACATGCAAACCATGCCCACTAGAAGCACGAAGATGGCGATCTTTATCTTTGTGCGCTTGTGCATGGTTCCGGGTGATTCCTTCTCTTGATAAGCACAGAATCAGTACAACTGGGACCGTCTGCGATGTGCAACACACACACAGGCACGCCGGAGCTTCTCTCCTCGGTGACTGCAGCAAGCTTCCTAAAAAGTAAAAAGTCTTCTATGTGTCTCTGCCCACGGAAGCCTACTGTCTTCTCTCCCCCTGTCGCAAATCTGTGCTGGTGGTTCGGAGAGAAAGGGGCCAGACTGCTATGTCCTAGATTCAACTCCCCTTTTCCCTGCTCAGTGTGCATGGAGCTGTAAAACTGAGGGGCTGCAAGTTTAGACGTACAGCTGTTGGGGTAGATCAGCAAAGTTGATGACCAAACCAACTGGCTGCCATGGTGGACGGTGGGGGCTAGTGGCTGTGTGTGTGTGTGTGTGTGTGTGTGTGTGTGTGTGTGTGTGTGTGTGTGTGTGTGTGTGTGTGTGTGTGTGTGTATATGGTGTGTGTGTGCTGGGCCGGTGGGGGGGCTGATGCTATAAATGTGAACACTGAGTCAAGATGTCAGGCTGTCTGCTTATCCTGTTACAGAGCTTTGGACGGAGCTGTGTAAGCTGCCATAATAAGTGGACACACTCTTCTTCAGCATCACGAGTCGCATGCACATTTTAGTCTTTTTGTCATTTTAAGAAGATGTTTTTTATTACTTTGTGAGTCCATCCATTTGCAGTGGTTGTACTTTCGTTCCCTGCTGACGGCTCGGTGTGTGTTCATCTCTGTAAACTATTTATAAGGAGAATGTAGACGTGTTTACAAAGAGCAGGAGGCAGGCTCCGTCGCTCAGTCAACACTGGACTTCCCCCTGACTCCAGTGTTGACCAAGGAATACTTGCAATGCCTGTCAGGTTACGTGACACTTCAATGTGTGTGTTACCTGAGCTTGGTGCAGACAAAGTGTTAGACTGTTAAAGTAACAATCTTATTAAGATAATCGACCAATGACCATAAATACACAGATGTGGCTTTCCTTTGTATGTCTCTGTCTAACTGGTGCAGAAATGAACTTAAACACCACATACAAGTACATCTGTTGCAACTCGTAAACAACACAGAAACCAAAACAAGTTGAAGTGTGTTAGAAAACACGTTGAACAGATTTTCCTGTTATTTCTGAGAAGATAAGAAAATGAGACATTACGAACTCAATAACAGACTGAATGGATTGTGAGTTGCATTTATATTCTGCCAACACAAAGATGTGAAGTTACAAAAGAAACAACAGAAGAAATGACTTCTTCAGGAGGGGAAAAGAAGAAAAGAAGGTAAAGGGACAGAAAACGCACTTTTGATTATCACAGGACGACCCGTGAAGATGTGTTAAAGTAAATCATGGTCGTACGTCTCTGTTTATCTTTTTTAAGGCTTGGCCTACTTTGAGTCTCTTTGTTAGAATTGTGACCCACTTTCTCTGGTGTGAGGCCGATGAATGTCTAGAAGCTTTCACACCAGCAAAGTAGAAGTGCTGCTAAGGTGACGGGGGCTGAGTCCAGGTCAGGGTCCAGGTCAGGGTCAAGCTCAGGGTCCAGCTCAGGGTCCAGGTCAGAGTCCAGCTCAGGGTCCAGGTCAGAGTCCAGCTAAGGGTTCAGCTCAGGGTCCAGCTCAGAGTCCAGCTCAGGGTACAGCTCAGGGTCAAGCTCAGGGTCCAGCTCAGGGTCCAGCTCAGACCACCTGGCCCCAGTAAACCCTTTAAAAGTCTATTCTGGTTTAATAGGCTGGGCTTCCTAAACGTGTTACAAGCCTGATCTCCTGCAGGTGTGTTCCAGGGTGAGGGTTCACTTAAGAATCATTTGGGGTTTGAGTGACTGCATGGTAGCGATGACCTCTGACCTCTGAACCTCACAGACAAATGGTGGCTCCACCTCTGACATTTGTTCAATTGACAGGACAATAATTGAGCTTTAAGTGCCTGTGTGTGTGTGTGTGTGTGTGTGTGTGTGTGTGTGTGTGTGTGTGTGTGTGTGTGTGTGTGTGTGTGTGTGAGGTCATCATTTGGGCTGATGGTGTGGACACAACCTGAGACACTAAGCAGTATTGATTCCAATCACATGGATGAGGGCTGTATTGATTATGGCTTATCCTGATTCCCTCTGACATCACATCAACATTTTACTCTGGATTATTGGATGAAGGACCTTAAAGAATAAACTGAGAAATCCATTTGAAGATGATCTCAGCTGTGTGCTCCTGGAGTGGTAGTGGATGCGTCTGACTGTAAGCACAGCCTTCATCCAAACAGGAGCCAAAGGTTTCAATGTGTTCAAGGTATAAAATGGTTGTGTTCCTAGATAAATACAAAGCTAATGTTGAGTAGTAGCATCAGACTCATCAAGCTTCCAAATGCTCGCGGCTAAATCCAGTCTAAGCACAGCGACCCAGTGACAGATGTCATCCTAACAAACGCTGGTTACTGCCGTTCACAGGCTCTGCAGCATGGCTCCAACATCAACAGGGAACGAGGAATCAGATGCCTGCTGGGGGGAAACGTCAGCCATTTTAAAATGTTCAAACAGAAGAGAGGAGCAGAGGAAGCACCTGTGGAGACGGAGCTCTCAGCAGGGAGCCAAATCTGTCACCCACAAACACATGTTGATGCAATGAACCGTTGGAATACCAGGTGATATTAAACAACCACTGTCACTGCGAACTCCCTCACAATCGACAAACAACAGAACAAACAATCATCTGTCAGTCACACCTGCTGTGTTTGTGACTGGTGTTATGGAGATAGAAGGCTGCAGAGACCCACAGAGGGCTCCTCTGCCGGGGTCCCAGGATTCTGGACTTGATGCTGGGTGCTGTGTCCTCTTTTCCATGCTGTGATGATACATATTTAAGGAGAGACAGACAGAGAGACAGACTGATGTGTGGGCAGATGTAGGACATGGATGCAGTGAGACAGGCACAGGGTCTTTGTTGTGGATGAACATATCAGCGAGGGTCCGTGGCAGATGTCCCTACAGGCTGGGTGATGGACACAGGATCAGTCAGCCTCAGAGAAGGAAGAGGGAATAAGATCATCAGAGCAGTTTGGCCTAACAAACCGACGCCCCACACAGGCAGAATCAGAATGAATCTGTTCTAACTGGATGCTTGGCCGTTCACGCTCTGATGACCTGAATGACAACGAGCTGTGTGAGTCAAACACACTGGCTTACAAACCAAGGAGCACATTAAACTAATTGCGGGTTCCCACTAAAATAGCAGGGAAACAAAGCGTGAAGCTGACAGGACGGCGGTGAAGCACGAGCTACACCGACAACGACTCATTTCATCTTTTACAGGCATGAAACACTCTGACTGCTTAAGTTCGTGTTTGAGAGAAGCACCGCAGGGTCTGGGCGAACGTTTGGAAGCCTGTTAGTTCAGTCGAGCGTTCCTTTGGCTGATGCCGATTTCCTTTAACACCCTGTGGTTGCCCGACTGTGTAGCGCACACTTTGGTAGCACAACATCGCCCATCAACCGCGCGTCATTAGCTGCACACCTCCTCTAACGACGCGGCTCGGCCTCGGCCTGTCGTCTCCTCCTGCCAAAGAAAATCCCAAACTGAAGTGAAATGTGATTACAAAGTTCTGCAGAAGTTGTTTTTCCCTCTTTTTGTTAGTTTTTCTTTAATGTTAATATAACTGGAATGATTAAAACTCTATTTATGATTGCTCTAATGGCATTTAAGCCTTCGACTCTGCAAGGAATCAAAACAATCAAGATTTTGATGGCGAATTCTTCACAAATAAAGTGGCTTGCAGCTTTTCTGTTGTTCTCTTTTGATTAGAATAAGATTGTTTTGCTGAAAATAGCCAAACTAGCAAGTGCACAATATTTCCTTAGCGTGTGGGCGTTGGTTGGTGAGTTGTTGGTTTGATTTTATTGTGCAATTATTTCACATTTGTCACGCATCAAAGCTCATTTACATAACTACATCAGGGACATTCATAAAATAAACATGATAACGTCACGGTGTGTGTGTGTGTGTGTGTGTGTGTGTGTGTGTGTGTGTGTGTGTGTGTGTGTGTGTGTGTGTGTGTGTGTGTGTGTGTTTGTGTGTGTGTGTGTGTGTGTGTCCTAGCACATGGGAGATGGTGTGTGTGAGTAAGAGAGAGAGAGAGAGCAGAGGTTAATGCTTGAGGAAGAGGCACAGTGCTGCGAGGATGTCGGCAAGATCAGATCAAAGCTTTTCATTTAAATAAACTGACTAATCAACTGAAATCATTCATGTTTATTGATCACTAACATGTATGAGCCAGAGACAAGATTTCACATCACCGATATTCACCATCACACTGACAAATGTGTTATATTTTGGGTGAAATGATGGCGTTAAACTGTAAACAACACGTTCATGAATTATCCCCAGATTTGTTTCTTCCCGTCAGTGGCATCCTGATAGAAAATCCCCAAAGACACAGCGGCACATGTGAGTCCACATCTGTATTTGTCTGCAGTGTGACCCAAAGCCCTCTGGACACAAAGGCAATAAACAACACAAAGCAACCAGATTGATGTTAAGTAACAGCAACACACACACACACACACACACAGCTCTATGTTACACACGGCAACGCTAACAGTCTGGCTCAGGTACAAAAAACTGAAATGTGACGTCTCTCTTTAATAATAATAACTCCTACATGTCTAAGTGAATGTGTTCTATACGACATCCCTGAGTAAATACTACACAAACACACTTTAGTGGAATGTTTGACGCACATCTACAGAAATTAATACTCAATATTCATATTCAAATATCATGTGATTCATATTCATAATGTGAATATGAGTGGTTGTGGCAGTGTTTCAGGCTTTTACAGGTATTCTACAGTACACACACACACGTTTATCACTTGACGCACACACAGTTCTGAAAGGTTACTGCGATACACTGAGAGTGCTAAACATGAAATATTGTTATCCTATCAAAGACGCACGGATTAGGTTAGCACCAGTGTGTAACGTTAAACACAATACAGCTTAAAGGAATCATCACGTGAATCATTAAATCATTACTTCAATCATTCATTCAAGCAAATATAATGATATAATAATAAGAAACACAAGTTAGTTTACCTATTTAAGACAACAAACATCCTTTAGAATCTCTAATCTAATGAGTGAACGCCCATAAAAGGAGCCTCAAATAATGATGATGTCACTTTGTCTGCCGTCGTCCTCTCAGATGACAAAGCAAAGCAAATCTTCATCTCTCATCTGAGAATGGAATATTGCTCCAAAGTTACCATGACCCATTTTAAACTTCACGCTGTAGTCTGTAACGTTGTTCCTGCTTCTCTTAAATGAGTCTGGAGTCTGGAATTGGCAGATTTCTGTCGCGGAGAGAAGCCGGAAAGAGTTTGACCTTTCAAATCCCTGCCTGACCTTTCCACAGAGGAAGTGTCCTTCTCATACACGGTACAATAGGCTGGTGTCCCTCAGAGCCTCAGGACGCAGCGTGGCGCTCACACCGGCGTCGTCCGCCTGCTCACTCCATCCTTCATGTCCTTCTGAAAGCAGTTGTGGACTTGTAAAAAGCCAGAGTCCCTCTCAGGACTGTAGGGCCCTGCCGTCCCTCCTCCACCCTTCAGAGGGTCCCTACTGAGGGTGTACATGGATATATCTCCCATAGGCAACCCCATCCCCATCCCCATCCCTCCTCCGCCACCTCCCCCTCCGATCTTCATCCCTACAGGAGAGGGATCACGGGACGGGTCAGACGACCTGGAGCTCGAGCGCGAACGCCTTCGCCGGTAGCGGTAACTGGGAATGCGAGCGTACGGCGACGAGGATGAAGTGGTCTTGATGAAGTCACGGCGGGCTCGGAAACGCGTCTCTTTGTTTTTCTCGATGTATATGTTGACAGCGAGGACGCCGACCGACTCGGCCACGATGAAGGAGAGGGCGCCGAAGTAGAAGGACCAGCCGTAGTTGTACTGGTTCTTCTTGTCCTCGTCTTTCTTGTCGCTGGGATCGCCGGCGTTGCTGGAGATGTAGACGATGATGCCGATGATGTTGCTCAGACCTGGAAGGATGAGAAGAGAAAACACACAGTTAGGTTTACAGATTGAGACTTTGAATCCTATTGTATTTGTATTTTATGATGAAATACAGAATCCTTCTTGTTCGCCTTAACAGTGGGAGAATAATGGATTTGTATGAGTGATGTGACATTTCCTCCCTCGCCTTTCCTTCCTGTCTCTGGCATTATACAGAATTGGTGTGTGTTCTCAGTCTAGTGGGTGTGTGTGTGTGTGTGTCAGCTCTGCTTTACCTGCAGCCACAAACAGGATGCCAGCGCTGAGCAGAATGTTGTTTCTGTCGTTGTAGATGCGTCCGACCCCGACACAAAGGCCACCCAGCATCAGCAGAGCCGTGCTGAGGATGGGGAAGAGGCTGGACGCTCGGACGATGCCTAAGAGAGAGAGAGAGGGAGAGGGGGAGAGGGGGGGGGGGGGGGATTTAAGTCAGAACAAATAAGACAATACATCACTTACAACGAGTACAAACTCTGTGTGAAATGAAAATAAGAAAGTACAGGGCTACTCAGGGCCACAGAGCTCACTTCATCACTTCCACAGCTCCTGTCATGACATCAGTCTGATGTGGGGGAGGGGAGGAGATGTCCTGACACATTAAGGAGCCTTGTGAAAACTCTTTTACGGCCCAAAATGGAGAGAGGATTAAGGGGTTGAAGTGTTTGAAGCTGAGGAGATTGCAGTGACTTACGTAAGATGTACTCGGAGCTGTCGGTGTCGTAGTCGTTATCCTCTGGAAAATGATTGATCCGGAAACAGCTTCCTTTGTTAATGCCTGCAGTGAAGCCACAACACGGCCAGAGTGAGTGAGTGTGACAGGCGTGCATGGAGATTACCACATGTGTTTACACAAACATAAAGCTTGAGTTAGAACCTGCTAATGAAGATCAGAGGAAGAGGAGCCAGCCACAGATCAGCACATGACTCCATACTGAGCTCTGACTCCTCTTTCTGACTGAACTGTCCTGTTTTCACCACAGAGCGTCTGAGGACAGAGGGCTTTGATGTTCCCTCTGGCAGCTTCTAATCAAAGACTTCACTCAGAAAATATTCCCCCACTTTGACAAAACTAGAGGATTAGGAATATTGAAATACTGGAGCCATAGTTTCTGTGTGTGTGACTGTGGAGCTTTGTATCATAACAACACAATCACAACCCATTGGAAGAAACAACATCACTGACTGACTGCATAAGAAAGTGAAGAACAGACATTTAGTGACGTTGCCAGGTGTCAAAGGGTTAAAAAACAAAACATTCTGTGTTCATTGTGTTTGTTTACATTTCAAACATCAAAACGACACCAGGATCTCAGTTTCACTTCATCTTTATTGACTGATTTGAATATGCATTGGGTGAAATTCCTCCATCAGCTTTGCTGGATTTGAACCGACACCCTCAGCAGGTCTGTGTGAGTCACACAGCCTCTCTGTGTCTCTGTGTCTCTGCTGGGGGACACAGAGACACAGAGACACAGAGACACAGCCTCTCTGTGTCTCTGTGTCTCTGCTGGGGGACACAGAGACACAGAGACACAGAGACACAGCCTCTCTGTGTCTCTGTGTCTCTGCTGGGGGACACAGAGACACAGAGAGGCACTTTCACTCTGATGCATGTAAATGGCTTTCCAATGATGTCTGGGATGTTTTCTAGCTGGCGGGGAAACCAGCTGAGCTCTCTCTCTCTCTCTCTCTCTCTCTCTCTCTCTCTCTCTCTCTCTCTCTCTCTCTCTCTCTCTCTATGTAGATGTAAGTATATTACAATATAAATAAATAAATAATTTAGCGATGACCAGGAAGTTGATTATAGGAAGAATTATGAAGAAGATGCAGAATAAAAGAGAGAGAGAGAAAAAAAGAGAGAGAGCAGTAGGGGAGGAATCTCCCCAAAGCCATCTGTGTGAGAGACCGGGGCCCATCTTTTATTACTCAGCATAGCTTCACCATGGCAACCTCCCCCCAGCAACCCTGAATCCCATGTCTAGCTCCTCGTCTCAGAGGATGCCTTTGACATCTTACTAATGTATTCACTAGACCAGCACACACACACACACACACACACACACACACACACACACACACACACACACACACACACACACACACACACACACACACACACACACACACAAACACACACACACACACAGAAAGCAGACCAGCTCCATTCACTTTATAAACACAAGTGAGCTGGAGGCTCAGAGTGAATCAAAGGTTCCTCTCTCAGTCACTCCTCCTCTCTCAAACACGTGCCGTCTCTCCTCTGAGTCACAGGTGACTTGGTTAAGTGGGAGTCCTTGTTGTGCTTCAGCCTGAGCGGCCTCAGATCGGTTCTTCACTTTGTTTCCTTTAAAAGCTGGTCTGCCATCATCTCTCACCTCAGCGAGCCTCCTCCTCCTCCTCCTCCTCCTCCTGCTCCTGCTCTCACACGACACGGCGCTCATGCAGACGTCTGCTTGGCTCACTTCCCAGTGCAGCCATGTGTGTCTCCTGCTACAAGGTTACAGGCGCCGACTCCTGGGGTTTGCCCGTTAATTAGCCGGCTCATTCTGATTCAAACAAGGCTGTTGGTGTCAGGAGTGACATCTCAGTTGTACAGTGCAGTGAGAGAGAGAGAGAGAGAGAGAGAGAGAGAGAGAGAGAGAGAGAGAGAGAGAGAGAGAGAGAGAGAGAGGTGCTGGCTGCTCCTCTATGCTTATGGAGCTGCTTGTTGTTTTCTGTTTCAGTCCTGTAACTTTGAACTTTTCATGACATTTGAGCAGTCAGCATCTTTTTGTTTTCCCCTCTCTCTCTCTCTCCTCGCGTCTCCCTTTCTTTCTTTCTTTCTTCTCTCTTTTTCTCCCACCACAGTCTGTGACGCGCTCTGAAAACTGTACCTTCGAGATCATCATCATTCAGCACTCTGCGTCCACCTCACTGTGTTATCTGTACACAACCCTGTGCGGCCTTGGCTTAAATGTGTGACCTTGTTAACTTCCAGGAGGATTCCACCCCCACAAACTTCCTGTGCAGTATGGACGCCTCACTCTGAGCCCTCCAATCTAACATTTACAGTAATCCAACATTTTAAGTCACCCTGGTGTTATTTAAGATGTTCTTGTTCTTGCTGCTTTGGTTTTACAATAATCATAGTAACAATAAGAAGAAGAAGAAGAATTCCAGAATCCCAGTTTGAGTTTCTTATCTACAGAATGATCGTTCTATATTGATTCTATACATCATGTGTCATCTGGGGCAAGTGGGACCCCCAGCTGTGATGCTGCTCTCTCTCTCTCTCTCTCTCTCTCTCTCTCTCTCTCTCTCTCTCTCTCTCTCTCTCTCTCTCTCTCTCTCTCTCTGCCTGTCTGACAGATGCTGCATTCAAGTCATGTGAAAATAATTGTAGACAAAAGCTTCTTGTACTCATGTTTAAAATTTCAGCTGGTAAATGACCCACAGCACACACACATGTACACACACGTAGCCACCGCTCGTGACCTCTGTGTACCCAGGAACGGGCTGGAGGGATCATACAGCACATCTGGACAAATATGGAACTACCCATTGATTCATTGCTTGCTTGCTTGCTTGCTTGCTTGATTGATTGATTGATCCATTCATTGGTTGGTTGGTTGGTTGGTTGATTGAGCAACCAACCATATCAATATCAAACCCAAAGCATTAGTAGTGGGTGTTTCAGCACCACCAGCAGTGGACAGCTCCTCTCTCCTGAAAAGGATTCAAACTAAGCAATCAATCGGTTGTAATGGATCAATTGATTGATGTTGACAGTCTTCCTGTGTCAATAATGAGCCACAACAACAACAACAACAACAAGCTGCTGCCTCCTCCCCTCAGCCCTGAGCTCCCTGAGGCTCTGTGGACACGCAGCTCGGCTCATAAACCGTAGGCGGCTTCAGCTTCAGCTTCAGCTAAAATAAAACTAAACATCTCCGCGTTGTAAACTTATTTCATCATTCGATGCGATTTTTCAAGGGTTGCCAGGCAACAGTGTGGCGTTAAAGGGAAACTTTAAAGGGAAACCACAGCTGATCTTTGTTTTGTTTTTCTAAACAAAGGCAAATCAATATTCATCATATTATTGGATGTGATCGTTTAGTTTATCTTTGATGAGTTTATCTGGGATTTTGAAAGGAACGCGCAGAGAAACGCAGCGTTACGCACATAGCGCAGTGTTACGCACATAACGCAGCGTGTGCGCGCAACAAGCAGCGGCTTCCACACAGTTTCTCTCTTTTCTAACGCCACACCCTTGGAACTTTTTACGTTCTAGAAACGCGTAATGAAATCACGACTCTTAACACAAAACAACATGAGATCTATAACTGCCGCCTGTTGCAGCGATGTGTTTGAATAACAGCAGCCACTCCCCGCTTGGTCGCATCCCCGCCTGACAGACAGACAGACACTTTAATGGAGTCAAATCTCCTGAGAGGATTCACTGTAACATAAAGTGTTACAGTGTCAGGCTCAGTCAAACTTTATGAGCTGAGCCATGTTGTCCGGTTTACCTTCGATGCAGCAGATCCTCCACAGCCCGGAGTGCGTCAGGTCGCCTCGGACCTTCTTGGTTTGCATCTGCGAGTCATCCGCGGTCATATTGGTCACGTTGCAGATGTGAGCCCGAGAGTAAAGCCAGTAATCGGTGCCGATGGCGATGGTCATGAGGCTGAAGGCGGCGAAAGCCCCCGCGATGGTCAGCAGAGTCTGCACCCCTCGGTCACACCACGCCATGGCGTCTCATAGTGTGTGAGATGCTCCACAGCTGGTTACGCACACGGAGAGGAGCGCACGGTGACCATCAGCCCTTCACCGCCTGATCAGCGCTCATCTCGTCTGCGCTGCGAACTTCACTTACGCACAAGTTCCCCTGCAGCTCGGCTCCCCGTTTGGTTCGATTCCCCTCAGTGGAGCTGACATGTCTTCAGCCCGGCTACAGGTGGGCGTCCGGGAACTTGGAAGCGCATTCCTGAAAACGACAAGAGGAAGGAAACTAACGACAGCGACCAGGCTCTCCGTGCGCCATCACACATGGACCTCCAGAGGACTTTTCCATATGGAACTGCTGGGTTTGACAAAGGCTGCAGCGCCGCGCCTCCAGGCCACACCTTCCTCATCTGCAGCCAAGCCAATAGGGAAGCAAATAGGGCAGGGAGAAACTCAACCAACATGCAATAATCGTGATAAGCAGGAAAATTAAAAGGCTTCAATGAAAGGAAAACAGCTTTGTGGTTTGTCTGTCACATGAAGCATCGTGCCATTCTCAAACCGGGCTTCTTACCGGTTCCAAATGTCTGTAAGTCAAACAAAGAATAAGCAGGAAACACTGACAGCAGACCAGAGATCAGAGAGATGAGATTTGTGGTTAAACTGAAGAAGTTCAAAGTTGTTCTGCATCTATCAACACCACTTTACAGCTGCATGGATTCATGAGAGTAGAAAATCGGTGTCACAACCCAAAGCTGAAACAGAGACGGAATGTTTGTGTCACTTTAAGCTCTTTAGTGTGGAGCAGAGAGAAGAGAGCCTGCAGGGTTTGGCTCTCTGACTGGGAGCCTCCTCCTGTGAGCACAGACTCTGAATTGCTTCCTGGACCCCGCAAGGAGGGCAGAAACACAAAGCAAGAAGTGTGTGTGTGTGTGTGTGTGTGTGTGTGTGTGTGTGTGTGTGTGTGTGTGTGTGTGTGAAGGATCAACTAGAATCAATAGAAATCATGAAAGAGCATGAAATGTGAGGATGAACAAAGAGGAAGAAGAGATGATGCAGGGAGGAGAGAAAAGAGGTGAGGACGGGGAGATAAAGAGAATAAGATAAAGAGGTCGGACAGAGAAAAGGGAGCAGGTGGGAGGAATAACAGAGTGCAGGGGAGAGGGGGATGAAGAGGACGAAGAGGAGAGCTCAGTTTGATATCTTAAATATGATATATAAATATATAAATAGGTCAGAATGGGATTTGAACCCAAGCCCTTTTTAACGTGAGGCGACAGAACCCCGCTCATACTGATGGTGCGTGCGTGCGTGCGTGCGTGCGTGCGTGCGTGCGTGCGTGCGTGCGTGCGTGCGTGCGTGCGTGCGTGCGTGCGTGCGTGTGTGAGTGTGTGTTATTCCGCCTTGTGCGGTTTGGTTGTCAGGTGTATTATCGTCCTTGGCTCTTCTATTCTGGTATTGTGACAGACTGTCTGACTTCTGCTCTTTCCTGTGGTTTTTGTCACCAATCCTGCTCTGAGCTCTGAGCGGCTGCAGAGATGGAAGCATGCATGCAGGGCGTGCGGGATAATGAGTTTAATTCTCAGCATCACAGTGTTCCCGACTCCTTTTAACTCAGCTTCCTCCTCTCCCTGCTTTCCACCTCCTGCGACTTCCTGTTTAATTGTGAAGGTGCAGCCCGTCATTACGCTGCCACAGACTGACTCATTTTGTTGCATAAAGCTTTTTGCCTGTTCCAGCCTCAGATCCGCTTCCACCCTGACAAACCTTCCTCACACTCCAGCTTTAATTGTGTTTCTGAACGTTTTGGGGTCGATGTCTTGTTTCACATCAAATCATATTTTTCTGAATCCATAGAGAAAAGGGACAGGAGGGAGAAAGGAAGCGAAGATGGGCAAAGACGAGGAGAGGGCAACCAATCAGAAACCTCTGTCACACCATCCAAGATAGGGCCAACATCATCTGGATACAATCAAGCCAGACAAGCAGCAGCAGAGACACATTAGGCTTCAGTCCCATTTACTAAATACTGATTCCCAGAGGCTTTGTTGTTGTTGTTTCTGTTTTGGATTGAAGGAAATTGCCGATTGAACCTGTTATGTCATACGTGCATGAATGATGTCAGTCCAAAGTTACAATATATGAGTTAGAAGATCACACACAGCTTTGGAAACGCTCATCTCTGTAAGCAAGGCCTCCAGGCAGCATCATTTGTAAAGTAACAGTGGCGGCACACTGTCACCTCAACCCCCCCCCCCCCCCCCCCGTATCCGTGTGTGTGTGTCCTCACAGTGTTAGGTGAGCTGTGAATGTGAGTGTGAATGAGTCTCTTTCCAATGTTAATCAGGACTGTGTGTGTGTGTGTGTGTGTGTGTGTGTGTGTGTGTGTGTGTGTGTGTGTCTGTTTGTGTGTGTGTGTGTGTGAGTGTGAGTGTGTGTGTGTGTGTGTGTGTGTGTGAGTGTGTGAGTGTGTGTGTGTGTGTGTGTGTGTGTGTGTGTGTCTGTTTGTGTGTGTGTGTGTGTGAGTGTGAGTGTGTGTGTGTGTGTGTGTGTATGTGTGTGAGTGTGTGAGTGTGTGTGTGTGTGTGTGTGTGTGTGTGTGTGTGTGTGTGTGTGTGTGTGTGTGTGAAGAGGAGCATATGGGATTGAGCTGTTGGAGGATTGTAAACTGTGTGACACGCTGCAGTTGACAGCACACAGATTTCCCCTATTGACTGATTGATTCTGATCCACTCTGAATGCAAATGAGATCACAGAAGAGATTTCTTAGAGGCGACTTCTCCACTTCAACGAACCAGACCTGTGTGTTCACTCCAGCTCGGAATCAAACTTCCGCTTCTCCTTGACTCCCGAAAGTTTCTCACCTCCCGGCCTGATTTTATTGTTCTCCTTTTCTGTTTCTACTCTTTTTTGGTCACTGTAACATGGAAACCTCAGAGTCTGAAGCGACCTCATAACACTCTGTGTGTGTCAGTTACTGAGCAATGTAGCAGCCAGACAGGAGCCTCATTCACCACTGATATACTGATATACCCCTCTAACAATCAAACTCCACTTCAAGGAAAGAATGTAGTAATGATAATAATAATAATAATGTGTTTTGTGATTCTTCTTCTTCTGGATTGATCACATTAATTAATTAAGTGATTGTAAATGGTGAAAGAAGCTGTGGCTGTGGAGACAACCTGACAGACAGAGGAGAGAGAGAGAGAGAGAGAGAGAGAGAGAGAGAGAGAGAGAGAGAGAGAGAGAGAGAGAGAGAGAGAGAGAGAGTGACCTTGAGCTGTTTTAAATGGAAACTACTTTCTTTACACGATCCCAAAATTAGTGATTGGCTTGACGTTTTACGGCTCAGTCACTTTACAATTCTCTGTCCAAAAAATAACTATCTTAAATAAAGCGCCGATTAAGGAGGTTGAGCAGGTCAGAGGGGTCTGAGCTGTAGGAGTGAGCATCGGGATCTTCTGGTTGAACAGGAGAACAGGAGTCTGTGAAGGTGATGAGGGGAGGGGAGATGAAGATCTGAAGCAGTTTTCAGGTCCACCTACTGGATTATTGATGTCAGAGATGTGTGCGTGTACAGGGACGACACTAGATGGCGCTGTTGTCAAAGTGAAAGTGGAGCACAGCCAGTCGATGAGTGTTTAACCTCCACCAGAGAGGTTTGTAGGTGATGCGTTCAGGGTCGGGTGTGATCACTTTGTTGTGATGCTGATATGTTGTTTACACTCTGGTGATATTGGTTCTGTCTGTCTGTCTGCCACATGTATGAGATCCAAACAGTCCTCACAGTCCACACACCGATTGTGTTTAGCCCCGCTCATCACTGGTTCAACACTCAAAGTCGTGTTTTATACACATTGGACTTTGCAAGATTTCTTAACAGTTTCATTACATTTGTGTTGTGTTCAAACTGTTCCCCGCATCTCCAATTTAATTAGTTTACATGTTGTTTAACATGTTTAACATTTCTGTTACCATCTTCACAACTGCACTACTTCATAATATGTGTCGGCGCATTAACTTTATGACAGAACAACAGGAAACTGTTTTGAATTGGTAGACGTCACTCTTCATAAAAAAGGGAACTTTTCTTCAGAGGGGTGACGTTAGTTAGCTAGTTAGCTAACCCTGAGCTACAACAGTGTGACAGTGTTTCCTCCGTATGGGGAAGCAGAACATCTTTAAACACCCGCGACACTTTCTGACTCCTTTAATGAAAAGGAGGGTTTCCATGACAGCCACTTATATGTACGATATGTTGTACCAATGGCTGGGTGTGCAATAGGAACTTTCAATAAAACAATAATATTACATACTACACACATGAACATGCATGAGAATCTCAAAACACAGTGCAAAATGATTTTTATGATTGATGTTTTTATCTATTTATTTTGACATGCTCATGTGAAACCTATTGCTGAATTGTGACTGAAAATGCTCTGGGTTCTCCTGAATAGTGTGGAATAATATATAAAGCTTTCATCAGACTATCATCTCTGCATCTTTGTGCTGTTTGAGCAGCATCAACAAAGGGTTTGGTTTCAGATGTTAAGTAGCTTTAACTCATTAACTTCTCACAAACACTGTACCTTTCCAAAGAACAACCTGCATCATTAAATGCATCGTATCTCTTATCAAACTCTGCACAGTCTTCTCCTCCATTTACATTATTAGGCTCTCCTGGTGCCCAGGCCCTGTATGAGATAAAGAGGGATCATTTCAACGTTGATCATTTTCTTTCTATCATTCTTACTTTACCAGCATACACTGATGACCGGAGTGTAAGAAAGGATTGTGTCACCACATTCTGTCTCTATTCCTTACCCATGAGTCAGTCCTGTTCCGTCCACCCACCTCCACTGTCCCTCATTGTCCAAATCAGACAGACCAATCCAGAAATGACCATCGAAGTCCTTTAAAAATTCCTGAGAGTGAAAAATGATACAGAGAAAAGAATTAGACAAGCAATTAGGTATAAAAACTGGTTGTGTGCAAATGTGAAGGTGAGGTCAGGAGACCACAGCCCCGTCCATCCCTCTCTCACCTGTTCTCCACTGCTGTTGATGATCACCAGGTTGGCTCCTCTGAGCAAACACTCTTGTCTGCTCTCCTTCCAATTTTTCTTGGATATAGAGAAGTAGTAACAGCTGCTCTGAAACTTGTGCCAGCCCAGTGGACATCGCAGCACTGCAAAGTAAAACATCAGGATGTGAGGTGTCGGTCGATTCCAGCAGCTTTACATTTCAAAGTCAAGACGGCACCAGAAAAGTGCTGTTTTTTTTAACAGGTGAAGCAAATTTGACCAACAACAGCATTTCTGGAACAGGTCTCTCTCTCTCATCAGGTTGTTCATCCTGGTCTGTAACTGGTCTCTCTCTCTCATCAGGTTGTTCATCCTGGTCTGTAACTGGTCTCTCTCTCTGGTCACGTCGTCGTAGCTGGTCTGTAACTGGTCTCTCTCTCTGGTCAGGTTGTTGTTACTGGTCTGTAACTGGTCTCTCTCTCTCATCAGGTCGTGACTCTTTATCTCTTGCAGTTGAAGCATAGTACTGTTATGTATTTGTTGGTTTTCCTCTCTTTGGTGACCTGCACAAAAAAACAAACAGCAAATCGATGATGTGTTGTTTCTCATATAATGAAACACATTTGAGGAAACGATGAGTACAGCAGCCAAGAAACACTACAGAATAGGAAACTAAACATCTTTAGTCATTGAGGTGCAGAATACAAAAGATTTGGATGGTTGACAATAAAAAAATCTCAAAAGCTCCATGATGACAGGATCAGACCAACAGGTGAGGACTTTCCCTCAGTTTAAGGACATTTTGTAACTCACTGAGAGTGAATCTCAGGCAGATGTTGAGAGCAGCTTGTAGCACACACAGGAGCCCAAAACTCACAGCAACCACTCTGAGGAGTTTTCTCCCTGTAGGAACCAAACACACACGTTCACACTGATGATGATGATGATGTGACATGGACACAGCATTGTTTTATCATTATTAAATCCTCATTGTTGAACTGTAGGCTTGTGTGACTCACCAGGCACTGCAGGAGTCACTCCTCTGGCTCCAGCTGGGCTCCTGGATGAAGACTGAGGGATGTTTCCATAATCTGCCTCCATCTCAATCTCCTCTTCATGCAAAACACTTACCATTTCAATGGAGAGTGATGAAGATGCTGCTTGGTGAGCTGTGAACTGCACCTTCACTTCCATTTCCTGTTATTAGACTCATGAGGAAGTAACACATCAATTCTTTCCTTATTTCAATTATTCTGTACTTCATAGTAGAATAAATAGGCAGAGTTAGGGCTGATCTGGTTAATGCTTGATTCTGGCATTTTTTTCCTGCCCTTAATTGAGTTTAACATCAATCAGTTGCATTCACTCAAATATTCTTCCTGCTCGTGATTCAAAGTCTCAAATATCCTCACGCTCTCACAGATGTCCTCTGATCACACGCACATCACTTTGTGTATATTTCTGATCCTGACCACATCCTCCCCTGTTTCTTCATGTGGCACAGCTGATTCTTGCTTGTCTGTGCTACTGTCAGACTGCAGACTGTGTTCTAATGCTGGTATTTGATTGGATGCAGAGCCGATGCTTGCGGCCCATTGTTTGTGATGTCGGGCTGAAAATAATCTTGACACATATGTGTTTACATATGAATGTAACTTGTTTTAGGAGACGAGCCAGAGAAATACACCAACAGACAAATATCATGTGTAAGCTTCATCATTATGTATTTCAAGAAGATGGAGTTACAAAAAGAAGAGCTGCAGTTTACACTTTGTCTCCTTAAGTAACAATGAGACACATTCAAAACAGAGTTCTGATCAAACACCTTCACTTCAGGTTTGCTTGAGCAGTGACCCTGTCGTTGAACTATGATGCACTTAGAGAGACGTCTCAGTTCCTCTTCTTAAAAACAAAAGAATGTTTCTACACCTGCCAACCTTCTTATTTCTCAGAGCTCATTTCCAGCAACGTATAATAATAATAATGCGTTTATCTACATAGCACCTTTCAAAAGTTAAAGTTATAAAGTGCTTTATGACAAAACAAATAAAAGGAATACAAACCAGGCAAGAGGATATAAAACAGTTTCAAACTGGGTTTCAGGTAATACAAGTGAAAGGTTCTGTCATGGTGGAATAATATGTAAAGCTTTGTTCAGACTTTCAGCTCCACTTCTCTTTGTGCTGTTTGAGCAGCATCAACAAAAGGTTTGGTTTCATTTCTTAAGTAGATACTAACTTCTCACAAACACTGTGCTTCATGGCAGAACAACTTGCATCATTCCATGCATTGAATTTCTGAAGAAGCTCCACACAGTCTTCACCTTCGTATTCATCATTAGGCTCTTCAGGTGCCCAGATCCTGTATGAGATAAAGAGGAATCATTTCAACAGTTTTCTTTGTATTATTCTAATCGTACATACATTTCTCAGCCAAAGAGAATGTCTGTTTCTAAATAATCATATCATATAATTAGGGCTGCACCTAACGATCATTTTTTCAACGATTAATCTACATATTATATTTATTACGCAATATAACAATTATTTCCCCCAAAATAAATATCAAACTTATCTCATTAATATTTCAATATTTTCTTCAATCATCTCCTCTTGAAAGCAAACCACAAAGACTTGCAATGAATTATTCCACAACTAGCCCCCTTTTGACTGATAATCTCCGTTTTACAATACAACATATTGCGTATTTAATTCATGTATGGGTGATCTAACGCAATCTGCATTCAACAACAGCATTCAACAACAATGCAGATTGCGTTGAACACGTCAGCCACGAGCCGCAAGACGGACAGCATAGAACCGCACGGCGGCCGGCAGAGAGCCGCCTTGACAACACCCTCGGCGATGCTTTCACTTTTGAACGTGGCTTGCTTTTGTCGCCAGGTTTCGCAAGGTTGTGTTCCGGTTGCGTGCATGCTTCCACCTGGCGCAGCCATCTGACGTCATTACGACGCGCCGGCGAACTGATATGCTAATCGACGTATTTACATAAACGAGTAGTCGATTTACGTCGACACTTCACCCCACCTCTACATATATAATGCACCCACTGGTTGAGCTGTAGGTAAAATGGGGCTTGGTGGAGTTTTGAAGAACTCACTCACATGAGTACTTCAGACTGAGACGTGAAAAGTAAATGAAGTGGCTCTGATGACTGGAGTGTAAGAAAGGATTGTGTCACCACATTCTGTCTCTATTTCTTACCTATAAGCCAGTCCTGTTCCGTCCACCCACCTCCACTGTCCCTCATTGTCCAAATCAGACAGACCAATCCAGAAACGATCTTGTAAGTCCTTTAAAAATTCCTGAGAGTGAAAAATTATACAGAGAAAAGAATTAGACAAGCAATTAGGTATAAAAACTGGTTGTGTGCAAATGTGAAGGTGAGGTCAGGAGACCACAGCCCCGTCCATCCCTCTCTCACCTGTTCTCCTCTGCTGTTGATGATCACCAGGTTGGCTCCTCTGAGCAAACACTCTTGTCTGCTCTCGTTCCAATTTGCCCTGTACTTAGAGACGTAGTAACAGCTGCTCTGAAACTTCTTCCAGCCCAGTGGACATCGCAGCCCTGCAAAGAAAAGCAACAGGCTGTGAGCTGTTGGCCGATTCCAGCAGCTTTACATTTGAAAAAAGCAGGTGAAGCAAGTTTGACCAACAACAGCATTTTGTGGATTGTTCATACCTTTTATCTTAGAGAGGTTATTTATCAAGGTCTGTAACTGGTCTCTCTCTCTGGTCACGTCGTCGTAGCTGGCCTGTAACTGGTCTCTCTCTCTGGTCAGGTTGTTGTAATTGGTCTGTAACTGGTCTCTCTCGCTGGTCAGGTTGTTGTTACTGGTCTGTAACTGGTCTCTCTTTCTGGTCAGGTTGGTGTAATTGGTATGTAACTGGTCCCTCTCGCTGGTCAGGATGTTGTTATTGGTCTGTAACTGGTCTCTCTCTCTGGTCAGGTTGTTGTTACTGGTCTGTAACTGGTCTCTCTCTCTCATCAGGTTGTGACTCTTTATCTCTTGCAGTTGAAGCATAGTACTGTTATGTAGTTGTTGGTTTTCCTCTCTTTGGTGAACTGCAAGAAACAAACAGCAAATTAATGCTGTGGCAGGCAGTGGCTCAGTGGGTAGAGCTTCCGCTTGGCAACCGGAGGGTTGCCGGTTCGAGCCCCTGCCGAGGCGCCCCTGAGCAAGGCACCAAACCCTCAATTGCTCCCCCCTCTGCGAAGGGAGGTAATGTAAGTCGCTTTGGATAAAAGCGTTTGCCAAATGATTGTAATGTGTTGTTTGTCATATAATGAAAAACATTTGAGGAAACGCTACAGCAATGAAACACTACAGAATAGGAAACTAAACATCTTTAGTCATTGAGGTGCAGAATACAAAAGATTTGGATGGTTGACAATAAAAAAATCTCAAAAGCTCCATGATGACTGGATCAGACCAACAGGTGAGGACTTTCCTTCAGTTTGAGGACATTTTGTAACTCACTGAGAGTGAATATCAGGTAGATGTTGAGAGCAGCTTGTAGCACACACAGGAGCCCAAAACTCACAATAACCACTCTGAGGAGTTTTCTCCCTGTAGGAACCAAACACACACGTTCACACTGATGATGATGATGATGTGACATGGACACAGCATTGTTTTATCATTATTAAATCCTCATTGTTGAACTGCAGGCTTGTGTGACTCACCAGGCACTGCAGGAGTCACTCCTCTGGCTCCAGCTGTGCTCCTGGATGAAGACAGAGGGATGTTTTTATGATCTGCCTCCATCTCAATCTCCTCTTCATGCAAACCACTCGCCATTTCAATGGAGAGTGATGAAGATGCTGCTTGGTGAGCTGTGAACTGCTTCTTCAGTCTATGATAAGTCTCATGAGAAAATGTTTTATTTCCTCATTTCCGTTTTTATTTCTTCTTTTTTACTTCTCTAATCTGGAGAAAGTGGGTGGTGTTAAGGTCAGTCCAATTTTTGCCTGATTATGGCATCATCGTCCCTTCTGCTGTCCAGGCCCTCTACCCACCCTCAGCCTCTGTATCGCCATAGATACCGTATAGTATAAACACAACACTCAGAATTGTGTCCACTTGATCTTCCTATAACTGATTGATCATTGTATGCATGCTCCTAGTGTTCTTCATCCGGCCTGCATATTCTGGATCATTTGACCATGATTAAAGGATCAGCAGGTATGAAGTGTACCTTGAGCCCCACCAGGTTAAACCTTTTGTAACAGAAGGCGTCTATGACTACATGCACGTGTAACAGGAGGTCTGTGGTGACCAGACGTCTATGTGCATTCACTCGTTTATGCTCTCACGGATGTGCGTGTCCCGCCCTGTGTCAGTAGAGGTCAACATTACACAACTGGTGTAGTTCAGCCTTCAGCAGATGGTGTTATCCTTCGTTACCAATGTGAGTATGAGTGTTTTTACTGTGACATATGTTACATGTTTCACAGCCTCAGTGGTAAATGTTTACAGTTATGTAACAGACAGAACCGTAAACACAACTTATGTTTATTCTCTTATCTAATAATCTTATCTAGTCGTTTTGATTTGTGTTTTTCTCTTTACTAGAAATTTGATTTGATTTGTTTACATTATGGTGACAACTTGTAATGATGTAACATGCAGTGATGTCACATGATGATGTATGCATTCTTTAAGGCTAATAATAATTTCTATAATGTAGATATCTAACAAACACAATGGCACATTATTCTTTATCAAATCCATTAACCTTTATTTGAATGAGAGTACATGGTTTCACATTTCACATCCTTAAATTATTGTAGAAATACACAGATATTGATCTCTGACACTGTGTGAAGACTTAACATGACTGTAACATAACACACAGCTCTCTCTCTCTCACACACACACACATACAGACACACACACACATTGTATATTCAGTGACAGATTTTAACTTATACAAAAATGAATCTATATACACACTGATGCTTTTATTTACAGTGTTTAACATAAACAGAATGCAACAACTGTGCTTTAAAGAGTAAAAGTTCAACTTGGCACACGTTTAGAGAGTAAATCAATACAAACACAAAGTACACAAAGTATCCATGTATAAGTGCTGTGGGTGGGAAACTAACCCAGGGGTGGAATGTTGCATGCTGGGAATAATAATGTGGAGTTCACACCATGCAACAACTAACATGTCAGAATAACAGAACAGTAGAGAACATGACAAAATATATCTCTGCTAAATGATTAGCTACACTTAAAGCTGCATGAAGTATTAGTTTTGAATACTTTGCTATTTATCAAACTCTGGGAAACGTCTTTGGACATTGTGTAAATACAGTTTTCAACAATAAGAGTAAATATACCTTTATGTTTACTTTAAATCTCTTTCAGCGTTGTTTCCTTGGGCTCTTCTTACGTTCACAGTGGCTTCATATCAAAGGAGCTTCTTAACGTCACCACTCATTCACATTCTCCATCACAAACCATCAAACAGATTCACCTGCTGTGCTTCTATGTCGATTTGGATTCAGATTAGTTATGATTCCTCCCAAAGTCCCAAAGTTTCTTAGATGTTTTTAGCAGCTCCTACAGCAGACGATCAATATATCAGATATACATGAGTCCAGATGTGGATACTTTTGAAAAAGTAAACTGTTTCTTTCTCTGGTTTATTATTAGAACAGGTAATGTGTGTCTAAGTGTGTTTGGCATTGAAGTCCTGCAGTGCTGCATTGGATCGGAGGCTTGGATGCTTGGTTTGACCGTATGTAGACACGGCAAATATGGATTCAGTTCAGATTGATTCTCTGCAGCCTTAACTGCATTTTTCAGACCAAAGTAAACTTAAATAAAGACATTTTAAGATAGAAAACAACCTCTATAGTGATATTATACAATAGAAAACAACATGCAGCAACAGAGCATCAGTGTTTATGGCTGTTTACTGTGTGTGTGTGAGTCACAGGAGGGCTCAGAGGTTTACTCACAGGGTCAAAGAGCTTTGTGTCGATTAAATCATTAAATTCCACATTCATGGTTTGATTTGTAGCTTTTGCGCCTGAAGGTGTGAAGATGCTGTCTGTAGTCCCTCAGGATGTTTGCAGTGTCACACACACTCATAAAGCTACAGCACATTTACAGTTTATAGGTGTCACTGGTATATATGACTGGACTTATTGATTACAAATCCTTAATATGTGCAATCCCATATTTTAAGGAGACACGAGTACATTTTTCATCTACAACAACTCTGCAAGATTCTAATCCAGATGTGAACTCCTGATTCCACTCTAACCCGTCTCTACAACTACAGTAGGTGGAGTTCTTCTCCTGCTGAGCTAAAGGGTGAAGGTATCTGCTGTGATTGTTTCCCTGTTTTAGTCGTAACCTGGCTACAAATCCTTTATGCCTGCAAATAAACAGAACGGCTCCACAGAGGTGAGGAGCTCAGGTGACCTCAGCCTGCAGCAGCTCAGCAGTCACCAACTCTATTCGTCCTGTTCCAGCCAGTTAAATTAACCTGCCAACCCTTTAACTTAAGTTCCACTCCCCACAGAAACAAAGGCAGGAATGAGAAACTGTCAGTGGGGAGGGAGGAGAGAATCAGGTCAGACGCCTGAAGAGGCTGAGAGAACATCAATCATCTAACGCCACTACTTTTCCTGTGCTTCAGCAGGGCGAGGAGGACATCTGTTCGTACTCTGGACACTTGAGGAGAGCCGGGTAGGTGGAGGAGTTCATCTGCAGCGAGGCCTCGGAGGAGATGGACGAGGGGCTGCGTCCACGGCCGGCCCAGGCGTCCGGGTGGAGGAACTGGCCGGAGTAGTCGGAGCAGTTGCTGAGGCGTGGGCGGCAGAAGCCCTGATGTGGCCGGTACATCTCCTCTGCTGTGTAACGCTTCATGAACAGATACACCGACATGACGCCCGCCATCTGGGGGAGCAGAAGGTGCTGGTCAGGTTGTTGTTACTGGTCTGTAACTGGTCTCTCTCTCTGGTCAGGTTGTTGTTACTGGTCTGTAACTGGTCTCTCTCTCTGGTCAGGTTGTTGTAACTGGTCTGTAACTGGTCTCTCTCTCTGGTCAGGTTGTTGTAACTGGTCTGTAACTGGTCTCTCTCTCTCTCATCAGGTTGTGACTCTTTATCTCTTGCAGTTGAAGCATAGTACTGTTATGTAGTTGTTGGTTTTCCTCTCTTTGGTGACCTGCAAAAAAAACAAACAGCAAATTGATGATGTGACAGGCAGTGGCTCAGTGGGTAGAGCTTCTGCTTGGGAACCGGAGGGTTGCCGGTTTGAGCCCCTGCCGAGGCGCCCCTGAGCAAGGCACCAAACCCTCAATTGCTCCCCCCTCTGCGAAGGTTGGTAATGTAATGTAAGTCGCTTTGGATAAAAGCGTTTGCCAAATGATCGTAATGTAATGTAATGTGTTGTTTGTCATATAATGAAACAAATTTGAGGAAACGATGAGTACAGCAGCCATGAAACACTACAGAATAGGAAACTAAACATCTTTAGTCATTGAGGTGCAGAATACAAAAGATTTGGATGGTTGACAATAAAAAAATCTCAAAAGCTCCAGGAGGACTGGATCAGACCAACAGGTGAGGACTTTCCCTCAGTTTAAGGACATTTTGTAACTCACTGAGAGTGAATCTCAGGCAGATGTTGAGAGCAGCTTGTAGCACACACAGGAGCCCAAAACTCACAATAACCACTCTGAGGAGTTTTCTCCCTGTAGGAACCAAACACACACGTTCACACTGATGATGATGATGATGTGACATGGACACAGCATTGTTTTATCATTATTAAATCCTAATTGTTGAACTGCAGGCTTGTGTGACTCACCAGGCACTGCAGGAGTCACACCTCTGGCTCCAGCTGGGCTCCTGGATGAAGACTGAGGGATGTTTTTATAATCTGCCTCCATCTCAATCTCCTCTTTATGCAAAACACTTACCATTTCAATAGAGAGTGATGAAGATGCTGCTTGGTGAGCTGTGAACTGCACCTTCACTTCCATTTCCCGTGATTACACTCATGAGGAAGTAACACATCAATTCTTTCCTTATTTCAATTCTTTTGTACTTCATAGTAGAATAAATAGGCAGAGTTAGGGCTGATCTGGTTAATGCTTGATTCTGGCATTTTTTTCCTGCCATTAATTGAGTTTAACATCTATCAGTTGCATTCACTCAAATATTCTTCCTGCTCGTGATTCAAAGTCTCAAATATCCTCACGCTCTCACAGATGTCCTCTGATCACACGCACATCACTTCGTGTATATTTCTGATCCTGACCACATCCTCCCCTGTTTCTTCATGTGGCACAGCTGATTCTTGCTTGTCTGTGCTACTGTCAGACTGCAGACTGTGTTCTAATGCTGGTATTTGATTGGATGCAGAGCCGATGATTGCGGCCCATTGTTTGTGATGTCGGGCTGAAAATAATCTTGACACATATGTGATTACATATGAATGAAGCTTGTTTTAGGAGACGAGCCAGAGCAATAAACCAACAGACAAATATCATGTGTAAGCTTCATCATTATGTATTTCAAGAAGATGGAGTTACAAAAAGAAGAGCTGCAGTTTACACTTTGTCTCCTTAAGTAACAATGAGACACATTCAAAACAGAGTTCTGATCAAACGCCTTCACTTCAGGTTTGCTTGAGCAGTGACCCTGTCGTTGAACTATGATGCACTTAGAGAGACGTCTCAGCTCCTCTTCTTAAAAACAAAAGAATGTTTCTACACCTGCCAACCTTCTTATTTCTCAGAGCTCATTTCCAACAACTTATAATAATAATAATGCGTTTATCTACATAGCACCTTTCAAAAGTTTAAGTTCAAAGTTATAAAGTGCTTTATGACAAAACCAATAAAAGGAATACAAAGCAGGCAAGAGGATATAAAACAGTTTCAAACTGGGTTTCAGGTAATACAAGTGAAAGGTTCTGTCATGGTGGAATAATATGTAAAGCTTTGTTCAGACTTTCAGCTCCACTTCTCTTTGTGCTGTTTGAGCAGCATCAACAAAAGGTTTGGTTTCATTTCTTAAGTAGATACTAACTTCTCACAAACACTGTGCTTTATGTCAGAACAAGGTGCATCATTCCATGCATTGATTCCCCGAAGAAGCTCCACACAGTCTTCACCTCCGTGTTCATCATTAGGCTCTTCAGGTGCCCAGATCCTGTATGAGATAAAGAGGAATCATTTCAACAGTTTTCTTTGTATTATTCTAATCGTACACACATTTCTCAGCCAAAGAGAATGTCTGTTTCTAAATAATCATATCATATAATGCACCCACTGGTTGAGCTGTAGGTAAAATGGGGTTTGGTGGAGTTTTGAAGAACTCACTCACATGAGTACTTCAGACTGAGACATGAAAAGTAAATGAAGTGGCTCCGATGACCGGAGTGTAAGAAAGGATTGTGTCATCACATTCTGTCTCTATTTCTTACCCATCAGTCAGTCCTGTTCCGTCCACCCACCTCCACTGTCCCTCATTGTCCAAATCAGACAGACCAATCCAGAAACGATCTTGTAAGTCCTTTAAAAACGCCTGAGAGTGAAAAATGATACAGAGAAAAGAATTAGACAAGCAATTAGGTATAAATACCTGGAGACCACAGCCCCGTCCATCCCTCTCTCACCTGTTCTCCTCTGCTGTTGATGATCACCAGGTTGGCTCCACTGAGCAAACACTCTTGTCTGCTCTCCGTCCAATTTTTCTGTGATTTAGAGATGTAGTAACAGCTGCTCTGAAACTTCTCCCAGCCCGATGGACATTCCAGCACTGCAAAGAAAAGCATCAGGATGTGAGCTGTTGGCCGATTCCAGCAGCTTTACATTTAAAAACACCAGGTGAAGCAAATTTGACCAACAACAGCATTTTGTAGATTGTTCATACCTTTTATCTTAGAGAGGTGATTTATCAAGGTCTGTAACAGGTCTCTCTCTCTGGTCACGTCGTCGTAGCTGGTCTGTAACTGGTCTCTCTCTCTGGTCACGTCGTCGTAGCTGGCCTGTAACTGGTCTCTCTCTCTGGTCAGGTTGTTGTTACTATTCTGTAACTGGTCTCTCTCTCTCATCAGGTTGTGACTCTTTATCTCTTGCAGTTGAAGCATAGTACTGTTATGTAGTTGTTGGTTTTCCTCTCTTTGGTGAACTGCAAGAAACAAACAGCAAATTGATGATGTGGCAGGCAGTGGCTCAGTGGGTAGAGCTTCCGCTTGGCAACCGGAGGGTTGCCGGTTTGAGCCCCTGCCGAGGCGCCCCTGAGCAAGGCACCAAACCCTCAATTGCTCCCCCCTCTGCGAAGGGTGGTAATGTAATGTAAGTCGCTTTGGATAAAAGCGTTTGCCAAATGATTGTAATGTAATGTAATGTGTTGTTTGTCATATAATGAAACACATTTGAGGAAACGATGAGTACAGCAGCAATGAAACACTACAGAATAGGAAACTAAACATCTTTAGTCATTGAGGTGCAGAATACAAAAGATTTGGATGGTTGACAATAAAAAAATCTCAAAAGCTCCAGGAGGACTGGATCAGACCAACAGGTGAGGACTTTCCCTCAGTTTAAGGACATTTTGTAACTCACTGAGAGTGAATCTCAGGCAGATGTTGAGAGCAGCTTGTAGCACACACAGGAGCCCAAAACTCACAATAACCACTCTGAGGAGTTTTCTCCCTGTAGGAACCAAACACACACGTTCACACTGATGATGATGATGATGTGACATGGACACAGCATTGTTTTATCATTATTAAATCCTAATTGTTGAACTGCAGGCTTGTGTGACTCACCAGGCACTGCAGGAGTCACTCCTCTGGCTCCAGCTGGGCTCCTGGATGAAGACTGAGGGATGTTTTTATAATCTGCCTCCATCTCAATCTCCTCTTTATGCAAAACACTTACCATTTCAATAGAGAGTGATGAAGATGCTGCTTGGTGAGCTGTGAACTGCTTCTTCAGTCTATGATAAGTCTCATGAGAAAATGTTTTATTTCCTCATTTCCGTTTTTATTTCTTCTTTTTTACTTCTCTAATCTGGAGAAAGAGGGCGGGGTTAAGGTCAGTCCAATTTTGGCCTGATTAGGGCATCATCGTCCCTTCTGCTGTCCAGGCCCTCTACCCACCCTCAGCCTCTGTATCGCCATAGATACAGTATAGTATAAACACAACACTCAAAGTGTGTCCACTTGATATTCCTATAACTGATTGATCATTGTATGCATGCTCCTAGTGTTCTTCATCCGGCCTGCATATTCTGGGTCATTTGACCATGATTAAAGGATCAGCAGGTATGAAGTGTACCTGGAGCCCCTCCAGGTTAAACCTTTTGTAACAGAAGGCGTCTATGACTACATGCACGTGTAACAGGAGGTCTCTGGTGACCAGACGTCTATGTGCATTCACTCGTTTATGCTCTCACGGATGTGCGTGTCCCGCCCTGTGTCAGTAGAGGTCAACATTACACAACTGGTGTAGTTCAGCCTTCAGCAGATGGTGTTATCCTTCGTTACCAATGTGAGTATGAGTGTTTTTACTGTGACATATGTTACATGTTTCACAGCCTCAGTGGTAAATGTTTACAGTTATGTAACAGACAGAACCGTAAACACAACTTATGTTTATTCTCTTATCTAATAATCTTATCTAGTCGTTTTGATTTGTGTTTTTCTCTTTACTAGAAATTTGATTTGATTTGTTTACATTATGGTGACAACTTGTCATGATGTAACATGCAGTGATGTCACATGATGATGTATGCATTCTTTAAGGCTAATAATAATTTCTATAATGTAGATATCTAACAAACACAATGGCACATTATTCTTTATCAAATGCCATTAACCTTTATTTGAATGAGAGTACATGGTTTCACATTTCACATCCTTAAATTATTGTAGAAATACAAAGATATTGATCTCTGACACTGTGTGAAGACTTTACATGACTGTAACATAACACACAGCTCTCTCTCTCTCACACACACACACATACAGACACACACACACATTGTATATTCAGTGACAGATTTTTACTTATACAAAAATGAATCTATATACACACTGATGCTTTTATTTACAGTGTTTAACATAAACAGAATGCAACAACTGTGCTTTAAAGAGTAAAAGTTCAACTTGGCACACGTTTAGAGAGTAAATCAAACACAAACACAAAGTACACAAAGTATCCATGTATAAGTGCTGTGGGTGGGAAACTAACCCAGGGGTGGAATGTTGCATGCTGGGAATAATAATGTGGAGTTCACACCATGCAACAACTAACATGTCAGAATAACAGAACAGTAGAGAACATGACAAAATATATCTCTGCTAAATGATTAGCTACACTTAAAGCTGCATGAAGTATTAGTTTTGAATACTTTGCTACTTATCAAACTCTGGGAAACGTCTTTGGACATTGTGTAAATACAGTTTTCAACAATAAGAGTAAATATACCTTTATGTTTACTTTAAATCTCTTTCAGCGTTGTTTCCTTGGGCTCTTCTTACATTCACAGTGGCTTCATATCAAAGGAGCTTCTTAACGTCACCACTCATTCACATTCTCCATCACAAGCCATCAAACAGATTCACCTGCTGTGCTTCTATGTCGATTTGGATTCAGATTAGTTATGATTCCTCCCAAAGTCCCAAAGTTTCTTAGATGTTTTTAGCAGCTCCTACAGCAGACGATCAATATATCAGATATACATGAGTCCAGATGTGGATACTTTTGAAAAAGTAAACTGTTTCTTTCTCTGGTTTATTATTAGAACAGGTAATGTGTGTCTAAGTGTGTTTGGCATTGAAGTCATGCAGTGCTGCATTGGATCGGAGGCTTGGATGCTTGGTTTGACCGTATGTAGACACGGCAAATATGGATTCAGTTCAGATTGATTCTCTGCAGCCTTAACTGCATTTTTCAGACCAAAGTAAACTTAAATAAAGACATTTTAAGATAGAAAACAACCTCTATAGTGATATTATACAATAGAAAACAACATGCAGCAACAGAGCATCAGTGTTTATGGCTGTTTACTGTGTGTGTGTGAGTCACAGGAGGGCTCAGAGGTTTACTCACAGGGTCAAAGAGCTTTGTGTCGATTAAATCATTAAATTCCACATTCATGGTTTGATTTGTAGCTTTTGCGCCTGAAGGTGTGAAGATGCTGTCTGTAGTCCCTCAGGATGTTTGCAGTGTCACACACACTCATAAAGCTACAGCACATTTACAGTTTATAGGTGTCACTGGTATATATGACTGGACTTATTGATTACAAATCCTTAATATGTGCAATCCCATATTTTAAGGAGACACGAGTACATTTTTCATCTACAACAACTCTGCAAGATTCTAATCCAGATGTGAACTCCTGATTCCACTCTAACCCGTCTCTACAACTACAGTAGGTGGAGTTCTTCTCCTGCTGAGCTAAAGGGTGAAGGTATCTGCTGTGATTGTTTCCCTGTTTTAGTCGTAACCTGGCTACAAATCCTTTATGCCTGCAAATAAACAGAACGGCTCCACAGAGGTGAGGAGCTCAGGTGACCTCAGCCTGCAGCAGCTCAGCAGTCACCAACTCTATTCGTCCTGTTCCAGCCAGTTAAATTAACCTGCCAACCCTTTAACTTAAGTTCCACTCCCCACAGAAACAAAGGCAGGAATGAGAAACTGTCAGTGGGGAGGGAGGAGAGAATCAGGTCAGACGCCTGAAGAGGCTGAGAGAACATCAATCATCGAACTCCACTACTTTTCCTGTGCTTCAGCAGGGCGAGGAGGACATCTGTTCATACTCTGGACACTTGAGGAGAGCCGGGTAGGTGGAGGAGTTCATCTGCAGCGAGGCCTCGGAGGAGATGGACGAGGGGCTGCGTCCACGGCCGGCCCAGGCGTCCGGGTGGAGGAACTGGCCGGAGTAGTCGGAGCAGTTGCTGAGGCGTGGGCGGTAGAAGCCCTGATGTGGCCGGTACATCTCCTCTGCTGTGTAACGCTTCATGAACAGATACAACGACATGACGCCCGCCATCTGGGGGAGCAGAAGGTGCTGGTCAGGTTGTTGTTACTGGTCTGTAACTGGTCTCTCTCTCTGGTCAGGTTGTTGTAACTGGTCTGTAACTGGTCTCTCTCTCTCTCATCAGGTCGTGACTCTTTATCTCTTGCAGTTGAAGCATAGTACTGTTATGTAGTTGTTGGTTTTCCTCTCTTTGGTGACCTGCAAAAAAACAAACAGCAAATTGATTATGTGGCAGGCAGTGGCTCAGTGGGTAGAGCTTCTGCTTGGGAACCGGAGGGTTGCCGGTTTGAGCCCCTGCTGAGGCGCCCCTGAGCAAGGCACCAAACCCTCAATGGCTCCCCCCTCTGCGAAGGGTGGTAATGTAATGTAAGTCGCTTTGGATAAAAGCGTTTGCCAAATGATCGTAATGTAATGTAATGTGTTGTTTGTCATATAATGAAACAAATTTGAGGAAACGATGAGTACAGCAGCCATGAAACACTACAGAATAGGAAACTAAACATCTTTAGTCATTGAGGTGCAGAATACAAAAGATTTGGATGGTTGACAATAAAAAAATCTCAAAAGCTCCATGATGACTGGATCAGACCAACAGGTGAGGACTTTCCCTCAGTTTAAGGACATTTTGTAACTCACTGAGAGTGAATATCAGGCAGATGTTGAGAGCAGCTTGTAGCACACACAGGAGCCCAAAACTCACAGCAACCACTCTGAGGAGTTTTGTCCCTGTAGGAACCAAACACACACGTTCACACTGATGATGATGATGATGTGACATGGACACAGCATTGTTTTATCATTATTAAATCCTAATTGTTGAACTGTAGGCTTGTGTGACTCACCAGGCACTGCAGGAGTCACTCCTCTGGCTCCAGCTGGGCTCCTGGATGAAGACTGAGGGATGTTTTTATAATCTGCCTCCATCTCAATCTCCTCTTTATGCAAAACACTTACCATTTCAATAGAGAGTGATGAAGATGCTGCTTGGTGAGCTGTGAACTGCACCTTCACTTCCATTTCCCGTGATTACACTCATGAGGAAGTAACACATCAATTCTTTCCTTATTTCAATTCTTTTGTACTTCATAGTAGAATAAATAGGCAGAGTTAGGGCTGATCTGGTTAATGCTTGATTCTGGCATTTTTTTCCTGCCCTTAATTGAGTTTAACATCAATCAGCTGCATTCACTCAAATATTCTTGCTGCTCGTGATTCCAAGTCTCAAATATCCTCACGCTCTCACAGATGTCCTCTGATCACACGCACATCACTTCGTGTATATTTCTGATCCTGACCACATCCTCCCCTGTTTCTTCATGTGGCACAGCTGATTCTTGCTTGTCTGTGCTACTGTCAGACTGCAGACTGTGTTCTAATGCTGGTATTTGATTGGATGCAGAGCCGATGATTGCGGCCCATTGTTTGTGATGTCGGGCTGAAAATTATCTTGACACAAATGTGTTTACATATGAATGAAGCTTGTTTTAGGAGACGAGCCAGAGCAATAAACCAACAGACAAATATCATGTGTAAGCTTCATCATTATGAATTTCAAGAAGATGGAGTTACAAAAAGAAGAGCTGCAGTTTACACTTTGTCTCCTTAAGTAACAATGAGACACATTCAAAACAGAGTTCTGATCAAACGCCTTCACTTCAGGTTTGCTTGAGCAGTGACCTTGTCGTTGAACTATGATGCACTTAGAGAGACGTCTCAGCTCCTCTTCTTAAAAACAAAAGAATGTTTCTACATCTGCCAACCTTCTTATTTCTCAGAGCTCATTTCCAGCAACGTATAATAATAATAATGCGTTTATCTACATAGCACCTTTCAAAAGTTTAAGTTCAAAGTTATAAGGTGCTTTATGACAAAACCAATAAAAGGAATACAAACCAGGCAAGAGGATATAAAACAGTTTCAAACTGGGTTTCAGGTAATACAAGTGAAAGGTTCTGTCATAGTGGAATAATATGTAAAGCTTTGTTCAGACTTTCAGCTCCACTTCTCTTTGTGCTGTTTGAGCAGCATCAACAAAAGGTTTGGTTTCATTTCTTAAGTAGATACTAACTTCTCACAAACACTGTGGTTCATGGCAGAACAAGGTGCATCATTCCATGCATTGAATCCCCCAAGAAGCTCCACACAGTCTTCACCTCCGTGTTCATCATTAGGCTCTCCTTTAGCCCAGATCCTGTATGAGATAAAGAGGAATCATTTCAACAGTTTTCTTTGTATTATTCTAATCGTACACACATTTCTCAGCCAAAGAGAATGTCTGTTTCTAAATAATCATATCATATAATGCACCCACTGGTTGAGCTGTAGGTAAAATAGGGTTTGGAGGAGTTTTGAAGAACTCACTCACGAGTACTTCAGACTGAGACGTGAAAAGTAAATGAAGTGGCTCTGATGACCGGAGTGTAAGAAAGGATTGTGTCATCACATTCTGTCTCTATTTCTTACCCATCAGTCAGTCCTGTTCCGTCCACCCACCTCCACTGTCCCTTATTGTCCAAATCAGACAGACCAATCCAGAAACGATCTTGTAAGTCCATTAAAAACGCCTGAGAGTGAAAAATGATACAGAGAAAATAATTAGACTAGCAATTAGGTATAAAAACCTGGAGACCACAGCCCCGTCCATCCCTCTCTCACCTGTTCTCCTCTGCTGTTGATGATCACCAGGTTGGCTCCACTGAGCAAACACTCTTGTCTGCTCTCCTTCCAATTTTTCTGTGATTTAGAGACGTAGTAACAGCTGCTCTGAAACTTCTCCCAGCCCGATGGACATCCCAGCACTGCAAAGAAAAGCATCAGGATGTGAGCTGTTGGCTGATTCCAGCAGCTTTACATTTAAAAACAGCAGGTGAAGCAAATTTGACCAACAACAGCATTTTGTAGATTGTTCATACCTTTTATCTGAGAGAGGTTATTTATCAAGGTCTGTAACTGGTCTCTCTCTCTGGTCAGGTTGTTGTAACTGGTCTGTAACTGGTCTCTCTCTCTCATCAGGTTGTGACTCTTTATCTCTTGCAGTTGAAGCATAGTACTGTTATGTAGTTGTTGGTTTTCCTCTCTTTGGTGACCTGCAAAAAAACAAACAGCAAATTGATGATGTGGCAGGCAGTGGCTCAGTGGGTAGAGCTTCTGCTTGGGAACCGGAGGGTTGCCGGTTTGAGCCCCTGCCGAGGCGCCCCTGAGCAAGGCACCAAACCCTCAATTGCTCCCCCCTCTGCGAAGGGTGGTAATGTAATGTAAGTCGCTTTGGATAAAAGCGTTTGCCAAATGATTGTAATGTAATGTAATGTGTTGTTTGTCATATAATGAAACACATTTGAGGAAACGATGAGTACAGCAGCAATGAAACACTACAGAATAGGAAACTAAACATCTTTAGTCATTGAGGTGCAGAATACAAAAGATTTGGATGGTTGACAATAAAAAAATCTCAAAAGCTCCATGATGACTGGATCAGACCAACAGGTGAGGACTTTCCCTCAGTTTAAGGACATTTTGTAACTCACTGAGAGTGAATCTCAGGCAGATGTTGAGAGCAGCTTGTAGCACACACAGGAGCCCAAAACTCACAGCAACCACTCTGAGGAGTTTTCTCCCTGTAGGAACCAAACACACACGTTCACACTGATGATGATGATGATGTGACATGGACACAGCATTGTTTTATCATTATTAAATCCTAATTGTTGAACTGCAGGCTTGTGTGACTCACCAGGCACTGCAGGAGTCACTCCTCTGGCTCCAGCTGGGCTCCTGGATGAAGACTGAGGGATGTTTTTATGATCTGCCTCCATCTCAATCTCCTCTTTATGCAAAACACTTACCATTTCAATAGAGAGTGATGAAGATGCTGCTTGGTGAGCTGTGAACTGCACCTTCACTTCCATTTCCTGTTATTAGACTCATGAGGAAGTAACACATCAATTCTTTCCTTATTTCAATTATTCTGTACTTCATAGTAGAATAAATAGGCAGAGTTAGGGCTGATCTGGTTAATGCTTGATTCTGGCATTTTTTTCCTGCCCTTAATTGAGTTTAACATCAATCAGCTGCATTCACTCAAATATTCTTGCTGCTCGTGATTCAAAGTCTCAAATATCCTCACGCTCTCACAGATGTCCTCTGATCACACGCACATCACTTCGTGTATATTTCTGATCCTGACCACATCCTCCCCTGTTTCTTCATGTGGCACAGCTGATTCTTGCTTGTCTGTGCTACTGTCAGACTGCAGACTGTGTTCTAATGCTGGTATTTGATTGGATGCAGAGCCGATGATTGCGGCCCATTGTTTGTGATGTCGGGCTGAAAATAATCTTGACACAAATGTGTTTACATATGAATGTAGCTTGTTTTAGGAGACGAGCCAGAGCAATAAACCAACAGACAAATATCATGTGTAAGCTTCATCATTATGAATTTCAAGAAGGTGGAGTTACAATAAGAAGAGCTGCAGTTTACACTTTGTCTCCTTAAGTAACAATGAGACACATTCAAAACAGAGTTCTGATCAAACACCTTCACTTCAGGTTTGCTTGAGCAGTGACCCTGTCGTTGAACTATGATGCACTTAGAGAGACGTCTCAGCTCCTCTTCTTAAAAACAAAAGAATGTTTCTACACCTGCCAACCTTCTTATTTCTCAGAGCTCATTTCCAACAACTTATAATAATAATAATGCGTTTATCTACATAGCACCTTTCAAAAGTTTAAGTTCAAAGTTATAAGGTGCTTTATGACAAAACAAATAAAAGGAATACAAAGCAGGCAAGAGGATATAAAACAGTTTCAAACTGGGTTTCAGGTAATACAAGTGAAAGGTTCTGTCATGGTGGAATAATATGTAAAGCTTTGTTCAGACTTTCAGCTCCACTTCTCTTTGTGCTGTTTGAGCAGCATCAACAAAAGGTTTGGTTTCATTTCTTAAGTAGATACTAACTTCTCACAAACACTGTGCTTTATGTCAGAACAAGGTGCATCATTCCATGCATTGAATCCCCGAATAAGCTCCACACAGTCTTCACCTCCGTGTTGATCATTAGGCTCTCCTTTAGCCCAGATCCTGTATGAGATAAAGAGGAATCATTTCAACAGTTTTCTTTGTATTATTCTAATCGTACACACATTTCTCAGCCAAAGAGAATGTCTGTTTCTAAATAATCATATCATATAATGCACCCACTGGTTGAGCTGTAGGTAAAATAGGGTTTGGTGGAGTTTTGAAGAACTCACTCACATGAGTACTTCAGACTGAGACGTGAAAAGTAAATGAAGTGGCTCTGATGACCGGAGTGTAAGAAAGGATTGTGTCATCACATTCTGTCTCTATTTCTTACCCATCAGTCAGTCCTGTTCCGTCCACCCACCTCCACTGTCCCTCATTGTCCAAATCAGACAGACCAATCCAGAAACGATCTTGTAAGTCCTTTAAAAACGCCTGAGAGTGAAAAATGATACAGAGAAAAGAATTAGACAAGCAATTAGGTATAAATACCTGGAGACCACAGCCCCGTCCATCCCTCTCTCACCTGTTCTCCTCTGCTGTTGATGATCACCAGGTTGGCTCCACTGAGCAAACACTCTTGCCTGCTCTCCGTCCAATTTTTCTGTGATTTAGAGATGTAGTAACAGCTGCTCTGAAACTTCTCCCAGCCCGATGGACATTCCAGCACTGCAAAGAAAAGCATCAGGATGTGAGCTGTTGGCCGATTCCAGCAGCTTTACATTTAAAAACAGCAGGTGAAGCAAGTTTGACCAACAACAGCATTTTGTAGATTGTTCATACCTTTTATCTGAGAGAGGTTATTTATCAAGGTCTGTAACTGGTCCCTCTCTCTGGTCAGGTTGTTGTTACTGGTCTGTAACTGGTCTCTCTCTCTGGTCAGGATGTTGTTACTGGTCTGTAACTGATCTCTCTCTCTGGTCAGGTTGTTGTTACTGGTCTGTAACTGGTCTCTCTCTCTGGTCAGGATGTTGTTACTGGTCTGTAACTGGTCTCTCTCTCTGGTCAGGATGTTGTTACTGGTCTGTAACTGGTCTCTCTCTCTGGTCAGGATGTTGTTACTGGTCTGTAACTGGTCTCTCTCTCTGGTCACGTCGTCGTAGCTGGCCTGTAACTGGTCTCCCTCTCTGGTCACGTCATTGTGTGTGTGATAGCTGGCCTGTAACTGGTCTCTCTCTCTGGTCAGGTTGTTGTAACTGGTCTGTAACTGGTCTCTCTCTCTCATCAGGTTGTGACTCTTTATCTCTTGCAGTTGAAGCATAGTACTGTTATGTAGTTGTTGGTTTTCCTCTCTTTGGTGACCTGCAAAAAAACAAACAGCAAATTGATGATGTGGCAGGCAGTGGCTCAGTGGGTAGAGCTTCCGCTTGGGAACCGGAGGGTTGCCGGTTCGAGCCCCTGCCGAGGCGCCCCTGAGCAAGGCACCAAACCCTCAATTGCTCCCCCCTCTGCGAAGGGTGGTAATGTAATGTAAGTCGCTTTGGATAAAAGCGTTTGCCAAATGATCGTAATGTAATGTAATGTGTTGTTTCTCATATAATGAAACAAATTTGAGGAAACGATGAGTACAGCAGCAATGAAACACTACAGAATAGGAAACGAAACATCTTTAGTCATTGAGGTGCAGAATACAAAAGATTTGGATGGTTGACAATAAAAAAATCTCAAAAGCTCCATGATGACTGGATCAGACCAACAGGTGAGGACTTTCCCTCAGTTTGAGGACATTTTGTAACTCACTGAGAGTGAATCTCAGGTAGATGTTGAGAGCAGCTTGTAGCACACACAGGAGCCCAAAACTCACAATAACCACTCTGAGGAGTTTTCTCCCTGTAGGAACCAAACACACACGTTCACACTGATGATGATGATGATGATGTGACATGGACACAGCATTGTTTTATCATTATTAAATCCTCATTGTTGAACTGCAGGCTTGTGTGACTCACCAGGCACTGCAGGAGTCACTCCTCTGGCTCCAGCTGTGCTCCTGGATGAAGACAGAGGGATGTTTTTATGATCTGCCTCCATCTCAATCTCCTCTTCATGCAAACCACTCGCCATTTCAATGGAGAGTGATGAAGATGCTGCTTGGTGAGCTGTGAACTGCTTCTTCAGTCTTTGATAAGTCTCATGAGAAAATGTTTTATTTCCTCATTTCCGTTTTTATTTCTTCTTTTTTACTTCTGTAATCTGGAGAAAGTGGGAGAGGTTAAGGTCAGTCCAATTTTTGCCTGATTAGGGCATCATCGTCCCTTCTGCTGTCCAGGCCCTCTACCCACCCTCAGCCTCTGTATCGCCATAGATACAGTATAGTATAAACACAACACTCAGAATTGTGTCCACTTGATCTTCCTATAACTGATTGATCATTGTATGCATGCTCCTAGTGTTCTTCATCCGGCCTGCATATTCTGGATCATTTGACCATGATTAAAGGATCAGCAGGTATGAAGTGTACCTTGAGCCCCACCAGGTTAAACCTTTTGTAACAGAAGGCGTCTATGACTACATGCACGTGTAACAGGAGGTCTGTGGTG
This sequence comes from Genypterus blacodes, assembly GCF_046128005.1. Lineage (NCBI taxonomy): Eukaryota > Metazoa > Chordata > Actinopteri > Ophidiiformes > Ophidiidae > Genypterus > Genypterus blacodes. Next base: position 1,326,384 of record NW_027467038.1, on the reverse strand, counting down.
ACCAGACGTCTATGTGCATTCACTCGTTTATGCTCTCACGGATGTGCGTGTCCCGCCCTGTGTCAGTAGAGGTCAACATTACACAACTGGTGTAGTTCAGCCTTCAGCAGATGGTGTTATCCTTCGTTACCAATGTGAGTATGAGTGTTTTTACTGTGACATATGTTACATGTTTCACAGCCTCAGTGGTAAATGTTTACAGTTATGTAACAGACAGAACCGTAAACACAACTTATGTTTATTCTCTTATCTAATAATCTTATCTAGTCGTTTTGATTTGTGTTTTTCTCTTTACTAGAAATTTGATTTGATTTGTTTACATTATGGTGACAACTTGTAATGATGTAACATGCAGTGATGTCACATGATGATGTATGCATTCTTTAAGGCTAATAATAATTTCTATAATGTAGATATCTAACAAACACAATGGCACATTATTCTTTATCAAATGCCATTAACCTTTATTTGAATGAGAGTACATGGTTTCACATTTCACATCCTTAAATTATTGTAGAAATACAAAGATATTGATCTCTGACACTGTGTGAAGACTTAACATGACTGTAACATAACACACGGCTCTCTCTCTCTCACACACACACACATACAGACACACACACACATTGTATATTCAGTGACAGATTTTTACTTATACAAAAATGAATCTATATACACACTGATGCTTTTATTTACAGTGTTTAACATAAACAGAATGCAACAACTGTGCTTTAAAGAGTAAAAGTTCAACTTGGCACACGTTTAGAGAGTAAATCAATACAAACACAAAGTACACAAAGTATCCATGTATAAGTGCTGTGGGTGGGAAACTAACCCAGGGGTGGAATGTTGCATGCTGGGAATAATAATGTGGAGTTCACACCATGCAACAACTAACATGTCAGAATAACAGAACAGTAGAGAACATGACAAAATATATCTCTGCTAAATGATTAGCTACACTTACAGCTGCATGAAGTATTAGTTTTGCATACTTTGCTATTTATCAAACTCTGGGAAACGTCTTTGGACATTGCGTAAATACAGTTTTCAACAATAAGAGTAAATATACCTTTATGTTTACTTTAAATCTCTTTCAGCGTTGTTTCCTTGGGCTCTTCTTACATTCACAGTGGCTTCATATCAAAGGAGCTTCTTAACGTCACCACTCATTCACATTCTCCATCACAAGCCATCAAACAGATTCACCTGCTGTGCTTCTATGTCGATTTGGATTCAGATTAGTTATGATTCCTCCCAAAGTCCCAAAGTTTCTTAGATGTTTTTAGCAGCTCCTACAGCAGACGATCAATATATCAGATATACATGAGTCCAGATGTGGATACATTTGAAAAAGTAAACTGTTTCTTTCTCTGGTTTATTATTAGAACAGGTAATGTGTGTCTAAGTGTGTTTGGCATTGAAGTCCTGCAGTGCTGCATTGGATTGGAGGCTTGGATGCTTGGTTTGACCGTATGTAGACACGGCAAATATGGATTCAGTTCAGATTGATTCTCTGCAGCCTTAACTGCATTTTTCAGACCAAAGTAAACTTAAATAAAGACATTTTAAGATAGAAAACAACCTCTATGTTTTCTATTATACAATAGAAAACAACATGCAGCAACAGAGCATCAGTGTTTATGGCTGTTTACTGTGTGTGTGTGAGTCACAGGAGGGCTCAGAGGTTTACTCACAGGGTCAAAGAGCTTTGTGTCGATTAAATCATTAAATTCCACATTCATGGTTTGATTTGTAGCTTTTGCACCTGAAGGTGTGAAGACGCTGTCTGTAGTCCCTCAGGATGTTTGCAGTGTCACACACACTCATAAAGCTACAGCACATTTACAGTTTATAGGTGTCACTGGTATATATGACTGGACTTATTGATTACAAATCCTTAATATGTGCAATCCCATATTTTAAGGAGACACAAGTGCATTTTTCATCTACAACAACTCTGCAAGATTCTAATCCAGATGTGAACTCCTGATTCCACTCTAACCCGTCTCTACAACTACAGTAGGTGGAGTTCTTCTCCTGCTGAGCTAAAGGGTGAAGGTATCTGCTGTGATTGTTTCCCTGTTTTAGTCGTAACCTGGCTACAAATCCTTTATGCCTGCAAATAAACAGAACGGCTCCACAGAGGTGAGGAGCTCAGGTGACCTCAGCCTGCAGCAGCTCAGCAGTCACCAACTCTATTCGTCCTGTTCCAGCCAGTTAAATTAACCTGCCAACCCTTTAACTTAAGTTCCACTCCCCACAGAAACAAAGGCAGGAATGAGAAACTGTCAGTGGGGAGGGAGGAGAGAATCAGGTCAGACGCCTGAAGAGGCTGAGAGAACATCAATCATCTTACGCCACTACTTTTCCTGTGCTTCAGCAGGGCGAGGAGGACATCTGTTCATACTCTGGACACTTGAGGAGAGCCGGGTAGGTGGAGGAGTTCATCTGCAGCGAGGCCTCGGAGGAGATGGACGAGGGGCTGCGTCCACGGCCGGCCCAGGCGTCCGGGTGGAGGAACTGGCCGGAGTAGTCGGAGCAGTTGCTGAGGCGTGGGCGGTAGAAGCCCTGATGTGGCCGGTACATCTCCTCTGCTGTGTAACGCTTCATGAACAGATACACCGACATGACGCCCGCCGTCTAGGGGAGCAGAAGGAAACACTGACACACGGTTCGTCTCACATTTACATCAACATTTCAGCACACCTGATCAGAACGCTCAGTGTGCACTTGTGGCAGTTATGGATCATTTGATGCACAGATCAATAATAATGACTCTTAATTGGCTCAGAAACATAGGATATATTTGATTTGTTGACGTTACCTCAGTGAGCAGGAAGGAGATGGCAGCAAAAGCAAAGGACCAGCCGTACTTGTAGGTGAAGTAGGCCTCGTTGGTCCTGGTCCTGTTCAACATCTCATCATTAATGTTGGAGATGTACAAGACCAGGCCGACCACCAGAGACAGACCTGAGAGAGAGAGAGAGAGAACATCCAGCACACTGAGACCCAGCTGGGCATTCAGTGGGGAAATGTGTGTGTGTGAGCCCAAACAGCTACCTGACAGGATGAAGAAGATCCCAGAGACGAATGCCAGGATGGTGCGATGGGGTCGGATGTGGCCGATGTTGCTGAGGACGAAACCGATGAACATGAAGAAGAGACTGACCAGAGGGAAGGGCGTGGCAGAGCGGATCATCTCTGGAGGAGGAGAAGAAGAAGAAGAAAAGACGGTGCGGACTGTAAGCTGAGCATTTGAGTGTTGTGACATCATCAGAGTCTGAACTGTGTGTGTAACAGGACTTACTGAGGACACTGACGGTGGACTCAGAGGTCATCTGGACGTGTGTGGGCATCACGTACTCTATGGTGAAACATCGGCCCTTCTCCTCGCCTTAAACAAAGGAGAGAAACATTTGGAGACGCATCTTAGAAATGTCAACTTATTTCAGCTTCTATCTGTGAAGCGGAAGTGAAATCTACGTGTCAGATTGTAACAAACACATTCTGCTGATGGGAACACTTCATTCAGCCTCACACATCCAAACAGCAACTAGACACACACACACACACACTTTCACCTGATGTTTCTGTAGCAATTAACCCCGTTTACCCTGAGGCGCTGGTTCAGGTGTTAATTTACTTTCCCAATGCACGTCATGTTTATTTGGTGCTCTTGTTCAATCAAGTCAAACAGCCCTGTAATATCCTACTTTGTGTATGTGTCGACCCTCACTGAACCCTCTGGTCAATCTTCCGGTTGTCGGTTTCAGCAGCCATTTCATATCCGGAGGTGCCAGTTCATCAAATACTTGTTATACATAGAATAATGACTAACAGAGCTCAGAGCGATTTCATTCATCATGTTCAGGTGTTAGAGGAAGTAGATGGAGCATAGCGTGTCTTAATTGAACTACTGAACTTTAATTTAACACCATTTATAGCAGGAGGTTTACAGCTGCACAGGACTGCAGTGGATTGCCGGTGATGTAGATGAGGTCTCCCTTTCTGTAATACACACAGGAGGCTGCTGTTCTGTACTGAAGACGCGTTCTGGTCTGAGCTGCGATGAGTTGCTGTGTGAGAGCACGACCCTTCATGTGAACTCTGGCTGAATCTAAATACAGGCAGCCAAACACCCGGTGGACTTCAACCCACGTCAATACCAGCCAACATGCGGCGCAGCGTCATCTATGTTCCGTGCTGTGACGGCGTGCAGTGAGAGTGTGGGCCGGCTGTTTCTGGGTCAAACACTGAGAGCCAGAGCTGTTAAATGGGCAATAGGGCCGCTCGATTGCCCCAAAGACACAAACTGGACCATTACTCCTTTTAGGGCAGTGATCTGCTGCACAACAACAAATCAAACCCGTCACTAATAGAGGTTGGAGCATGGTACCAAACGCGTATTGGACTTGTGTGACTCACCGGCTAAGAAGCAGACCCTCCAGAGTCCAGAGTGCAGCGCCATGCGGATCTCTGCGCTCTGGTTGAGCGGCAGGATGACGCCCTCCTCCAGGTAGAGCCAGTAGTCTGTGCTGACAGCGATCCCCAGCAGGCCGAGGCCGCACACGGCGAACACGCTGCTGAGCAACGTTAGCGCCTTCCTGCCACATAGGCTCATACCAGGGCCTCAACAGCAGGGGGCGCACCGCAGGCAGAAAGAGGAGCTGGGAGAGGCAGAGAGAGAGAGAGAGGAAAGTGAGTTCAACAAAGCAAAGGGTAATTGGAATCTGTCCAGGGAGGGAAATAGTGTTTGGTTTCTTCCTCCTCCTCTTCCTCGTTTGTCTCATCCCCGTTTTTTTCTTGTTGTCCTTTTTCGTTTCTTCTTCCTGTCTTCTTTGTGTCCACTTCTCTTTTCTTCGTCTTCTAGTTTAACACAAATCCATGATGGTGATTTTCCAGAGTTGCTGCCACTTTTGGCCACAGTCAGGTTGTCTGTTTGATTGACAGCAGGTGGAACCACAGAGGGAGACGAGTTTCAGCCAAGAATCAAATCTGGTGACGATCTCAGCAGCGTGGTTAGATTCTGACTGATTGTGCCGAGGGCCAAACGCTCTGTGGGGTGTGTGTGGAGAAACATTAGGTAAAGTTTCTCATTTGACTTCTCTGCCAGAAAACAGCGTCTGTTACCACAACAACAATGAAACATCCCCCGATATCACAATAAACCCTCTGCACTGAGCTGCAGATGGCGTGTGTGTGTGTGTGTGTGTGTGTGTGTGTATGTGTGTGTGTGACAGCGTATGAATAAGCCAGAATCTGTTCATATGGGAGCTGATGCCCACAGCTTTTCCGGAAGCCGGTGAGTGAGCTTGTGTGCTCGGCATGGGATGTGATGTTTGAAAGGAATTGATTTAACATAATGAGTTCCCAGTGCGCTGCTGTGTGGAACACCCAGTGGGAGACTGAGGAGACGGGGGACATGTGTGACAGCGCTCTAAACTCTTCTCAAGGTTGATGACAGTTTCTATCTCCATGAATCAACGAGCTCGTGGAACATAAGGACTCGATGCTGACAGACTCATCAGACTCACTGCACAGATTTAAACCACTCAGGTCTCAGCCATGAGATGCAAACGTTGACATAAGGTTACTAGATGACGTGTTAGATAGTTGATGTTTTCTGGTTTTATCTGGAAAAACTTAAATTGTTTAAATGTTAAGGACGCACAACCGCTTTTCATCCCCCTTGCTGCAGCACCACTGTGTGAACTGAATGACAACAGCCTCTCTAACACCGTGTCCAGGCAGCTTTGGTAACTCTGATAAGCTATAGTTTGTTGACATTAACGTCGCAGAAGGACTCAATAGAAACAAAGTTCATAGCCCAGGTGTGTGTCCGACTGTGACACAGGGGAGGATAGCAAAGAGAACAATATGTCCCCTTTATTTTTGAGGTTGTTCTGTTATTTCTCTTGATTTGCTGTACAAGAATATAACAGCAACAACATCCATCTGCTGTATAACGTACATGACTATAAGCGCCTGGATCATCTGACTTTCAGAGAGAGAGAAGCATCAATCCCCTGCTGTCCATAAAGAAAAGGTGAAATTAATTCCACACTGTTTCCAGCTGTGTAAATAAGCGTTTCTCTCTCTCTCTTTCCTCTCTCTCCTGAGCGTGGCCCCGCCTCCACACCATGAACCGCAGGTCAGCGTCGTGCCAGGAAAGAGACGCTGATTGGGAGCAATTGGAATAAACGCATAAGCAATCAATGAGAGTTCACCAAAGCACAAAGAGGCAGCGGCGTATCGTTAAACCTCAGGTACTCTCCACCCCGGAGCAATCAGCCGCCATTCATTAAGACCTTCACTTTCCACCGGGGTCGCTGGCTTGGTGACACTGTTACACGGATACAGATTGCACCTGAACTGCCACCAATAGAATCCATTACTGAGGCAGAGTGATTGAGGCCGGCTGTGTCCATAAAGCATCCATACAGCAGACAAACAACATGGCCTCTATGGTACAGAACACATGTAAACACAGCAGTATTAAAGATTGGAGCTTTAAAAGAGCTGGTTTGGAGCAGAAAGTGTCTTCAGTGTTTTGCTATGAGTTCTTTCATTAACCCCTCATTTGTATTTGTGTGTTTTCTTCATCAGTGTGGAGCGGATTCTGTCACACGGCGCTCGTTGACCCAGTTACTGTTAGTTAGTGTGAGAGGGGCTTCCTGCTCTGTCAGCGCCCATGTGAACAAACGACGAGCATTCTGGGAGTTAGCTGCTGTTAGTGCGAGATGGAGGAGTCCGGGGTCAGAGCAGAGAGGGGAGGGGTCAGAGCAGAGAGGGGAGGGGTCAGACCAGAGAGGGGAGGAGTCAACCCAGAGAAGGGAGGGGTCAGAGCAGAGAGGGGAGGGGTCAGACCAGAGAGGGGAGGAGTCAAACCAGAGAAGGGAGGGGTCACAGAGCCATCGTCACAGCTGTGCCAGGCGAGCAGCTCCCTTTGTTGTCCTGCTGAGACCTGCTGCTGTGTGTTCTCAGCATAAATACTGCCGGGCACAAACATAACACACACATATACACATAACACACACATAACTGAGCACCGGCTGTATGTTTGCCTAGAAGCACATGCGCCTTGACGTGATGTAGTGCTCAGACACACACACAGGGTCCCCACAGTAACACTCATGTATCACCCACACACACACACACACACACACACACACACACCGCTCATACATGAAACATACCATACATCAGTGTTTCACATGACCTACAAACAGCCGCTCTGTGCTTCATGAGAGTCAACGCTCTCAAACACAATAACAGGAATATTGTTTTTTACAATATTAAGAATCCAAGGAGACACACAGACACACAGACAAACAGACACATAGAAGTCCAGCCGACAGCATCAGGGCACAGACATGAGCACACACACAGGCACAGTAACATGTCAGAGGCACGGAGTCGGCTCAGCACATTACCTAACACGCTGAGATAATGAATAATTACTGGATCATTTTTTAAATATGCACAGATTCTATTGCACAATCCTTGATGATGGTTGTGTTCATTCCTCATTCAAGAAGAACAAGACGACCCCACTTCAGCTTCATGTTCTACAGTCAACCTATAACAGCTGGCAGAGGGAAGCTGAATTCTCATGCCTGATCTTTACATCGGACCTGCGGTTTGTTGTAGAAATCCTCCAGCTGGCTCTTTAAGGATTTCCCTGTGTATAGTCAGAGCGAGTGACCTAGTGTAGGTGTTGTTCCCTTTATTTGGCCTGAGGACTCTGGAGGAGCCTGCGTCACCACACAGTGCATCTCTCTCTCTCTCTCTCTCTCTCTCCTGCCACATCACATCATCTTAATTGGAGTGGGCAGCTCTGGATTGAGTCCAGCGGCTTTCATGCTCCTCCAAAGGCAATTCCCTCGTGTCTCTTAACAAATGGTTTTGGCACCGAGCAATCATCCAACACATCACATCACACTTCACACAGGACAAAGACGGGGACGCGTCACTCAGCCTGTTTCTCTGCATTCAGCAGCTCATGAGCTCATTAGAGAATCATAGATCAGAATATGAACTGTGAAACACAAGAATGAAAATGAATTCTTCATTGTAAAAGGTGAATTTAATGACTTGCAGACTTAATTGTGCATTTTTCCTCAGTGGACGTTTTTATAAACAAAGCAGCAGACATGTCTATCTAACTCAAGACCAAGTGTGGGGGTCAAACGGTGACCCAAAGCCAGAGCACTAACATCTCTTTCCTGTGCTTGTTACACGAACAAGTCTCCCATTTATAAGTGCTTGACTCGGCTGTGTCGCCAGGCAACCCCAACGGGGAGAGGGCTCTGAATTAGTCGAGCTTAAATGGACACATGAACTTGTCCAAAAGCGAAAAGCTTCCTGCTTGTTAGTGCATTTAATGTTCTAGAGCAGGAAGGCCAGGGAGAACATGCACACATACACACACACACACACACACACACACACACACACACACACCGTGGAACAAAGGAGACGAAGCATTTAAAACTGAGACATGGACGGTTTGAAACCATAAATGAATACAAATCCTAAATATCCCAGTGCTGACATGCATGTTAGGCCTTCTGTTACCTCACTGCTCCATTCCCTCTTATAGCACCTAAAGGCCGTGTAGGTCAACATGAAGCTATTATGAATATCGATGATCTCTCTCCAAGTCAGGAGAGAGAACTCTGTTTACTTTTAGAGCATTTTTCCATCCTGATATTCCTAATAAGCCTGATACAATGAAATACAGTGTTTTATGATATTCACTGCCTTCATTCCTGCTAACAGCGCAGCCACAACACCTCCACCTGACCCAGGGTGAATACACAACACTGTCCAGTCTACACATGTTCCCCTCCTCAAACCCACATCAAGGGTCTGATGATCGTTCAGCCAGCAGAAATCAATACATAACTATAAAGCAATACATTTACCTTTGAAGACTTTGACTTTTCTCCTCTCCCAGTTTAACGACTATAATCATCCAAACAGCACAAATATCTGACGAGTCTTTATTTCCCACAGCATAATAAACACCCTTCAGTACCATATGCATAAGAGTGTGAGTGTGTGTGTGTGTGTCTCATTCTGCAGGTGTTGATGTTCGCTGTCCGCGGTGCTGAAGCGGCGACTGAAGCTTTCTGCTGGTTTGGAACGACAGCGACATTTACACAAACTTCAATAATAATCGACTAACCGTCTAGAATAGATTTTTTTAACCGGGTCGAATACAAATCATCTCCTTTCCTCCTTCTCTCCAGACATTCTTCCGATGATCAAACACTAAAACTACAAAATCTATTTTACGTACGTGCGCGTGTGCGTGTGTGTGTGGGAGGCAAACGACAAACGCTTTAGCCCGAGTGAAGCTCTGACTTTACTCAGACACAGCCTCCAAGAACAAACCGCAGTCTGTAATCTTCTTCGAGAACGACATGATGTCAACATAGAACTTAAAAACATTGACTTCAGGAAACAAATGTTTCCAAAATCATTCAAACGCGCCTCGATGTAGGCCACGTTCGAACAAGTAAAACGTCAACAAACAAACCAACCAACAAACCAATCATTCCCGTTTACAGCGCGCACTCACGGATAAACACACTGAAACATTGTTTGTCACCTTCACTGTGAAGCTTCGTTCAGGGACGCGCCGCTGCTCCTTCTCTCCTCGCTCGATCCTCCTCAGCTCCTTCCTCTCTGCTTCCCGCGTTCCGTTTGCTGCGTGAGGGCGCGCGGAGAGCGAGTGAATGTATGTGTGTGTGTGTATGTGTGCGTATATCTCGCGCTGCACCGGAGACAGTGAGCGCGTGGTGAGTGGACGCGAACTCCCGCCAACAGAGAGAGAGAGAGAGAGAGAGAGAGAGAGAGAGAGAGAGAGAGACAGAGACACCGAGAGAAAGATAGAGAGACACACACAAACACACAGAGAGACAGAGAGAGAGAGAGAGACAGAGGTAGAGGGAGAGAGAGAGAGAGAGAGAGAGAGAGAGAGAGAGAGAGAGAGAGAGAGAGAGCTTTCAGTTGACCCTCAAACTGTTGGTTTGTTTGTATTTCAATGAAGATAAATGTGTGGAAGTGAGAAAAATAACTTGTGTGACATCATCATCATCATCCTACAAGGAGAGGAAACATGATCTCTGTTCCGATGTGTTTGAAAATAGGAGTGATATTCAGAATCATTTGTTTTATTCTCCCATAATCATCTTCAGCTGTTGTGTCATGGCTTTATGATGCTTTAGTAGGACAGATTCATGTGTTCAAGACTTTGAGTGTGACCTCAAATGCTCCACCCAATCAAACGCCTCCCATCAGGGCCAACTTCACCTGCCAGCTCTCATGGCTGAGTGGAAGCCAATCCCTGCAGCAATGTTCCAAAAGAATCAAAAGAGTGGAAGCTGCTAGCAGAGCAGAAGACCAACTCCAGAGTGAGGACCACCGCTCCAAGCTATGTGGGTTTAATGTTTGTGTTTGTGTCCGCAAAGACCTGGTCCGTAGAGACCTGGTTAATTTAGACATTTATCAAAACATGTCCGTCCCTTCCCTCTGTGAAACTAGGCATGCTCATCTGTGTCTCCCTGTGTGTTGATTCAGAGCCTCTCCAGCTGGGCTCGGCCACACAGGTGACAGGTGATGTACGTGTGTGTGGACTTAACCAAGCTCAACATGTTCACACACACATAAACCGTGCCCCCATACATAAACATACACGTATATACTATGTAAAGCATTTTATATGTAGTTTGTCATAGTTTGTCTACACGAGCCTACCTTTTGAAAGAAACAAAACCTCTTTAAACTTCAGTATATCCCCCTGCCCTCAATCAGTCATGGGTTAACCCAGTCTTTGAAGTCCACCCGGGAAATCTGCACGTCTGTTTGTTTGTTTCCCCTCAGCCAGACGACAGCGACGAGGTAGGAACTAAACACTTCTGCTCCCTCAACGAGATGACGTCAACAGGTAGGAATCACACGCACACTTGAGAGGCCGTGTGTGTGTGCGCTGTGCTCCTGACAAACTACGGTGATGCAATGGTGCTTTGGCTTCACGTCTGTGTGTACTGACATGAAACTTTGCTTTTTTGTGCTTTGACCTCTTCTGGACAAATTTTCCACTGCCACACTTGCATATGTTCAGTTACCCTTGAACCTAACGCTTGATCCTGAAATGTATGGATTTTTTAATTCGACTTGTGTGTGTGTTGCAGAAATATACATGCAAGGTGTTGGACGTATTATTAAGGAAATAGATTTTGAATGAATGCGTAACACAACTCAATATGTGAATGCAGAAGATACATGGAGCCTTTATTTTTGGCGTGATTGCTTTTATCTTTGTGCTGATTAAAGTAATGGCCCAGTGTGAACAGCACTTATCTACAGAATGATGCTTTTTACACACAAATCATGTAAAACAATATATAAATAAGTCTGCATAGGAAAAGAGAAATGTGATCAATACTTGCATCTATGGTCAGACTGAAAGTAGGCAGGACGTATCTGTATATTAGTGTGGTTGAGTGACATAAAAGTGGAATCATTAAAGCCCTCATTCCTCTTCCACTCTTTCTTGACGCACTGCAAACCTGAATCATTCACTTCTCTGCACTTTGAAGTCCTCATTATCTACTGGGATGCTTTTGTTCTTGAGGCGTGTTTGTTCTCATAACCAAACAGTACGGTTGTGTTTACCTCGTGTCGACGCAGGTCATGGCAGATGATGTTTAGAGGAAGCTGTGTACTGAATGTGTTTGAGTGAGCGAGCAAATTAGAGAAACCAGTGAACCGAAAGCGGAAGGTGCAAAGGAAAACTCTCACACCAGCTGGGTCCTCGCTCAGCGTTCTGCAAGCCTTTTAGAGTCACAGCAGCTCGGCAACGTCTGCTTATGAATCCTTAATGCAGATATTTGTGATGGGTGTGTTTTGGTTTGTATGCTATAGAAAGAATGCGGACTGAAAACACCATCTTCTTCCTCCAAAACTCTTCCTGGGTGTACAAGTCTCCATTTAGGCCATTGGCTTTCTGCCAGTGATGAAATGTAGTAATTACAGGCTCGGCAAAGTAGACAATCTAGCGAGTTGAGGGTTTGTACGTGGGTGGAGATAAATGAGCCCGAAATGGAGCGAGGTCAAGGTTGTTTGGTAGAAGCTACACCAGCAGAGCTACTTTTCAGACTTCAGCATCATAATGAAGACGAGGAGGCAGCTACTTTCTGCGTTTTTGTCTCAGCTCCTTCGTGGGCGTCACTGAACGCCTCACGATGAACACTGAAGACTGTAATCACTGCACGCTGGGCCTATTTCCCCCCGCTTTCCCCAGAATTGATGTTGATTTCCAGCTGAAGATGAGCACGATCCTATCATATTCAAAATTCTGTGTGGGAAATCCAGCAGTTGTGTGCTTTTAATGGTTTGTTGGTGTAAAGCCTCAGGTGGGCTCTAATTGATGTGAGATTTGGTGAACAGATACTCAAGCTTGGCCACACAGCTAATGAAGGAGCCTGGAAACACACACATCCACCCACACACTGATATATGCGCACACACACACACACACACAGGCACACACCCACTTTGCACATCCCCTGGTTCACACACACATAGAGTCATACTGCTGCATGACGACGCCCACACTGGAAAACAAGAATAGCTGCATGGATCAGCGTGGGTAAAAACAAATTATGCTGCACACAAAGAATATGTGCAGAAGTCAGATGGAATGAAGCCTCCAGTTTCTTCAGCTGTTTAAGGTCGAATCTTTATCTCATGACTTTCTCTAACCCATTATTCAGTAACTTATCTGCAGTGCTACGATGAAAACTTAAATTACTGTCAGAATACTGCAACATGAAAGGCAAGAAGGATAAGTAGATCTACATAAACATCTCTGGGTGGTGATATTAGTGTTTAACTCTTTGTGCTGAGTAACTGTTGTTTTCACTCGGTCTTGCTGCTATTGTGCCCAACTTGATTGGCTCTCTGGAAAAGAACCTGTATTGATCACTTCACTGCACGTTTTCAAATCTCCTGTACGTGATTGGTTTTCCCCGTTCTGACATTCAGCTTTAATGCCAGGGTGCAAAGAACGTGTTACTATAAAAGAGCAGAACAAAACACCCTCACTCACTTCAGTGTGGACATCATTTCATGTTTTTAATTTGTATTATCATACATTAGGTACAAAGGACACAATCAGTTACAAGGTAAAGTAGCTCAGACTCATTTTTAAAAGGTTTCAGGCTGACAGGGGGGAGGAAACAAACATACACCATTTCCAAAATACAATATATTCTTTCTTTTACAGTCTATGGAGACATCTAAGTCATTATGTACAAAGAAAGGAGTTATTAGATGAAACAACGGAGGAGAGTAGACCGTGTTACTGTATGGGTAAAGAGATAAGGCATTCCCGCACATCGTTGATCCTGTGCTCTGTACGGCCAAAAACATGGCCCCTGACTTCCTCCCTCTCACTCCACAGCAAACGGGACGCGGGAAGAGCGGGAGGAAAACGACTAAACGCCAACGAGAAGAACGAGATGCATCTAAAACAAACGTGTACATAAAGGAGCACTGTCGTCCAAACCAACGTTTAACCCTTTCTAATCGAAGATAATGTCCTTAAATCGCTTCGTAACTTCACTGTCATATTGTCTTTACTTCATTATTCAAATGGAAGTAGTATTTAGATTTTTATTGTAAACAGAGTAAAACAAAAATTCAATTGTCTGAATGAGTCCCAGTTGTGCATTCTGTCAGCTGTGTCGGGAGGAAAATGGGAACATTTTCAGGCATGAAAGGATTTTAAAGGTGAATGAAGGATGATGACGATGATGGATTGATGTGGTCCAGACATAGAGGAATGAGGAAGAGATGGAGTAAGTGAGCGGCACGGGTGACGAGGGGGATCGTTCTTCATCCCTCAGCCACCCCTTTGTTCTCTTAGCTACACTCCCATCAATCCTCGTTCACCCTCATCATCATCATCATCCTTGATGCACTTATTCACTCTTTCAAAATGCTCACTGGGTCATTCAATCATCGGTAGGCACAGGGAGGCGAAGGAAAAGCAAGGAGGAGTCAAAAGACTTCCACTGACCAGTACAGAAGCATTGCGTGTGACTAGTGGATGAAGATTAAAGTACAGCAGTGTCTCTGTTGGAGTTGGGAAAGGCACACAAGGGGAAGAGCTATTTATCTCTTTTTTTGTTTTTCATGCACATGTTAACTGTGACCTGAAATTTACGTGTAAAAACATCAGTAAGAAGAAGAAAAGGGGGCTGCAGCGTCTAGCTTACGGTCATTAGACTCTATTAAAGGGATGGACTTACTCTGGCACAGTGGCTCTCAAACTTTGTGAACCAAGTAACACTCGAAAACCAAGACGTATGACCACAACAGAAACCTTTGTTGTGGTTTGTTGCGCCTCCCACTGCTGGAATCTGAATTGGGGAAAAACCTTTGCGCTCTAACACAATACCACAATTTTTTGTAGATCGCCAATGGCACTCGTAGCACCGTTTGAGAACCACTGTCCCGGTAGATCTGGATCAGGAGGTTCAAGTTAGGACAGGCTCAGGCTGTTTCTGAGGACAGGTAGTGTGAGCTTTCGCATTGTGGAGTCCAGAGTAGGAAGAGAGAATTGACCTATCTGACCGGCATTGTGAGGTGCGGCGACATGGGCGTGTACTGTTGCACTCATGGTGGCGTGCTATGCTATACGTTATACGGAATAGAGGGCGAGTGTAGGACACGTGTGGGTTTAGGTAGGTCTCAGCCGATACAGACAGAAGCTGCCACAAAGTCATCTATGTGACTACGGCTAGTGCAACGCTGCTATTGTCGGGTTCTGGCGTTTTCCAGGTTTGGCACATGCAAGAGGTTATATAGGATAGGAAAGGTAGAAGTTGGAGATCACAACTCTTAGAAAAAGGGAGAAAATATTACAAGGGTCTTGAGAGTAAACGTATACGTCAGTCAGGTAGGAGTTTCTACTGTGATATTTACTTTTTTAGCATTCCTGAATTTCTTAGAGGAGATTGAGTAAGAAGGCAAACTCCACGACAGGAAGATCGATACGTAAACCCAGTGAGTGAAGCCCAACTCACAACACGTCTGCATTCAGTGTTCACCATTGCTCTAAAATAGGTTGAGACCAAAGGAATCCGAGGCTACGCATGCAGCAGGAAAGAAGACTGATCCCAAACCAGCAGCTTGGGCAGGAACGGCTAATAAAAACAATCACTTTGATAGAAATCTAGGATGGGATTTATGATAAATGTAGTCGATGCCACTGCAGGTAATCTGTGCGTTCTCCGTTCTAGAGCCTCTGTCATCTGCATTCCTGTGGCATGCATCACTTCGTATCTTGTTTTGTCACTTAACTTATAGCCTTCAGTGATTCTTTCTTTGCAAGGCTGCACCATCAGAACAAACGATGCATAGTCATATAAAGATATGACTACACACAGCGTCTTTAGAGAGCGTAGCTAGTCTCAGATCAGCCCTCTCAGCCCACCATTATACCGGATTTTAACTCTGCGTACCCCTTGAGCTCACTTGAATGCTTTCTGTCAGTCTGGAGGATTAAATACATGATCCACTGGTGGGCAGTGTCCGGGTCCAAACATCATCCCCAGCCAGCCTCAAAACCTTTAAAACTACGTCCAATTTGGCTCAACGAATCAAAGATGGCAGTAGTCTCTGTGTATCGTCGCTGAGGCTTCATGCTTTTCTCATTTCTGGTTGCCAGTCACTACATTTACATTTACATGCACTCAACACTCTGATCATTTGTCCAAACTGCGATTAAGGCAAAAATTGGCTGATGGGTTGCGTCAATCAAAGTATGAGGCGAGTCCTCCCGTTTAGGAATTACAAACGGAGGTGTCACACACGTTTACATGCCTGTATAAATCCATTTACAAACACATTATCTACTGTTACTCGCAGTTACCATACTTCGATTTGTGCCAATTAACAATTTTATTTTATTGCCTTAATTGCAGCATAATCGAAGTGTAAATGCTCATGCAAACATACATTTTGTTGCTGTGTTAGTAGTTTGACCTTAGGAAAGAGGACATCACTGCTGCCACACACACTCTTGTATGTTGGATTAAAATGCAAAACATTATTTCTCGAGGACACGACTCATTCAAACAAGCACAGGATACGCTGGCGTGTACGCATAGCTAATATCAAGGTATCTGATACGTATGGGTGCATTTCAAATTTGGCCACAGATCGTAAGTTGTCTTGGACTGAAATTCTTCAGGGGTTTCACACTTAAAAGCATGCAGCATTGAGCTGATCACGTGCATGGATGATCCATACCAACAGCATGCAGACACAGAGGGACATCAACATTAAGACGAGCATCCAATTAACACATAACTTGCATTCAAAACCTTTGGATATGATTAAAGAAAACCCCCCCAAATGCTTTGATTCATCTGCTAAAACAAGTCACCCTCTAGGTCTGGACTGTATTAAAGCCATCCAGCTGTTAACAAGTCGATGGGTACTGTGTACATTGTTGTTGTTTTTTATACATAGAAATGCTTCTTTTACCTATGTCGTTTAATAAAAGCACATTCAGGTGTTGGTATAAAAATTGCAACTGGCTGTACTGGTTTAAATAACTTCATGAGTATTTACAAAGGAGTTAAGCTGATATTTGATACATTTAAAATATTCATCGGATCTCATGGAAAATATGTGAGACCGCACAAGCGGATGAGAATAAACGAGTTTAACGACATTGAAGACAAAACATGGAACACAAAGAGAAGTCTAAAGTAATCATGTTGTTGGTAAACCCATTGTTTAACACAGCATCTGTGTCTCAACTCGTCCTGCACCAAGGAAACCAAACAAACAGGTCTGATCTAATCTATGCATGAGGGCGTGATATACAATATGAAATCACATTGTTGATACAGACACAAGGATGTTATATAAACTAAACCAAGACAACATAAACAGCAAATGGCTTCACAATGAATCAAACATTAACGACCAATGTAGCGAGTGTAAAGTCAGACAGACGGTGTTTAACACTGAAAAGTGTCGGAAAATGACAAACTGTAAACTTTTTAGGTTTGATTTTTGGAGACACAACTATGTTCTGCCATTCCCCACAGATTTCACTGATTTCTGTGTCCACATATTAGAAAAAACTAAGGAGGGAAGTATACAACCTGCAGCTCGTATAAGGGCTAGAGAAAGAAGTGTGTTTAATCAAGATACATCCGTGTTCCCCCAACACACACGCATACATGTGTGGTTTGCGTTATTACAGGCTGCATATTATTGGATTAATGTAATTCTTAAGTGATCTTCTACACACACTGGACCTTGACTGGCTACAAATAAAAGGTACTAGAATAGAACCTTAAACCAGCGGCATGAAATCATCAGAAAGATGTAAACTGTAAACAACATACAGGAAACATCAGGGCTGAGCAATTCATTCACTTCCATAATGGTTTCCCTTCTGTCTCTGTGGTGTAGTAGGCAAGGCATTGTAAACATCCTCCATCTTCAACCTTTCAATATCTGTTTGTTTCTTTCCGTTTTGTAGATACGGGAGCAGATTTTGAGCAGAATAGTTTTTCCATCTAAGGTTCTATTCTTTTTAAATTCCACGACTTTTGCAAAACGTTTTTTAAAATTTTCCATTTTCCATTAGGTTTTGTAGGATTGTAAAATTGTCCAAAATAAATGGGAGTCACATTCATTATCAGTTATATTACATTTAAATGTTTTTATTTTTTACATTTTCCAGGACATGTTGTAGCTTTATGTGGGACTGACACTGACACCATTCAGTTGCTCTCCTCCTGATCTCCAGCAGAGGGCAGTCATGAATGCCTGTTCCACGTCATCCATTAACAATTGAATGCAAACATTGCTCAGCCCGATGCAACATTGGTTCAGGTGCTGCTTTAACTGCTGCCACCTCCTGACGCTAAGATTTGGCTTTAACTTCTCCTTTTCCTTGTATGAGAGACTTTAAGGTCACTGTACAATATCTATACAGTGATAAAATCCATATAGAGTAAAGTGTGACCCACCAAGCAGACCTGCAGGCTATAACGGTATCACTGACATGTAGCACGAGCATAAACAGCTGCACTCAATCCCTTGTATACTATTTCAATTGAACTCTTTCTTTAATGATGATGTTAAGAACATCATATACTGGCATAGATCAATTTATTCTCTCAAATACATCGTTTACTGGCATAGATAAAAAAAGCCTGACACCCTCCGTCCGTCTCAGTGCCTCTAGCTGAGGTAAAATTTCACAACAAATTGGAGGAGAAAGGAAGACGTCCTTGTCTACATGCTTATCATTAATAACATTAAGTAAATAGTTTCTTGTAGTGGCTAAGAAACCATCAAAACTATATCATCTAGACTGGCAAGGACATTACACAGACCAAATATGCATGCCCGAGAATGCTACTTACGAATAAAATCAATACATAAAGGTTTAGCAAGGGCCTTGATCAAGTTGCGGTCAGATGTTGGTTGCTTTGTGTGGGCGGCAGTGAACAGGGAGCTCCGTTATGGTTTCCAATCCTTCTCATAGGCTGTTGGCAATCGGGTTTACAAACTGTGGGTTGATGAAGGAGAAGCCTGCAAACTCATTCTGGTCGATGTTGGCGATGACCAGCTCGTCGGGTGGTGTGAGCATGGGCTGGGTGCGTGTGAAGAACTTGTCGAAGTTCTCTGCCGCTTTGCCGCACTGTAGACACAAGAGACGGAGAAGAGTTTAGAACATAAACAGATAAGCCTACAGGTGATTCGATATCTGGAACATTGGCAAAAGGGCAAGAGTGTAAATGTGTGTTATCATAGTTGATTGGAAAGTTTTGATCGGATTTTTTTCGACTAAACCAAACCAAGAACGTTTACATGCAAAAATGCGATTGATACATTGACAGAATCGATTGGATCACAGCATTCTCAAAGTATACATGACACATGGACACAAAGGTCTCATCACCAACTGCATTAAGGTGTATAGCTGGCGTCTAAAATAAAAGATAGTATAGCTTTAGTCCCAGCATAATTGCAGACAGACACGTTTGTATATCCTCTCCTCAATTGCGGCGCTCTAAAACAGAAAGATGTCTGTCTCCTTTGTTGTTGTTGACCTCAGAGGAGGCAGAATAGAGTGTCTCTTCAGCGTGCAGCAGCTTGTGCACAGGCTGATTTTAGACGCTTACTCCACTTTGCAACAATGCGTCAGTAATTGGACACGGGTCATTAACGCTTAAGAGGCGCTTTATGAAGGAGCTAAAATTATTGCGGCGCTGCTTGGTGTGATGCTGTGCTTTTTAATGAATTACCCACTTTGATGCTAATCACTCAGCCAATTTCCCCATTGATCCCAGAATATCATTACAGTCATTATCAAACATGATGAGCATTCATTTACAGGGCAGGAGAGAAACCCAGCGTTTGTGTGTTCCTCCACTTCAGCGTCTTTCCGTCTGAACCTCTGTCCCGCCCTGACATCCACACTGGACTGAGTATTTAAAACCGGACCTTAACACCTTTCAGCAGATTACAGGCTCTGCACGCCACTCACCTGCATGCTCACCATGGTTCTCTGGACACTAAATCAACACACGCAACAGTTTACATAAACGTGTCTGATTTGGTGGGAAGAAACTGCGTCACAAGCTTTTGCAGGAACAAGCTCACTTTGCTGCGACCTAATAACCTGCCGTGATGAGGCTCCTTCATCTGGGCTCAGGTGTGTGTGTGTGTGTGTGTGTGTGTGTGTGTGTGTGTGTGTGTGTGTGTGTGTGTGTGTGTGCGCGCACATTTGACCCCCTTCTGTCAAAGCTAATTACATTACAGATGATGAAATGAATAGCTGAATAAAAATAGCAATAGCATCAAAGTGCAGTGGGGTTAATGAGAAGGTTCACAAGAGGGAAGCGAGCTGTCGGTGTTTAACAGGAAGTCTCAAACCCGTTTCATATATCTGTGATGAGAGGATAATGAAATCAAAGCACAGACATGGAGATGGAATCGTGTCACATGGAAGATGGATCAGCACTTCAGAGGATTCCTGAGCAAAGGATCTTAGCATCACTTTGATATTTCCCTAAAAAGAATCATACTTGGGCTGTAGGAGGTAGCAGAGCAGTCAAGATCTTTGTTATAGGTTATAGGACGACTCCATGGTGAACAACACTCTCTATGCTGTTCCATTTGCTTCCACTAGGAGCCTTTGGTGTAAACTGATCCTACCCAACAGCTTGGTGACACATTGTGTGGAGAATATGACAAAGTGTGGACGAAGTGGGAGGAGCTGCCACAGCAAACCCACTGCCCCTGGGCCACAACTGCTGTTAGGGATCGAAGCAGCGATAGTAGATGTGTGTGAGACCTGTGTGTGTGTGTGTTCCGTCAGCGTGCAGCGGTTCCGGTAGCAGAGCCACACAGTTAAGCAGCTGTGTTATCACCTACAGAACTAAGTGAAGATGCTATATTTGGACTTGAATGTGTAATAACACACAAGTATGTCAGCGCTGTTTTGGTACTGACGTTTATGGAACTCCACTCAGCATGGAGGTGACAGAGTGTCATGGTAACCCCCCCCCCCCCACCCCCCCAAAAGTGTTGGTGACTCATTCAGGCCACCTGAGATGTTTGTTGTTGATGATGTTTCTAGAATTGCTAAAATGTTTTCTTCTGTCTGGATGTGGAGTTCAGTGAACCTACAGAGGTCAGCAGATGTGACCTGGGCTTCATTCAGAGGGACATGAAGCACGTTCAAGTGATGAGCCAGTGGTTTTACAAAAGGTCATGATTTCCAGGTCATTTACCTCCAAACTACAAACCTTCATTACTGCCATCACTCTGTTGTCTCTGGGCCTGTGAATGGACCCTGATGGAGCCCTGGGCTGTGCAGAGATGCAAGTGAAGTTAGGGATTCCAAAATGGAACTCTTTTACACTATGATGACCAGAACATCATGTCAATTGTATTTTCTTTGGGGACATTTTTTGTCCAGCTTTTATAACCGTCCTCCTTCCATTCACAGCACTGACAGGTGACATTTGCTCCAAGCTGCTGCCACAAAACCTTCAACCTCCATCTTCCTCCATCCCTCTGTCTCTCTCTCTCACTCTCCCTTCCCTCTCTAACTCTCCTCCCCTCCCCCCCATCTGCCCTGTCTTCTTCTATCCATCACCCATCTGTCTTCGCTTCTTCTGACCTCCACTGACAATCACCACCGCCGAGCTGCTCTTTCATCTTTGGCACACACTCTCTCTCTCTCTCTCTGCATTAAAGCGAGGCAGTATCCAGTGTATACACAAAGCACATGCGTGATGGAGTCTCAGCTGCCAAACTGACAGGGCCGCATCGGTAAAAGCATTTGACAAGCGCGTCACTCCTGCATGTCTGCCTGGAACAGCCTCCATTTTGTTCCTTTTATGCTCTCACTGAGTCATGGCAGCAGAAATATCATTCAGTCCTTATTTGAAATGACGAGAAAGAGAAATGAGGCTAAAGTTGAGACATTTGAGATGAATAAATACATAAAGGAGTCCTAGCCTTCGTCATCATCACCGTTCTTCTGTAGTCAAGAGACTGACTCAGCTGGACCAAGAGGAGAGGAGCCATGATTACAGGACGTGTTCTCATGTTGGTGCTCCAGCTGAGCCTCCTGGCTTGAGACCACAGCGTTATGCTGTCAACACGTCCCCTCACAAGGTGACACGGCGTCCTGGGTGACCCACTTTCTGTCCTCGCCGCCCGTACAGACACAAACACGACTCTGCACTCAAGCATACTAAAAGAACCCTCAGCTACTACTTATGATGATAGATGGATGGCTGAGTCCATTAAGGGACACACACACACACACACACACACACACCCACACACTCTTCCTCCTCCCTCCTCCTTCATCCCTCTAATGTCTCATTTTGTATTAGTAACTTGTTAATAGCACTGGAAGTCTACAGAACTTTAGAGTGTGTTATTGTGGATGTTCCTTTGAATCCACCTTAAATTCAGACAACTGGGAAAGTTTGACTTTACTTTAGTACTTGTAATAAGCCTGTGGAAGGGTTGTTGAGCAAGGCACTGAAGCCCAAACTGCTGCTGATGTGATCGGCTCCATGCTCGTTGTGCCCCTGCCATCAGTGTGTGAGTGGGGGAATGTGAGGTCATTGCAAAAGGCCTGGAGAAAAGTGTGAGGGCTGTCCACTGTATTAAGAGCAACGGACTCACAGTTTGGGGACAAGCGATGACCAGCAGACTCCAAAAAGGAGAAAAACAAATGCAACAGCTACAGTGTGTGAAAGCTCAGTGTGTGTGTGTGTGTGTGTGTGTGTTCATGTACCCCGTCAGGCATGTGTAACCCTTCCTCTGTTCCAGGACTCGTGTGCAGTGACTAAGTCCTCTGACTCTTTCTTCGGCGCAGCCATCAGTGTTAATCAGCCGCCTTTCTTTCTCGACCTACTTTCTCTGTCCCCGTCTGTTTCCCTCAGACGTGAAGACGGGCAGCCGTCTGCCAGTGGGCGTAAAACATGTGAGCATCAAACGTGTTGTCTTCTAATTAACCGACCCCGGTTTCACAGCATCGGCGCTTTCTAGCTGAGAATCAGGCTGGACTCCTTCCTGCATGCTGTCTCTGTGCTCCTCGCCCCAGGAGGCTCTGCTCTCTGACCGTTTGCAGGACATCTCAAAGAGTGATTGACGGATCAATGAAACTTAGTGGGCGGCTCGCACACGATACAGGGCAGGAACCTATTGAATTGAGACGGTGCTGAGGTTTGTATGCATCCATCCTCCATCCATGTCCAGCCACGCCCACTTGTGCTGGACAATTTTGTCAATTATCACTGAATTTTGATATCCAAGACCCGGTTGGACCCTGCAGGACTCCTGGGCCTCTCTGTTTGCTGCAGCATCCAGCGCTCTACGCATGGATCACCTCTCATTCTGCCACGCAGGCTCCGTCCTGTGTTGTCTAAAGCCTCAATCCAACAGACGGTGACGGTTTCGATTCTCTCAGCTGGATGCCACTGCCGTATTGATTGCAATTCCACAGCCGTCACAGGTGGATGAAGTGAGATTGAGCGGAGGGGAGATGCAGGAGGAGAAGGCAAAGAGGAGGCGTGGATTACAGGAGGAGTAGAGGCGTACGTGTGGCTTTTATGATGGCTGTTTGGCGGTAATGGCCTCATACAGCACGGTATTACATGGCACAGTGGGTTAGAGGTGATGGATCGTAGCTTATGTGGAGCAAAACATTCTCTCTCTCGCACGCTTTCCTTTCGTTCATCTTTAAATCACATTTGCATCTGTAACCAAACCCAAAGAAGGCATGCATGTTCACAGGCAGCCGTCACTCTGAGACCACTGCCATTCACAAGCACAGAAGATTTCCTCTTCCTGACGTTGACTTGACGCCCATCCAGTGCACTTTAACCCAAACCAACGAACTCACACTCGTATGCAGCAAATACACAAACGCACATGCAGGGAAACACGCCGGAACACGACTCCCCTGCTCTCCTCCATCTCTGTTCCCCCTCTCTCACCGTCACACACACACACACACATACTGTAGCATGACTGGCACACACAGCACATCCATTCCATTTCAGGCTACATGTATGCCGAGGCCAGGATTCACCTTATTAGTGGGACGGGGGCCCTTGAGGGTTGAAACAGAAGAGAACTGCACATTAACAAACACTAAATGACCCATATCATCTCTGCTGCCTTCTGTTTATAGAAACCCAGTACATCAAAGCTGTCTGTGTGTGTGTGTGCATGTGTGTGTGTTTGTTGTACCCGATCATACACACTGTACACACAGGGGATTTGGAAGCTGTTCCTTGCTGCGCAGTAAAAAGCAGCTATATGAGACGAACATGTATAATATATGGATGTAACATCAATGATGCATTGAGAGTTGAGGGGTTCTGTAATGACTTCTGTCCCGTCTAACTGCAGCCATATGTAGCCTCCGCCTGCAGCTGTGTTGTGACTGTACCTATTATATTTCATATCACAGACCACTTGTGGTCATAATGGCTTTGATAAGTGTTTAATGCAGCCATTGTTTATGTGAAGTGTGTGTGTGAGTGTGTGCAGTAATAAGCCTCCACCCTGCTCACATCACTGCTGCTGCTTTGTGTCATGTTTGACATCACAACACTAAAACTCTGTGTGATAACTTAAGCCAAGCAAACTTCATCACTGCATGAATTGGTTACAACATAGCTTTTAAATAAACAACTGTAGTAGTGTTTGGTCCAAATGGAGACTTTATCAGATTCCTTCCTTCCTCCTGCCTTACATACTTACATACTATATACTTTCATCCAGCCCCAGAATGTAATGTGAAATTGCCGTCGGATGACATCATCCAAACGTTCTCTGGCCTCTGTCACATGTGAATGTTTCCCGGTAGATGCAGCTACATACATAAGTCCTGTGATGTAATACCATATGGTGCAGGCCTTTCCTATAAATACATGTTGTACTTCCTTAACCGTGACTGTGTGTGTGCATGTGCGTGTGTGTGTGTGCGTGTGTGCGTGTGTGCTCAGCATGTAAAAGAGTCGTCATGTTAAAGGAGACAGAACATCCCTGATTTAGATGTTTGATTGTGTTAAGGTTTTGTTATTTGTTGTATATATGTAGAGTGTACAAACCTGCACTTGGATCACACAGGCTTTGAACAGAACACACACACACCCACAATGCTGTCTGCTGAAAAGAGTCATCGCATAACTTCCACTGCACAACTACTGAACGTGCGTGAGGCAGACTGGCAGGCTGATTTGTTTAAATTGGCCAAGAGCTCTCAGGAATCCATTCAGCCAAGAGGCCAGAGAGTCTGAAGATGGGATGAAGTCATTGTGAGTTGTATTTGTTGGTTTCTCGCTTCTTCTGGTCGGTGTTTTGTGTAATCTGAGCTCAGTGGCTCTTAGAGTGCACAGCCAATGGAAGGTGTGCAGCAGTGTGGGTTGAGACACCTTTGTTATTGTTGTCTTCTCCCACTCCTTCCTCTGCACACTAACATGTAGCGCTCACACAGGAGGGAGCACTCAGGAGGAACATGGGTGGAGTCATGACGCAATGAGCAAGGAAGGAAAGGAAAATGCTTTATTGAACGTATATGTTAGGTTTATACGTCCATTTTCACAACCTGTTATCAAGTCGTCTATGTATATGTGTGTGTGTGAGTGGAAGAGCGAGACGACGAAGCACAGGGGGCCCAAGTGAGGTCAAGTTCATTCACACTAAACTCCTTAATAACCCTTTAATATTCATGAATCCTCCTCTCTTGTGACAGTTTCTTTACAGTCAGGATAGTGGACATTATTGGGGAAACGATCTTCCGTATTAGAACATTGAAGGGGAACGACTTCCTGAATTGAGAAAGTATGAAATCTTAATGAAACTCCCCCCAAAGAATCCCACCCCAACCTTTGAATGTCAGCATGCATATGTAGAGAAGTACTGTCTTGATTGTGTGTGTGTGTGTGTGGTTGGGGCATAGCTGAGTGGTTTCACACCACATAAATAAAGGAGAAGCATTAATTATAACTCAACAAGCAAGTTAAAGTGAGATGAATCAAATGCTTTAACCCCCGGTGTAATCAGGCTCTCTCCAGGTAACAGATCTAGATTATGGGACGGTGACCGGCTTTACTCAGGCATGTGAATGTTCTAATCACAGTAAGCCACCTCTCCGTTACACACTCCATTGTGTACAATCGGCCAACCGTGACATCCCATTACCTCTGACCGTGTTCATGCTGTACCTGCATTTTTGCCTTAATCACAGTACAGACAAAATTGTATAGTGTGCATGTAAAGGTAGAGAGTGGAACATTACTCAAATGCTGCTGAAACATTAATTAGCTCTAAAAATCCTTGAACCAAAACAATGAATCCAGTCCACTGTTAACCTGCATGATGACTGATCATCAAACCACCCAAAACATCTTAGTGGGACAGAGAACAAAGCATTTTTGGGTAAAACTTGTAAACTCACTAACTTCCCTGAAAAGTTCTTCTTAAATAAGTTAATAAGACGGTAAAAGTGAATTTGAAAAGTGAAACTGGACATAACAGAGTTGGAGCTGCTGCCTCTGTCGGCCTCTACACTGCAGCTCACTGTGAGGACCATGATGTTGTGTTTGGGGGGGGAAACCTAGACTTAGACTCGGCTCATTGTGTGGCTGCTACTAGGGAACAGGAAGAGCATCCATCCATTTTTAATTTAGCGTCTGGCAAAAGTGCAGATGGTGGAAATGAAATGGACGACAGAAAGTTCAGGCCAGTGGTGGGTGAAGTACTGTGAAGCTGTACTTGAGTTAAAGTCATAAAGCTGCTGGATTTGAATAAAGTACAGTCTAACTCTCTAACAGTCTGACTTTTGCTCTCAGTATTTAGATTTTATTCCAAATCTCAGTTGTTGTTCATCAACATTGACCCCAATACTCCAGTGAATTTGTCATGTAGTGAAACCAAAAACAGGGTCAATGATTTAACCTGTGTGTGTGTGTGTGTGTGTGTGTGTGCTCTCAAAGAACTCACCACTTTGGGCTTGAACGGCGGCTGTATCTCTCTGTTCTGTAAGCGTTCCCAGTCGATGCGTCTGAAGAAGCCGTGTTCTCTGATGTCTCGCTCTCCCTCCGCACCGCAGCCCAGGCGCTTGAATGGGTGCTTGGTCATCAGCTGCTCCCAGTGAAGGATAAAATAGGGGGGACATGAAGTTAAGAGAGAGCAGACAAAGACAGATGGAGCGTTCACATTCATGCAGTGACTCATCGATACGCAGATGATGCAGCATTTTCTCTTTTCATACTCAGTCGTCTTCATCGTAGCTCTGTGGGATTGTTGCATGTAGTTTGGCCTAAAATGTGTGTTTGTATCACTATCACACATGGACACGACGCTACACGTGTGCTTGACTCAAGGAACTGTATTGCGGTTTTAATGCAAATTTGGAACAGCTTCAGTTCCATTTTGTCCTTTTCCGAGGAGCGAATCTGAAGCAGAGCAAGTGAACAGCAGCGACTTCACACTCTGCAAAGTAATCACTGTAATCATTCTTCTTCACACTCCAGTGACGCCACCTTATTTCTGGGTCAGTTGGATGATAAGCAAACAGATGGGTCTGTGAAATGGTTACATCATATTTCCCTCCTTCTGCTTTCAGAGCTGCTGCCACTTCAGTCTCACTGCAGGAAAGTAAATGTCCAGAATGTAAAGACTACATTGTAGCATTGAATGATCTACAGTAGTTTCAATGCTTGTGTTTCCTTGGCGTTGGTATTGTTTGCTCTGTCCATATTTGACCCAAGGTGAAAGTATAAACTGTATATCCATGACACACATCTGAGCTGCCTTGATCAATCTACCATATGTGACAGGTTCAGTGTGCTCACATAGACTGACAGAGTGTAATGTGAATGTCATCCTGCTACAGAAGACAAACACACACACACACACACGCACACTCTATGAGAAACACAGCAGCCTGTTGTTTCTGTGTGATGTTTGGTCATCTTTGCAGTAAAATCATCACAGGCTCAGTTTGAAACAAGCAGTCAGAATAATGACTGTCACAGCACTTATCACACACACACACACAAGCGCACGCGCGCACACACACACACACACACAGACCCAGCTGGGATGGAAGCAGGGCTCAAATTTCTCCAGCCCCACATTCTAAGATCAATCTGGCAGCAGAGTATTTACCAGAATGAGCAAAACTCTGTCTGTCTGTCTGTCTGTCTGTCTGTCTGTCTGTCTGCGAGGGTGTGTGTGGCTAACTGACTGTGGGTGACGAGATGCTGTACTTTCAGTTCAGCCTCCACTGGCATTGAGTGAAAACGATGGAGGTTTTCACACCAACGCCTGTAACGGCCTGTAACGTGGGAACATAAGAGCTCAGTCAGACTAAACTCACCGCCCACTTTGTTAGGAACACCGACCTGTCTGCTGTAACGCAGATCCTTACTACAGACAGAGCTTTGCAACCTACTGATAATGTTTATAAGACTGCATCAGAGGAACAGTGCTGTGAAAATGATATTAATTATAAAGTGTTATTATATTAGACGTATAGAATCTTAGCATTGGTTGACCTCTTTCTGCTATACTGTGTATCGAACAGGCAGGTGTGTGTTGGTTTGGTTTGTAAGTGTAGTGCAGGGACGTTTCCCAGCTTATTTGTGTGTTTTGAATCTCTCTTCATAATATCAGTCCTGTGTTCAGGATGTTCCTCTTTGTGTTACACAATCAATCACCAAAACAGTGGAAAGGTGATTATGTGTCTCAGTGTGTGTGTGTGCTGCCTAGGACTCGTGCCGTGAGATCTCCGTGTGACGCAGTGTGTGTTTGCTGTCATTTCGTCGCAATTAGTCAAATAACTGGAGCACAAACTTTCCCTTTAGGAGCGGGGGGAGTGTTTGTTTAAAGTCTTTCTGTCTCATCTGTGTTCTCTCCTCCTTCATGTGTGTATGCAGCAGAATAATCCCTGCTCGTTCTGACACCGTCCTCCTTTCTCACGATTTGCGATTCTACAAATTCTGGCCAGCTTTTCCTTTTCTAATCGACGCCGAGGGCCGGGCCACATCTGAGTGCATCTGGCGAGCGACAGCTGTTGATGAGGAAGGAAAAGTCATTTGCAGCTTTCGGTGTGTTGACAGGACCGACACCAATGGTGAGAAAGTATCCTGTCATCCTGAAAACGACCCGGCTCCCACCTTGGAATGCCCTTGAACCTGGTTGTGTGTTGGCCTGTCTCTCTCTCTACCGCCTATCTCCACCTGTAAGTCCACGTCTGCTGCAGCTTCGGGCTACTTTGCGTTAATAAGTTGGATTGTCATCTCCTGCGTCAGAGATGCGGTGTTGACGTTTTGTACCGAAGGCTTCATCGTTCTGTCTGCAGATATGTTTGCACTCAACCCTCCAGTGGGCCTGCGGTGTCATGAACTGTTAGCAGAAGGTTTCAGCAGCCTGTGTTCAGACTTCTAAACCCGTCTGTCTTCACAAGGGGAAGGACGGAGAGACGCAGAGGGACGGGCAGTAAAGGGAGAGCAAATGGGGTCGAAACAGAATCTGGCAAGTAGTTTAATGGGGCCTGATAGAAGACAGCCATCTACAGATACATGACATTTGATCAAAGACCAGTTTGAATTCTCTCCTCTGTGACCACACACACACAATACAACTGCTTCCTCTTCACGTCAGGTTAGATGTAACTGGAGGGATTCTGTAGGTGTTGAGGTTAACCTATTGACCTGCTCATCCCATGAAGGGTCACCGGGGCTCTGGTGACCCCAGTCTGTCATTAGGCAAGAAGCTGGACAGGTCACAGTCCAAAACAAAACAAGGCCTCACTTAACTCAGTAGGCTTACATGTTTACATACTTCATGGTCAGAAGATTTGCCATAACTGCAACAATGATCGGACTCCTTGGTTTGAGTGGTTGGCCTCTGCTTCCACCTAGTGGTCACGTGACGTTAACACAGGACGAGTGATCTGAATGGATAGCTAGGGACGAAAAGACTGGTGCTCACCCCTTTGCAGATAGAGACGGCTTCTTTGGACAAGGCCTTGGGATAGGACACGTTGTGCTCCATAATGGACTGGAACAACTCGTCTTCATCCTCTCCGTCAAATGGAGGCTGGAGAGGAAGAAGAGGCAGGACTTAGAAATCAGGCATTATAAGACGTGTGTGTGTGTGTGCGCCCTTTAAAGTTGCCACCTATGTGCATCCAGGGGTGGATGAGAGGGGGTAGAAGTGTGTGTGTGTGTGTGTGTGTGTGAACTCACCTGTCCTGCCAACATTTCGTAGAGCAGCACTCCATATGCCCACCAGTCTACAGAGCGCCCGTACGGCTGATACGCAATAATCTGTGGAGAGACGGACAAACACAATTAGGTGTGTGATGACAAGAAGGCCTCACACACATCCTGGTGGGAATGCAGCCAAAGATGAGAAACACACTTTATACATTCTCACTCACTCACTCACTCACACACATATACAGTACACTGCTGAGGTATGATATGATTATTGATCTAGATCAAAGGTATGAGGATCCCCCCCCCACACACACACACACACACACACACACACTCTCTCCTGCCTCTCTCTCTCTCTCTCTCTCTCTCTCTCTCGGGTAGAGCCACAGGGGAGTTATCCATAAAAGATAAGGAACTGTATTTGGAGGCTAAGTAGGTCACCAAGGGCAACCCTGCTTCTTTAAGTGTGTGTGCGCGTGTGTGTGCATTCACGAGTGGACGTGTGTATTCCTAACATCAAATGTGTAATGAGGCAGGGTGAATCTGATGTGTACACACAAATGCTAACAGACATCATACAAGTACCCATGTACAAGTCACACACACACACACACACACACAGACCTATAAGCACACACAAACACACACACAGACCTATAAGCACACACAAAGTTCTTCCTTCTCTCATTCTCTCCTTCTTTCTCTCTCATCTTAAATCCATCAGCTCAGTCTGATGTTAGTTTAGATCAATACTCTGATTACATTCCTTGTCTGTTATTCCAACATATCTACAGTGAAATGTATCATTAGATTTTCACTGCAAACACTCTGAAGGCTGAAGTGATCCCAACGCTGCAGATCTGCTTAACATGCAGCCAATATATCCTCCAAACACGGATAGACTGCCTCTAAACCTCCTGATCCCACTGAGTGAGACTGGGCGTAGAGCCTGGAGACAGGAGGACAGAGGAGGGAGAAGCCCCTCTGCCTCTTAATTAGCTGCTGAGGAAATCCAGGAGGAGTCATGCTCAGCCTTCAGCCTGACCTCACAGCTGCCAAAGCCATCAGGCTCAGCCGACGCCTCCAAACCTGATTTCTCTGGTCGGGGGTGAAAAGTTAAGTTATGGATGAAAAGGCGATGAGGCCTAAGAGACGCCACAAACATGACGCTCCTGTCCGAAGCAAACAGGGAGCAGGATCAGCCAGAACACACCTTTACTCATACTCAGCTGCACCCGTACAAACCAGCAAAACACTCTGGCCAAACATTAAAGCTGCACACTCCCTCACAGTCAAACTGAAAGTGAGGGGGCGTAGAGAGGAATAATTGGAGTCGGGCACAAACGAACCTCTGCTGAGTTTGGGGCGACCCTGCAGAGCGCTGAGCTGATGTGACGCCGCCTCTGTGACTTTGCCGTCCTTGCCCCACACACACACACAGACACACAAACACACACACACACACACACACACACACACACACTGGCTGTCGGCGCACACTTGCACGGTGACCTCATTGATGTTCTCTCATTATGCTGCTGTGTCAAAATATGAGCTCTGTTCTTCGCTCTGGTCCTGTGTTTTCCTCCCTGAAAGCTCTGCTGAGTCACTGCATTGTGTGTGTGTGTGTGGTTATTATATTATTAACAATCAATCTTAATGGATAATTCATCTTAATAATCTCTTTGCTGAGGCGTCTGTGTGTGTGTGTTTATATTTAGATCCCTGCACGTGCATCGCTGCAAACTCTTTGACATTACGCCTAATGTGATGTGACAGCTCTACATCCCACCGCCAACGACTTCAAGGCTACTCTCTTCCCTACACACATGTGTGTGTGTGTGTGATGTGGAGCAGACACATTTGTATGTATTCTTGTCCCGCTGCTGGTTTCATTCACAGTATTATTTAATACCTTTAATTTGTACCTTCCTACCCTTTGTTATGATATCGCACTGTTTTCATTCAGTTTGCACATCAGTGTAGCAGCATTAGTTAGTTAGTTAGTGTACAGGACTAATGTTATTGGTTTCTAATGCACCATCAAATTCAAATCTCCACTTGACTTGACTTGACATAGGAATCTATGGAATGTGTCTCTTTCTAAGGAATCAATGACATCATCGTCATCAATCTGTGTCCAGTGGCGTATTGACGCACGCTAGTGATGTTAATTAGCAGTCACCCTGTAGGGAGTACAGTACAATGTACTGCCTTGCTCGTGAGGCGAGGTTTGCACCTTTTCGCTCTCTGTCATCTCCTCGTCTGTCTCCTTTGCTATTTCCGTGTCATTCTCTTCTTCACTTCTTCTTCTTCTTCTCACTCCCTTCTCCCGCTGCAGTCGGGGTGATCTCGCACCGCGTTCAGCTCTCACTAATTGCTGAGGAGTTTAAAATTGGACCTGCCACCATCTAATCCAAACCGTGGCGCCAAACGGCAGCGGCGGCAATGAGTCAGCGCGGCTATTTCAAGTCTGTCAGAACCAGCGACTGCATCAGATCAAGACTGAGCCTCAAAAAGCCCTGAATCATAAACGGTCAAGATGCCCCAAACTCATCAAATGAAACATGAATCTAGTTAAACAAACCTACCAAAGTAATGACTGACTGGAGCTCCTCTCTCTGACTAACACAGTTTGTTATCTAGCAGAGGTTCAAAGCACCTGGACTTTGCTTAGCAGCGGTTTGGCCTCAGGTTGCATTTAGGAGTGGACCTGATCCAGCAGCTGTGTGTTGGTCATGTGGAAGCGTAACGTTAACGTGTGTGTGTATCCTCCTAAAGAAGCCGGCTGCTGCTTCAGGCCACAGAGAAGCGACACCCATGGGTCCTAACGCTCACCTGAGGCCCCTGAGGCTCCTGCCCTGTCTTTCCTCTTCTTCTTCTTTCTCCTTTTTCTGTTTTCTCCCCCTGCACTCTACCTGTTTGTTCATGTGTTGTGTCTCATCTGTCCCTGTTTCTCTGTTTGTGTTTGTGTCGGAATCAGTGAGGTGTAGATTCACATTAGTGTGTGTGGGCATTCCTCCCAGACAGAGGCTACCAATGACTGGCTTTATAGGTCAGAGAGTGTGTGTGTGTGTGTGTGTGTGTGTGTGTGTGTGTGTGTGGTTCAGCAGGAACACGGCAAAGACACAACTACACTCTGTGATATGGGTGCCAAGGGACCGACCACTACATAGAAAAGTGCTCGTCCTGAGAGTCTGAGTGAGTGTGTGTGTGTGTGTGTGACGTCTGTCTGAGTGTTTGTTAAACTGTGTGACGCCAGCATGCTTGTGACTGTGTGACGCTGTGTATGACAGTGTGGTTGCTCTGGGTCGTGTGTGTGTGTGTACGTGTGGGTGTGGGTGTGGGTGTGGGTGTGTGTGTGTGTGTGTGTGTGGGGGGGGGGGGGGGTGCTGTGTCATCTCTGGCTGCTGCAGTAGCATCTCACTGACTTTAACCCTTGTTCACCCTGCAACCATGGGTGAACCCAGCGATCAATCATTTCAATAGAAAACGACTTATTGGTAATGGAGTAAGGATCAAACGTGTGTGTGTGTGTGTGCGTGTGTGTGTGTGTGTGTCCTGAGGCCATGACCTTTAACTGGGACAAGGGTTGACACAGAATCAGGCCAGACAGTGACAGAGAAAATCTCACACGACAAATCATGCACGCCTGCTCTCACACGCACACACACCTCTACACACACACATCCAGTCTCACCTCGGGGGCTATGTAGTCTGGAGTTCCACAGAAGGTGCGAGTGGTCACGCCGTCTGCCATGTTCTCTTTGCACATGCCAAAGTCTGCGATCTTGATATGACCCTCAGAGTCCAGCATCACGTTGTCCAGCTTCAGGTCCCTGAGGAGGCAGAAGCACCACAATCACTCACAGTCACAACACAATCTGCACTCCGCTCACTTTCTGTGCTCAGATCATCTTCATAGCGCTCACCTGTAGATGACGCCTTTACTGTGCAGGAAGAAGAGACCTGCAGCGATCTCTGCTGCATAAAACCTGCAAGGACAGACACACACACACGTGAGGCTCCACACTTACTGGAAATTATCACGGAACAAAGTGAAACTCAGACGATGCTGAGCTGCAGCGTGTTGTGCGTCTGTCTTACACTGCCTGGGGCTCCTTGAACTTGCCCACTTGCTGGATGTGATACATGAGGTCGCCTCCGTTCACGTACTCCATGACAAAGTACAGGCGATCCTGCCAGACATAGAGGAAGGAAAACATGCAACATCAGTGTTTTGGAGGCCTGACCAAGCTGTGGACGTTTCAGACAGACATGTTATACACATGATAGTTTCTGACACGGCTGACGGTTCAGTGGAGCGGCCTGGCGTAACCTCGCTGTCTGAAGTGTTCTGAATCTTCCCCGGCTCCGCTTTGCATGACAAGGTGACCTACAAAGCCAAAACCAATGCCAGGAGATATTGTCATAGTCCAGTGAGGCTGATCCTTCACCGCCCACGGCCGCAGAGCATCGACCTCCATACTGACAGCAGATTCAGAGAGATTCTGCATACCTATGACAGAATTCTGAGAATTTTCCTGCACAATTTAGCAGTTTCCTGTTTTGTTCATCATGTTTGTTTAGATTAATATTCCAGTCTCTTCTTCGTTTCCCCTTCTCTGTCCCTCTGTGTCCTCTGCTCTTCCTGACTGAAGCGTTTAGCTCCAAGCCCTCGCTGAGCTAAATGGGCGCTGACCCGACCCGGCGTGACTCATCCTGACGCAGACCTACCACAGTCTGGAAGCACGAGTGCAGGTGTGTGAGGAAGGGCGGCTTGTCCTGCTGGGCCAGGACCCTCTTCTCCACCATGGTGCATTCCACGTCGTCGTCCTGGATCACCACATCCTTCTTCAGGATCTTTATGGCGTACAGCTCCTCGGTGGTCTTCATCTCCGCAAGCATGACCTACACACAGAGAAAGGAAGGGAGGAAGAGGATGAATCACTCCCTTTGTTTACACGCACATCCCCCCCGTCCCCCCAACTCTACACACACACACCTTGCCGAAGCTGCCTTTCCCCAGCACAGCCAGGAAGGCGAAGTCGCAGAGTTTGACCTGGTCCAGGCTGTTTGAGGGCAGATCCATGGG
This sequence comes from Genypterus blacodes, assembly GCF_046128005.1. Taxonomy (NCBI): domain Eukaryota; kingdom Metazoa; phylum Chordata; class Actinopteri; order Ophidiiformes; family Ophidiidae; genus Genypterus; species Genypterus blacodes. Next base: position 1,291,467 of record NW_027467038.1, on the reverse strand, counting down.
GCGGCCGTCGTCCGTCTCAGTGATCACCTTCTTCCCTGGGCCCAGCTTGGCTTTCTGCACTCAGGGTACAGGGGGAGGAAACTTATGAGAAACACAAACCACCAGCGCAGACACACCTGAGCGCACAATGAGTAACACACACACACACAAACACACGGGCATAACTTAAAGCTGCATGTGTTAAAAGTTTTAAATACTCGAGGATCAGTTAATCAATAGATTATTCAATATCATCTTTCATGTTTGAGATTAAACCCTACAAACACACACCACAGCTTTAGGTGATTCTCCTCTATGTGCACACACACACACACACACTTACTGTACTGCTCCCTTACACCCTCGCAGCCAAAATGCAATGATTTTTGCAGCAGAACTCAAGCTTAATGGAGTGAAATGAAAGTGCGGCTCCATGGTGGAGCAGATGTGATACACACACAGAAATACACACAAGTACACTTGAGACAAACTGACAACTTAGTTTAGTTTCAATTTAGCTTCTGTGCCATTTCTTTCTCACATTATTGGCCAATAACATATTTACATCTGTGACCGAGCTGTGGAACTCCAGATTGACAGTGGAGAGAATTCTGAGTGAAGCCAAACAGAAGCCAGAACTGTGTACTACATGTTTTGATTGGCATCGAAGAGAGAAGCTGACGGTGCTGATTTGGCAGTAAGCATAAGATCTGACAGCAAAGTCCACAACCCAGGAGAAGACCCTGTGAAAGAAAGCTTAAATACATATGTTCAGTTGGAATCAGAGGAAGATAAAGCAACTTAAAGCTGAGCTGGAGTCAAAGAAAACGGATCTCGCTACAAAATGATCTCATGTGCACTGGACTGAAGGATTGAAAGTTAAAGAAAATGAATTTGTTGCTGTAATTAAATGAGATGAACAAAATCTTTCCATTTAATGTGGCGTTTTGACCTTTAAAAAAATAAAAACAAATCATAATTTACAATTTGACCTTGTACTATTTTGACACTTTTTCCCCTCAAAATGTCTCTTTTGAATTTAAAGTGGTTCTATAGAAGTATATATATTTGATCTATAGTGCTGTAAACATACTGCAGCACTGTAATGAAGTATTTTTCGACTTTGTTACCTTACATTGCAGGTTAGGACAAATCCAGACCCACTGTTAAAAATATCTAAATAAATTAAATACAAGACTTTAAATTCTATTTTGAGGTGTATTTGGTTACCTTGTATCATATTGCATTATCAAAGTTAAACCCCAGATCCCCAGTGTATCTGTTTATACCTTTAGATGCCCTCTTCTCTCAGTAACACAGGAACTCTGCATGCGTATCCAGACCACAGACATGTTAACCCACATCTACAGACCAGCTGTAGGATCCCAGCTCCATCATGCCAAAAACATGCTGACTGACAGTCGGGCAAGATGCTGTCAGAAAAGGTCAGGAAATCTTAACACTGAAACACACACAGACACACACGCATACCCCCTTTTTGCACCAGTCTGGATGCCAAACCATAAACGGTAACGTTCCATACGGTCCATCTTCTCCCGAGCAGTCCAGGCCAAACACAACTCCAAACTCATGCTTGACCCTCCGCCTCACACATGTGACACACACAGCAGGTTACAGTGTGTGACGCTCCTCAGCACAGGATCACATTTACAGCTGATCCACGCTCACCTGTCCTGATAACCGAGGCTTATAGTTATAATATCTAAACCTATTCAGACCACAGAGGAATCATCATCAACTACTAAATGTTCAGAAACATGAATAAAATCCTAATTAGTTTGTGACAACCTGAGAAATGATCACCCACATATTATACACACACTTTGGGGATCTAATATGAAACCTTGCTGTGACACTGCTATGCACATAGGGTGAAAACCTTACAGTCTCGGTTTTGTCTCTTTGAGGCCAGCCTGTTCTGTTCTGATTGGCCGGCTCCGTCAGGCCTGACCTGGCCAAAGAGCACAAACCATATTCTGTATTTGAGAATAATGAATGAATAAAAAGGTGGGGGGTCCTAACGCCCTGATCGCTCCCGCCCGCTCACCTTTCACCCGCACACTCACTCATCCCAATGACGGCTGGCAGCTGAGAGGAGGCGACTAACGCTGAGCGGCTTTAGTTTTTGTTAATTGCCGCAGTCTGCAGCAGAGAGGAGGCCAAGCAGAGCAGGCCGAGCTAGAACACAGCACACCTGGAAGCTTTTAGCCAACGAAAAGAGCCGGGCCGGGCCGAGCGAGCAGCAGCCTTACTTCCTTCCTGTCAGACGCACCTGATCAGGGTCTTCCACAAGCGCTTGGTCCTGAAACCACAGGGAGAAGGGAGCCAAAATGGTCGACTCGCTTAGAACACACCAACTGTAGGCGTGAGCCACAATGGAGGACTTACCCAACACACACACACAAAGACTAGCTCGCACACACACACAGACAGACACACACACACACACTTCTTCAGTTTGACATTTGGGAGTGAGGGTGTGCACCTCTGATCATTGTGTCTGAAAACTCCAACGTAGAAAGATATTTTCTTATTTTTTGATAACCACCAAGTATTTTGTGTGTGTGTGTGTGTGGGGGGGGGGGGGGGGGTTAGAAACAAAAGACAAATCAAAGTTTGAATGTTTATTTGTGAGTATAATAAATGTTTAAACTGAACTCTCCACCTGTAACTCCGCCTCTTTCTCACAAAAGTCAGTAAACAGTTGTTTAATATTGTGAAGCTGTGAAGTGAAGAGATGAGAACTCATGGGTGATAATAGCTGTGTGAGAAAGGACACAGACACACACACACACAGACACACACACACACACACACACACACACACTCCCACATGACTTAAAACATCTAACACAATGCTGACATCTAGTGGCCATAAGCGGTCTGGTTTCCCCTCATGTTCAGTGTGTGTGTGTGTGTGTGTTATGCATGAGAAATGCTCCAGTGAAACGGAGATTATCAGTTCTGTTTAGGTGAGATTTGGTGAGCAGAGACAAACACACACACATGCAGACACAAGTATATGGACACCAACAACACTCACAGTGTCAAGGTTTACTAACAATCATCTCTGCTCTAGAAATCTCAAAGTGTAAGTTGAAAGAGGACTCTCTAGGTTATAGAGGGAAAGAAAGGAAGGAAGAAAGGAAGAAGACTTTTGAAGAAATATTTTTTTCCCTTTTCTCTGAACTTATTCACCTGATTTGTCTTTAGGGGGAAACAAATCCACCAAGTTTGGTTTTCATTTCTTTCACTAATCAGGACACATTGTTAGTAAATCAGATGCATTTACAGAAGCTTGGAGCCACAAACAAATGATCAGCGAGAAGAGAGGAGAGGAGACAGTAGAGGAGACAGTAGAGGAGACAGGAGAGGAGAGGAGAGAGGACAGGGGAGAGGAGAGAGGAGAGAAGAGGAAAAGAGAGGAGGAGGTGAGATACCTTTAGGTGAAAGTAATTTTGGCAGTCCTGACAGCAGGGGGACCAGAGAGGAAGAGGGGCGGAGAGGAAGAGAGGAAGAGGGAAACACCGGCGTTAAACATGAGAGGACACGAGAGGAAGAAGCATTTGTACAGAGTCTCACCAGGCACACGGGAGGGAACAGGACGCTGAGGGAAGAACGGGAGAGAACCACGCCAGGGTTTATGATGAAGAAGAAGAGGAAGAGGAGAGAGAGAGAGAGAGAGATCCACAATCTCTGTAGCTCCAACAAACAGAGCTGTAAACTCTTTAAATACTCAAATTTATTCTAATTTACCAACATTTGTGGATGGGTAATCTGCCGATGTCAGTTTGTTGGACTGACATCGGCAGATTACCCATCAGCCCCGGCTCAGGCCTGTTAAGGGATCAGGTCGCAGTGTCTGGACCTGTTGCCATAACGACCACGACCAGTCAAGTGACATGTGAAGTGACATGTGAGGTGCACAGCAGACCTTCCATCTGCCCCTGTGTTTACCTTTAGATCACAGCTTTGACCTCCAGGACCACCTAGTCCCATACTGGCCTCCACCCTGGTCCCCCTACTGGCCTCCACCCAGGGCCCCTTACTGGCCTCCACCTAGGGCCCCATACTGCCCTCCACCTTGGGCCCCTTACTGCCCTCCACCCAGGGACCCTTACTGGCCTTCACCCACTTTGTTTGTGGGCTAAACCTTGACTGAATCATCGTTCTTCATTATAAATTTGCACACTTTATGAGAGTTTGGCCAAATGAAAGAGCGTTTGTGAGAGAGTGTGTGTGTGTGTATTTGGACAGCTGGGCTTTAGAAGGATCGGCCATCTGGGTGGAGTGGAGTTCATCAGTCAGTCCACACCGGCTGGCAGAACTCAGCCAATTAAAACCATTTTACTCTGAAAAGTTCCAAAACTATTTTTCCCATTCCACAAAGACGGAGTTATGAAGAGATTATCAAAACACTCAGCCGTGACTTTGCCAGTGGGACCACGGGAAGAAACTGAGTGTGAATCAAGACATCTGTGGGTTCATTTTCCTTTCAAAGAGGCTGCGGCTGAGCTGAAGACCGGAATGCCTCTCAAGTGGGAAACAACACTGTCAGCAGATTTAATACAAAGACGAAACGCTCGCTGTGGAAGTGAATTCTCCAGAGCAAAGCGCCCATTAGCCAGGAAATACAGATGTAGATGCCGCCATGTTTCATTCATAAGCCGTGCGTGTATCGTCTCTAAAGGCGGACGAGATGAGGACAACGAGCCAATTAGACGCACGCAGTCAGAGCGAGGAAGAAGGAACAATCTGGAGGGATTCATTGGGATGAGATTTACAAACCTTCACCCGCCGCCACTTAGGTCTTAACACCAAACTCGGATTTGTTTACACACACGAGAGCTTCTTCAAATCCTGTGTCTGTGTCTCAGAGCCCAGACCTGACAGAAGCGATCGACCATTCAGCTCCGTAACGTTTCCATGATGTTTTCCGCAGCTTAATAAGTCAATGAAACGTGTCGGTGAGATAGAAAACTATCTATTGATCTCTGAAGCTTGGTTGAAGGTCCGCGTGAAGGTTTTGGAGCTTCTTGTTGCAGTATCTTTCATTTCACTTCATTACTCTATTGGTCCCAGGTCAAGGGTTCATTGATCTGCGTGTTGAGAAGAGAGTCGCTCTGGCACAACCACATCCAATACACATCACATTGACTTCTGCATAGAAAGGTGGCTGAAAACCGATCTTGAAACAAACCGACTCCACGCTTATAGACACGTAAAAATAAGGACGTGCACACTCTCTACACAACGTTACACAAAAGACCACGTATAAGAGGAACTAAGAAGAGAGGACATGAGGACAATCATTGATACTACAGACAGACAGACAGAAAGACAGACAGGTGAGACGATCATTTCATCCCCGTCCTCACCTCGAATTTCTGTCTCAGCTCCTCGTTCCCATCATCTTCCTCTGAGATGGGGACGTTGTAGTACTCCCCCTCCTCCTGGCACAACAGCTTGTACCTGGACAAGAGAGAGAGAGAGAGAGAGAGAGAGACACACACACACAGAGAGAGGGAGAGAGAGAGACACACACAGAGAGAGACGCACAGAGAGAGAGACACGGTTCAATTTATCTGGATTTCTGCGGCTCTACATGTTTTACCTTCTGCTAAACACAAACGCTCCTTTGTTCCGTCTGCTGTGAGACTTCAGTCATCATAGCTGCGGCTCAGATTCACTGCTCCTCCTCTACTTAATGCACTGATTATGTATTTATCGCTCACTGACTTCATGCTCGTTATGTCTAACTCCTGTATGTATATATGGATGGATGGATGTATGGATCTTTCTTTGTGTGCGTGTTTCCTTTGGCCTTGAGCTGTCAAACCGCTGCCATAAGTTCAATCAATTCAACATCCATATTAAAAAGGAGTAAGAAGTGATTCTGATAGTTATCTTTGCTTAACTTGTCAAAGATCCCACCTTCGTAGAGATAAAGGTTGGTATTTAAACAGTGTTTGACCAAAAACTCGGATAACAAATCTGAATTACAGCCTCACAAAACAAACATCGAGATATGTGCTCCAAGCAAATATCAGATGATGATAATGACTGCATCAATATCTGGTACTGGCAGATCTGATGCCTGTAAAGCAGTAATGCTTGTTCTAAAGTGTGTGTCTTCTGCTCGTGTCTCCTTTGGGACGTCCACGTTAACAAGACGTCCTAAATATGTTTAAGTTAAGGAGTATGTTGAGTGAGTGCAGAGACGTTTACCAGCCACAGGCCGGAGCCTTCATGAGCTCCGACACGCCGAAGGAAAGGGCTCCCATGAAGTCGTTCCTGGTGGTCCGGTCCCAGTCCCACACCTCCACTGACAGCCTGCGGTCTTTATCTGTCGGCTTCAGTTTGCTGTGCAACACACACACACACACACGCACGTTAACACACCAGTTAATCCCACAGAGGTCTTCAACCTAGTTGAGACTCCTTATGGGCCTAAGGTTAACGCTACCTTTAAGTGTAAACAACAACAACAACAAAAGTGAATAGTAAAGTCAGGTTACTCACAAATTAAAGGTCTCGTTCCATTTGGGGTTGAGGTTGGAGCGGATGGTTTTGGTCTTCTGCTTGGTCTCGTTCTTGGGGTCCGGTGTGAGCTTGAGCTTGACATATGGGTCAGACAGGCCGTTGGGGTCCATGGGGATCAGGTTCTTGCCTTCACCCACTGTGGGGGGAAGATGGGGAGACTTATCAATATAATTCCTAGTTGGGATTGTGGATTGGTAGTTTTAATTTCTTCCACTCAGAGTTTATTCATATAATAATCAGATAGATTCACAAAGTAGTGGATAATAAGAGCCTGAGATCTGAGGCACAGCTTAAACCACAAGCTGCATGACTCAGAACAGATGATTCAATCAAGCTGCCGTGCGTTTCCACCTAAAACCTAATTGATATTCAAGTTTAATTACCAAACATTATTACCGTCAGAAAGAAAAAAGCAGGAGGCTTCTCCACCTGCTCCACACAGGAAGCTGCAGGTGTTTCAAGTTCAAACAGGCGCTGAGGATCGTTTATGGCACGGATCCACACACACACACACACACACACACACACACACACACACACACACACACACACACACACACAAACACACACACGAGCACAAGTGCTGCCAGACCTGAGCTACACTACTGATTCATTTAAATAGCAGACAAGTTAAGAGTCAGAATACACACACACTTTGTCAAAACTAAATTAAACAGATTTTCTGATTGCCATATTTTAAGATACTATGAGGATATTATCATACATTTTGAGAAAACTACAAAAGTGCAAAATGTAGAAAGTATTGAAATTGGATTAGTAGTTAAAATTACCTTCAACATTGAAATTAGTTTTACTCTCATTTTTGACTGATTCATTGATTCTTTGTTGTTCTTTGTTCTCTTGTAATTTACATCAAAAAGAGGCCAAATATGCTAAACATATAAAATGTCACAACAGCCAAATGAGCTTCAGAGCTTAGCCTGACAATGAGACGCTGTTCAGTGGCTGCACAACAGAATGTGTGGTCGGGCTTGGTGCTGCTCATATTTGCCTGTGTGACCCAAACAACCATTCAGGAATATGGATCAAATATTTGGTTGTGGTGTGATCTTTGGTGGTTTACCAGCAGGTGACATTAAAACAAACCACACAAATAAACTACTTCCAAAGAGGGTTGCACAAGTTTAGTGTGTAGACGGGATCTGCATCCACATGTTCTTGGTCTGGCCGACAAACAAAAGACCTCTACGCAATGGCCTAGAGGTTCAAACAGGCTGCCAGTGAGGCAGTGGCTCAGTGGGTAGTGCTTCCGCTCAGGAACCGGAGGGTTGCCCCTGCCGAGGTGCCCCTGAGCAAGGCACCGAACCCTCAATTGCTCCCCCCTCTGCGAAGGGTCGTAATGTAATGTAAGTCGCTTTGGATAAAAGCGTCTGCCAAATGATCGTAATGTAATGTAATGTAAAGTCCACTCCTGCTCATTGACCACTGCACTGCCAGGCACCACCAGTAGGGGGACATCTAGGCCACATGATGGAATGGAGCTTCCTTACAATAACTGTGTGTGTGTGTGTGTGTGTGTGTGTGTGTGTGTGTGTGTGTGTGTGTGTGCGTGTGTGTGTGTGTGTGCCATGCATTTCTGTGGAAGTCAGTTTATGTCACTTGCAATGTTTGAATATGCAAACACACACACACACTAAGAGAAGCAGGAGCTCCAGAGTTGCTAGGATACGATACACAGGGCCAGTAGAGTATTTAGCATGTAAACAGTAGCAACATATCAAACATGGTTGGAGTTTTTCCAAAAAACAAATGGGTGGTGTTTGTGTCCAAGTTAACTTCATCCCAAACAAACTCCAACACTGGAATCATGACTTGTGACAAACTACTGTGAAGCTGGAAATGACAGCCAGCAAACTTCAGAGCTTAACAATGAAATCTGCACGTTCATAAAGTGATGGCAGAGGTTACAGTTCGGTTCCCCAGGCCTGAGAGGAGGAGCCCCCAATCAAACTAGGAACCTTTTGGCTCCATCCTTTATGTTGAGAGAACTTTAAAGCCTTTCTCTCTGCGATATGTCCTGGAAAATAAACTTTCCTGTGCTTTTCATTCCATGTGAAACCCTGCAAATATCACATTCTTTCAAACTGGGCAGCTATAGATTGGATCCATCAGTTCAGTCAATGTTTCTCAACTTTGATAGAAAGCCAGCAGAGTGTAAAGATGCACTTCAGTGGGTTTCTGTTTTCAGAAGAAAACAAAAAGGAGAAAAGGGAAAATGTCAGGAGGAGGAGGAAGGAGGCATATGTTCAATGGTGTGAGGATGGTGTGTGTGTGTGTGTGTGTGTGTGTGTGTGTGTGTGGCAGCGAGAAGAGGGAGCCAAGGCATTGCAGCCACAACAGACTGAGAATACCAATGACATGACTTCTGGGAGTCTGGCAGCAGAAATCACACAGCAACAAAGTTCAGCTGTCGTCTGTGTCGGAGATACAGAAAGGCAGAAGGAGAGTGTCTGTGCGTGTACGTGTGTACGTGTGTGTGTGTGCGTGTACATGTGTGTGTGTGTGTGTGTGTGCATGTCTGAGCGATCACACCACAAACTGCAAAAGATGCGCTGAAAACAAGACGGAGAGGACGACGCCTGCACTCAAACATGTCAATCAAAAAGAAGCATATAGTTTAATTGCATGTTTTCTTTCTGTAGTGTTTTTGTGATGGGTTAAATGTACAAATACATTGATCCACATCTGCTCTCCCTTGCTGCAGCACCGCTGTGCCTGCTGACCACAAACAGGCTGCTTGTTTTTGAGACCCCTCGGCCTGCCTGCTCTGCTCTGATTGGCTCAATGAGACCTGAACTGGCGACGCCCACAGACTGTGAAGCACACATACAGGCAAACACTGAGGCTGTGTGTGTGTGTGTGTGTGTGTGTGTGTGTGTGTGTGTGTGTGTGTGTGTGTGTGTGCATGTGCGTGTGTGTAACCAGCTGTGATGGTGGGTAGATTCAACAGGCTGATATGAAGTACACACACACACACACACACACACACACACACACACACACACACATTACACTGAGGAAATAGCAACAAAGACAAAACACAAGAAAATTAGATTCATAAACACGATAATCAAACAGTTATATTGTAAACAGATCACTGAATATGAATTTGTTCCTTTGTCATTAAGATAATAAGTACCAAACACACACACACACACACACACACACACACAGAGCTGTCTTTCCTCTCTGCTGACGCTGGCTGCCCCTGCCTCAGACTTTAAGTCGTACATGTTTGCTCTTTGCCTCCCTGTGTAAACACACTCATACACCTTAAACACCAGTTTCGCCCTCGCCCTCTCTGCTGAGTCCAACTGTTTGCTTTCCAGTGTAACATCACCCAAGCACGACGCAGTGAAGACACTAAACACACGGCTGAGACGTGGCGTTTGGGTCTCAGTGATGTCACCGCTTCAACACACAGAGTTTGGGGGAGACGATCCTGAGCCGCCGACGGTTTGATGTCTAAGATGAAACACTGACTGTAGCAGGAGCTGTGCTGGTGGCGACGCACCGCAGTGGCGAGTCTCTGGCACTGGTTCCAGTACGAGAGCTGTCAGCTGCTCCATCTCAACCCTGACTCACAGGGGAAAACATAATAACAAGATTTTTAAGTCAGTTTTTTTTTCTTTTGGTGAGAATCTGCTGGCCACTCAGCACGGTGACTCAGACGCCATACAGAGAAGGAAATGACTGTAAGACAAAGTGGTGGATGAGTTCGAGATTGCCGGGCAGCAATCGTCAACTGGCAACGCACAGGATGCAGCCAAACTCTATTTTTGCCTTCCAGCGATCTCTACATTAGATTCAGAGGCCGAGCAGAGAAAAGGGAGAATTACTAGAAACACAGATGTGATCATAAGAGGAGGAGGAGGAAACCGCCTTTGGAAATCTGCATGCAGCTCCATCTGGATTCATATCAGCAGAGAGGGGAAAGTGCATTGATCAGATATTAAATTAAGGATTTCTGTAATGAAATGAAGTGAGGGAGCGCTTGTGTTTTAAGGAGTGAACAGCTCAGTTCAGCATGTTTAGCTCAATAAGAAGTGGAACATTTGGCAGTGCAGGGTGTGTTGCACTAACGAGTGAGTGAAAAAGAGAGAGAGTGAGAGAGAGAGAGAGAGAGAGAGAGAGAGAGAGAGAGAGAGAGAGAGAGAGAGACTGCTAAACATGGAAAACAGGGAAATGCTGGAGACTCTGTGGGCTGGAGTTATTCCAATGAAAACAATGAGTCTGACGTGCTTCACTAACTGACAGAGAGGATTGGACTTTATGAGGAATATGAGGAATCAAATGAAAAGGCTTAAACGGAGACAAACAAAGGACAGAGTGAGATGGAATCACATGCAGAGAGTCTGTAAAATGAAACTTTTGTTCCAAATGTGATTATAAAGACACACACACACACACACACACACACACACACACACACACACACACACACACACACAGAGAAAGAGAGAGTACTGGATAAGCACGAGTAAACTAGAGTAATGGAGGAAACGTGGCAAAAACATTGTCAGCCGTCTCTCTGGTGACAGTCGGCGCTCTGTATCCTGGCAGGGAATGTTAATCAATGGACAACAGTACAGCTGAGAAGATCGGGAGGATGGCTTCCTCCTCGGCAGCCGCACACAGAAGGGAGCAGTGTGTTTGCAGTCATGAGAGGCACAGGACACGTTGTTGGCCTACATCTGACAGAACGAGACAGAAGCCCTTTTTGTCTTTTTGCCTCCATTTCAGCCACAACAAGACTGGCCTCTCTCTAGGATCAGGGCGTAGCACAAACATCTCCCTCTCATTAGTGTTGTCTTGGTCATTTGTATCATTATTTATCAAGATATCGTCCAATCTGTGTGAGTTTTTGAAAGGTGGACTTTCTGTTGGATCACAAACTCTGAGAGTGAAACTAAAGCTCATGGCAAATCATAGCAATGCTGTGTGTGTGTGTGTGTGTGTGTGTGTGTGTGTGTGTGTGTGTGTGTGTGCGCGCGCGTGTGTGGCCTTTCTTTCCCACTGAGCTTATTACTGTCAGATACATGCACATCTTTAAGGCAAACACTGTAAACTGAGCTTGAAAACACAAGAGTCTCTGTGTAATATAAACACGATGGAGCGGCTGAATACTGTTTGACTATTCAAATACTTAAGTTATGCAGGTACTTGAGAACAGAATTACAATCCAGTAAGTGTGTTTTGTATGTGTGTGTGGACAAAGTAGCTTGACCTACAATGGACCTAGACGTTTGCACAACGCATGTAGTTTCTTTTGTGCTATAGGTGTAAATGTGTTGTTGATGCAACGCTGCCTTTTGCTGGACAGTGAAAAAGCCCACTAGAAAAACTGGATTTTTACCAGTTTTTAAAAAGGCACTATCTGTTTTGTTTTTGCTGTGTTGCAGTTTTCTTTGTCTGAGCCCGGTTTACAAAAATAAGACCCACAAATCATTTAACTTCCTTTCTGAGACAGACATGAAATGACAAAGTGCTGCTCATAGAAGGAGGCACAAAATGCCATTTTCAAACAAAAATGCATTTCCAAACCGAGACGATGAGCCCTACAGGCTGCAGTAAAAGGATCTGAGTTTAGTTTGTGAGATGAAAGATGTGAGGATGATCTCCATCAGCCTCCTCTGCTCCCCTCCACACACACCGTGTAACACCATCCTGTTTGGCAGGCTGACGGCTACAGCAGCTAATGTAATCTGTGATGCAATCTGGCCTGAGTGGGCTGTGGGTTGGAACAGCAGCTCTATACACACACCCACACACATGCAAACGCAGACACACACACACATACACACATGCAAACACTCACATATGGGCACATCAGCAATAACCAAGAAGAATCTGCAGGTTTTCATCCACATTCCCGTAAACTGCCCATCCCTAGTGTACACACACACACACACACACACCAGTTTCACAAGTGGGTACAGAGCTCAGCAAAATGAAAGCAATATTGCACTGGAATGTGCATTGGAGCCAATAAGAATTTATGAGGAGGGATGGCGGTAATGCAGCCAGGTTATCCTGCAGGATATGATGAGTTCTTGAATCTGCTCCAGTCCAGGATTGTGGAGACTGAATGCCAAGGAGCAAGCGAGGGCTCACTTTAGAGAGCACTGTGCTGTGCATGCTACTGATAAACATGAGCCTGTTATCCTTACATTCTTACATTCATTCATAACTATGCAACTTAAATAGAGCCTTGGAAACTCTGCTCTTTTTTAATCACAGCTGAATGATATGGCTTAAGTTTGGTAAATTACTGAGAGATGAACACAGATGTGTTTGCAGAGAGGAAATCTAGATATATCTAAATATTTGTGCAGCCTTATCTGAATAGTTGAAGTGCCGAGCTCAGCTTTGTTTAGACTGCTCAACTCTTGGTGAAAGAAATATTAAATTAGAGGGAAAATGCGGGGGATCTAGACCAACGTGTGTTTACACCAACACACTGGAAGAGCCAGGGATGAGAGGCAGAGACTCAAGAGTGCACAATGAACGCACAAATACAAGACAGATATCTCATAGATCTCAGAAGGAAGTTCAGGATTGAATGTAATGTAAAGGAGTTAACAGCAGCAGCCTGTAAGACAGAGCAGTGGGCAGACAGGACGCTGCCCCTTGTGGTACACGGTGGTATTTCTGATACTGTAGCTTGATACTGACGCTTCAACACTGTCACTGTTTATCTAACCCCTATTTCTAAAAATGAATCAGCGCTCTTCAGGTGTGTGTTTCCTCTGAGGCAGTTTGAGATGAAGCCATGTGATCAGACTGGGGTTCTATTCTGGAGGCAGTCATGTCTGCACTGGCAGCGTACAAGGAAACTGTAGGATAAAGGTTTCAAACATCTCATTTCAAGGTTAATTAGAAGACAATTATGGCTTTATACTCAGCCTTGGTGGAGGTATGGACTCGCTACTGCAATCTAATTACACGTACTTGCACGCACCGGTGTAGGTGTTGCACCAGCCCCTCGCCGCCGTATGCCATCACTGGATAAGTGAGTAAGTGGGTGCGGTTCAGCGGCGGGGGTCTCTCCATGTGCTGACCCCCGTTAGGCGGCTAAGTGAATGATTATATGCGGCGGCTGTTGGCTCCCTGCCGCCTCTGTTGTGGGAGCAGATGTGCTAACGCCGCGTCAGTGCAGCTGGGCGACGTTCAGCAAGCGACACGTGCAAAACAAGATCCTTGATGGAAGATAAACTGGACTTTAATGTCTCCTGAGAACTCCACCTCTTTGTCCTTGGCTCTTATATGTGTGAAGTATTGAACTACATGAAGGTCAATTTTGGTAATATTACTGCAGAAATCTACACTTTTGATGACACATTGTTTCCCTGTTCTTCAAGTTTGATTTGATTGAACACCAGAAACGTAAATAGCGTGGGCTGTTACTGGCTCTTCTCATCGTGGCAGAATGTTTCCCCCCCGTCAACATGTCCCCTGTCCCCTGACATCCCTACAAACATGTCCTCCATGTTCTGAAGTCGGAGGATGAGAATGAAACATCTGATGGGCGTGATGTCGTCATGATTTCCTCTGTAATGTTGTGCAGAAGAAGACTTTTGTTTGATTGTTTAATATCGCAAAAGGTTAAGATCGGAGTCCAACGAAACTTGGTGCACATTCAGTCGGGAAAGCTATCGACTTATCATCACATCTCTCTGAGCAAAGTGCAGGTGTTGGTTTGAAACCCGAGGCAGTGATTAAAACATGAAGAGAGCTCTGATCCTGAACTTCATGCAATTCAGATGAGAGAAACAAATTAAACCATCAAGTATTCAATTTGCTGCCTCCAAACAATTCACTTCTCTCTCTCTCTCTCTCTCTCTCTCTCTCTCTAGTCGATACACAGATAAGGACCAACACCAGGCCAACACAACAGATCACACACACAAACAGACACACACACACACACACACACACACACCACTTTACACTTGCTTTAAGGTTGACTTCCAAGCAGTTAGGGGCGTGCTAAATTCAATTCAGGTTAAAGACAGCAGGAGGTAGAGGGGGAGAGAGAGAGAGAGAGAGAGAGATGTGAAGGATGAGAATGTGAGTGTGTGTGTGTGTGTCTCTGTGAAATTAGATAGGCTGCGTTTATTGACAAAATGTGGTGAAGTGTCGAGATTGATGCAGGTTTACAGAAGTAAGCACCATCTGCAAACACCCACACACTCACTCCAGACACACACTTGGGCGCGCACACACACACACACACACACACACACACACACGAGTCTCATGTACATCACACCTTGTATTCTTCCCACCGGTGGCAGTGTGAGTGTGTGTGTGTGTGTGTGTGTGTGTGTGTGTGTGTGTGTGTGAGGCGCAGTGTAAGTGTGTGTGTGAGGGGGCCTGCCTACCTGTGACCTGCAGCTTATCCACGCTGACCTCACACTTGAGGAAAAGACGGCCCCTCCTCTCAGTATGATCGGTGCCGCAGAGGCTGGGCACGTTCATGACGCACTGTTTGTGGACGTTCATGTCGCAGGCTGGGGCGGCGACGGCCAGATGAGACACACAGAGGGAGACAAAGAGAGAGAGAGAGACGAGAGTTTAACGCCTTTAATGTGAAACAGCAACAACCTTACAGCAATTTGTATTGAGCGATTATTTAGTTTTTCTATATCTTAGAATAGAAAAGAGGCTTTCCTCAGTCTGTGACATAAACATTGTGCTTTATGAAACTTGTTCTGAATTGTGTGTTCACCATCAAGAGCACTTCTTTGACTACAGCCTGATTTAGTAACAGGATACTAATTCCGAGTACAAAGTTTGGTAACTAACGGCATTAAAAGTATCTGTTTCTCTGACAACACAAACATATTTAAGGGAACACAAAGCAGGTTTGGTTCCCTTCACGCTCTGTATCGTATATCATCATCATCATCATCATCATCATCATCACGTATCCCCCCTCCACTTAATGCAGCATATCTGTGTGTGTGGCAGCGTATTAGAGGATTAAACTTAAAGAGGCATTAGCAGGTTCTGACCCAGTTTCTGCTGCATGATGTCATTGCATACTGCTGCACTTGGCATGAGGTCATATCACTGTGCCAACGGGTCAGTAGGTGACGCATCATCAGAGATGGCAAAGCGGCTTCTGCCTTCTTCCCCCTGATGAAACGTTTCTACTCTGTGAGTCTGGGTGACGGCCCCATGGTGGTGACGTGACTCACTGCTGTTTAAAAATACCACATTGTACTTTTATTGTGGCGTGATCGGAGGTGGAATGGATCTGCCAATATCATCTCTATTTACGTACCCGGGAGCCATGGGAAGGCATAAACGCTCTGCAGTAGCTGGCTGATCATATATTTAGGTGCTAATTGAGGCATTCAGAGTTTAATCCCATGAAAGGGAAGAGGAGTCAGGGAAGGAAGGATATTAATAAAGATTCAGGTTTAACAAAGATCCTCCTAAAAGGGGCTCTGAGCAGAGGGGGACGCACACACTCCTAACACACACACACGGCATTCTCCTACATATGTAGAAATGGAGCCTTATGTCTGCGTAACGACCTTCACCCTGTGGTGTCTGAGCAGCTCCTCCTCCTCTGAGCCACGCAGGTGGGATTTACTCTGTCAACATCCACTTACAGTAGGATCACTGTGGGCTCTGCATCATTGTACTTCAACTTTTCAATTTCTAAGTGTGCTGACTCAGACTGGTCTTATGTTGACTGTGAGATTCAAAACGCAGAAAAAAACAAAAAGCTGCGATGCATCCTTCAGCCTCAGACAGCAGACGTGGGGCACGTACCATCCAGAGTTCAAATCTCATGACCTTTAACGCTAGAAGGCAAACAGGATGTTGATCTCTTTGTGGGACTTGATGGATTCTGAGCGTCCCGTTAACAAACTAAACTGCTGAACCAGTTTCTCAGAATGAAAGTCACAGGATACACTTGAGCGTTAGTTGCCGGTGAGGTTGTTGTCGTGACTCAGTACTCACAGTCGCACTTCATGCCCTGGTGGATGAGGCCGTACAGCAGAGAGCCACAGTGGTCGCAGAAGGTCGGACTCCCATAAGTGTGGATCTTAAACTTGTGCTTTGTTCTGGGATCCTGGAAGACAACAAAGAGGAAAAACAGACATGAGGAAATGTGCAAATGTAAATCTGTGGCAGTGAAGCAGAGGAGATGTGATGTTCTGCAGGTTACAGGCCACATTTCAAGCTGCAAGTTGGAGAGGAAATCATTTTTCTTCATGAAAGGACGCCACCCTGTGCGACCACAATGAAAACGCAACCGGAGACAATTCGCTCCTGATTGCCGATCGACCGCAATCATTTCTCCGGTTGTTGTTGCAGCAATCACACAACATGCAGCAGCAGCAGCAGCAGCAGCAGCAGCCAATCATCCCGTCTGACACACTTTGAACAGCAAAGTGACTGACCTCTTATTTAGCCGCTGCTGGCGCTTTGACCTCGGCTGCTGTGTTGACATTATTTTGTATTATTTCAGCTCCTCTGTGCTTTGATTCTTTATTTCTCCTCCCACTTCTGGCTCCCAGTGTAAACCAGAGGGAATCATTCTTTGCATTGCTTCTCCCAGAGGTTTCTTCCTCTTTTCCTTATTTAGTGCAGCGTCTGAACGATGTCAGAAGCTTTTGCGGGGGTTTTTAAAGATAACAAAGTGTTATCATAGAAAACTTGTGTTTGTCCTTGAATGTTTATAGATTCTTTCTCTGGTTACAGTTGTGTCTCAGTCCAGCTCACGGAGCACATGAGACCAGATGTTTACTTCAGAACAGAACTTAGCCAGTTTGCTTATGTGTACCAGGATCTATAAATAATCTTGATGTATTTTCATATAGCTTATACAGATACACACTATGTAAGATCACAAAGTGTGGATGCTTCAGTGTGAGTGGCTGCTGAACTGCATTATGGGTAGGAGTTTGTTTACAGTTTATACTTTTCTATCACCGCCAAAAACACATGATTAAACTAAACTAAACTATGAAGATATGAAACTAGTCAGAATCCCTTCAAGTGGATTTGAATGGAGACCAACCCTCTTGTTTGCCCTGCGTCTATTTGTAGAGGCACCTGTCTGTTTTCCCCAGCAGTGTGTTCCCTACAAGCTCGGCGTTCCCAGGAAGGAAACCAGCCCTCTATTCTCTATTCTATTCTGTTCAGATGGGAAACATGGAGCGCTGCCCCACGTTATCCCCAGTGTTCAGTTCACTGGAAACCCTGGAGCTGGGCAGAGTGAACGGAGGTGTTAAATGTTGGCAACAATAAAAACAGGTTGCACTTTTAGTTAGTCAAATTCTGAGGTCAATACCTTTACAAACACACACACATTGTTTTTTTTGGTCCAATTAGCAGCCGCCCTCCTTTCCATGCTGGCAGCTGGTGTTAGTTGAGGTCGGACGAGAGGAACCGAGAGACGGACAGGGAAGAGAAAAAGAGACGTAGATGGAGAGAAAGTGCCAGCTGCACTTACTCATGTCCACCCACACACAGCTGATCCTGAAGGACCCCCCCCCCCCGCTTTGTTCCCTTCATCTAAGACATGAATGAGAGTGATGTTGACAAAAAAAGGCGTATTCATCTACAGATGATACGGATCCTGCAGATTCTTTTATCTGCCGTCACGTCCGCTTCTGAGCCATGAAAAAGGGCTTTGGTGTTCCCGGGAAAAAGCTTAGAGCATGGAGACGGATTGAGAAGTAGAGGGGCTCATACCTCCACCAAGGCCGAGTGAGGATATGTTAGGACAAAACTGGACTGAACATCTGACGCCCACTTCACTTTGGCAGCCAATTAAAGCAAAACGGTGAGAAACATCCGGATATTAGGATGAAACTTTTGTCCGGCTTGGCCCAGACGTTGAAAAAGGCAAAAATTATAGGCCAAAATGTAAAAGTGGTTATCACAGCGCTACCTTCAGGCCGACCGGTGCCTTAGAGACAGATGAGTGAAGACAGAAGAGTCAAATCCTCTCATGTAAGAAACTCTTGATAGTTAAACATCTCTTTCTCTTCTAATGCGTTCCTCCTTTCAGCACAGCACGGTGCTAATGTGCTCAGGAAGGTCACAGTAAACACTTGACCCTGCTGATCCGTGAGGTTTCCCCCTTAAAGATTGACCAAGCTGAGGCGTAAATGAGTCAACCTGAGCACCGCGGGCCGAGCTCACTCAGCTGTCCATTAACACATCCTCTCCATGAGCTCTGGGATGGGAAGCTTTGCCCCTGTGGCTTTTATCCCCCATTACAGCCTAATTGGACCTTAATGGGACCTTCAGGGCCGGCTGGGGCGGTGCTTCACTAGCAGAGCAGCAGGGGATGCTGGGTAATGCGGCGAATGACCGACTCCATCACGGGGCTCAACTCATCAGGCCGCCGTGGTCAAACTAAGACGGGAGCGGGGGGTGCGCAGCTGCCTGACCGGATGATTTGAGAGCCGCCTGGAGGGATGAGAGGTCGGGCAATTTAGCATCACGTCGCCCGACAAAGCCTCATCTGTGAGAGACGGAGCTTCTGTTCTCTGTGGATCTGGCTTTGTGTGCCGCAGATTAATGGTGGAGGTGCGGTCGCCGTGCTGCTTACAGCGTTCCACGCCGCCGAGATGACAAACAATTAGGGCCTGTGTCGGCAGATGGCATTGTTTGTGTACAACGTGTGTGTGCGTGTGTGTATTCACGTGGAGGCTCTGTAGTGTTTGATTGTTACAAGAAAAAGCTCATTATGAGAGAAACGGAGCCATTTGGTAAACACATCTTGTCACATGTGAGCAGGGCAGAAGTAGCAGAGGCAAACCTGTGACGTGTGTGTGTATGTGTGTCTGTGCGTGTGTGTGTGAGTATGTGCATCTGTGCGTGTGTGCGAGGATGAGCGCAGTGCTGGATCAGGGCTGGATCTGATGAAATAATCAAACCCCAAGAGAGGCTTGTTCCCATTTCAGCCAGACTCGCACACAAACATGGTGAGCGCTGATGTCAGTAGCGATGACGATAAGGAGCAACAGATCTCTGGCATCGTTGACATCAGCAGCAGCAGCAGCAGCAGCAGCAGCAGCAGCACAGATTCCTCCCACACGCTCAAGCAGCAGCCAGACATGTTTCCTGCCACATAATTCACCCAAAAAACTAAGATAGAACATCAAGATCCAGAAATAAGCAGGGGGGGCAAAGGTCACGTCTCCTCTGCCTCCTGGATTTATACCTGTATGTACATTCTCCTCCAGATTCTGAGCCTTTATTTGACGGAAAATCTATTTATGGCGCATTCCTTCCAGTTCTGTTTGACTGAATAAGATGGGACCACCGTCTGTGCTGCGTCGTTCAACTCTTATCGTTTCATATGTTCATGTTTCTGACCGTGTCCCCGGCTCTCAGCCTGACTCAGGCTAAGCTGCTGCCGTTACAGACAAACGTCCGCGTTACATTAACTCACTGCATCTTCTATCAAAGTGTAGCAATATTTTTAGAGGCTGGCGCGTCGGAGGAGAACAAGCGAGGTCACAGTCAGCCCTGCTCTAAACATAGGAGCTGCATTTGAGAGAGGAAAAACACGAGGACTTGATCATCCGTGTTATATCTTTCTTGAATAAGGAAATTAAAGAAGCTATTGGATTTAGAATATGAACCTAAAAGTCAACATGTCGGATTTGTGCGATCGCCGTTACTCTCATCCTAAACACGACTTTACTCAGACCGTGAAACGCAAACGCACATCGGCGCCGACCTCTCACATTTACCGTGCCGCTTCCCTTATTTTGGTATTTGCCCCGCAGCCATCCCGGACAGATCTGTGTGTGGGGGCTCGGATGGAAAACAGGCGCAGAGCAGCGGGCGGATCAAAAGGCGAGTCAGAGATAGCGGATGATGAAAACAGAAGCACGGGGGGTTTGGGCCGCCACGGTTAATAAGCCAGATCTCTGCAACCCTGCTTCATTAGCAAACAGGCCCCCCGTTAATGAAGCACCGGGCAGGGGGAGAGGAGGGAGAGGAGGGAGGGCAAAGGTGGAGGATAATGATGAAGGCCAGGGTCACTCTCTAGAGCGCACACACACACACACACTGTTTATCCCACCCAGTTTCCCACTCAGTTAACACCTGAATCGCTCCCGTGTGTCTTCATACTCAACTTATCACGTATCTATGAAGAAACATCTACAGGCCACATTGAGGGAGTCACTCTCATGGAGGGAAGAGATCAGTCACTTTCACAGAACGCTGCAGCGTCGCACATTCAGGACAGAACGGCAAAGAGCGCGTGAAACGAAAAAGCTTGAAACGCTGGAAATCACAGTGACGGCACAAATAAATCGCATCTAACAACTTCACCCGTGTTCCATCAGCCACGGTGCGTTTAATGTCCCACACCTTTTGCTGTTTTTAGCCGGGGAGTGATGCACCGGTGAGACATGGAATCCCTGCGTGTGTGTGCGGTTGACATTTTAGTATTAATATGATGATGCCTGCTGGGGTAAACAAACAATCCAGGGTATGAAGACAAAAGTGGCACGGAGCCCACGGGACGCCTACCTGTCGGATTAATTATAAGCTTCTCCATTAAAGGAGACATGTAGTTCAAACAGGAAACAGCTAATGTTTACCACTTATTGATTCCAATGCATGCAGCATTAATAACACTGACACACACGTTGTTAGCGGTGAAAGCTGCGAGCTTTGATGGAACGAGGGAGCAGCAGAGGGTTTAAGCCGCCTGCTGATGGATCGCTCCTCATCTCGGGTGATATCAGTAATTTTTAGAATTACAGCTGCTCCATCCCCTGTCACTCAGAATCAATCTGCCAATCACAGCCAATCAGCAGGGCGATGTGTCCGACCTATCGACCCGGCGGGACTGTAAACATGCCTGCTTGTTAGACTCGACCAGAGTGGAGAGAAATAAGAAAGTATAAAACACCCAGCTGGAGGATTCTGTGTCAAAAAGCGGTCTTGTCCGTCTTGTCACAGATGCTGCGGCAGGTGAATTCATTTTACTAACACATAAAGCAGAATTAGACGGGCGGCGTGAAGGATACTGCCCGGTAACGATCTGATCTCTTCTTCATGTTGTTTCCTCCGGCTGCATGAAAACAACTGGATGTTTCATGTTGTTTTCACAGAGAGATAAAAGAGGAAGGCCCATTTGAACTGTGACAAGAGGCACATTGGGTTTCACCATCTGGATCCATAAAGCAAAGGGCTGCTTCACCTACACGCCTGCTTATGTACATGAAAATCCATTTTCTGGGCTTTTAATGCGTCTGGTAAGTATCGTGCACAGAAATACAGCGAGGCGTATTCATCAATCTAAGCGGCTGATTTAAGGCGTCGTAAAAAGGAAGATTGTGGCACGCAGATTCCGTTTGTTCCCTCATTCCTACTCACAGCACGGCACACGTACATAAAACCGTCACGGAAGGATTAAGAGCCGTTTAGATTGAACAGCAGGTTTCTGTGGTGTGAAAGCTGAGGGATGAAGGTGGAAGGTGGAAGCTTTTGGTTCACATGTGATAGCCATCAATAAAAATGTCAGCAAAGCCATTCAGTTGATGAATCATTCAACTATATGGACTCATTCATGGAAGTTTTGATCAGATTCGTAAAGCGTCGGCACTATTGCACACAGCAAACACACACACACACACACACACACACACACACACACACCCTAACCCCCGACACTTCCAGGACCACCTGAGAGGCGGCTTAGCCTGATAGAGATCCACCTGCTGTGACATTCTTGCAGGCAGAATATGACACACTAGTATCCACGTCAGATCCTTCACTCACTTTTGCTGCAGGACAAATTACTGCTCTAGTAACCTTTTGAATGTGAACTTAATCAGCAAAGTCAGGCGGGTATTGACCACCATCCACCTCCTCTCTGCTCCAACCATAACACCTCACCCCTCCCTCCCCCCTCCCTCTTTCAGCCCTCATCCCTCACTAGGGGGTGACATTTGAAAAGGGAGGTGGCAGGAGTCACTCCCTCGTTTGTGGTTAAGCTGCAGGAGGCACACACACACACACACACACACACACACACACACACACACACACACACACACACACACACACACAGCCACTCATGCGCAAACACACACATGTGGTTTTGTTTTTTGTTATATTCAAAATATCTTTGCATGAGGAAATGCTTGCCCATATGTGAGGTTTATGATAGCGTCTGTGTGAACAAATGTGCTGGACGCCATACTTCCATGTTTACAGTTTGCTTTGTGTATATTTAAGCCTTATTTATTCTTATAGTTTGATTTAAATTTCTGCTATTATGTGTGACTGTGTGCAGTTATTAGCTACTAAAGTTCCAGTTCATTTGTGAATTCTACTCTTACGAATACTCACTGACATCATTTGCAGGAAATGGTTGTTTATATTAAAAAAACCTACAAACATTGTTGTCTCTCTATATCATCATATCGTAAAGTCAGCAAAAACTGCAGATGTATTCAGTTAAGCGCTCCACGGTGTCTCACAGGGATAATTACACAGAAGTAGGTCATTGTGAAGAGGAGGAACTGTAATATAACTTTCCTGTTTAGTATTTACTCTGCTCCTACTGTGTCTACAGCTGTTAGCCTCGTCATAGTGCCTAAGGACGACTGTCTGTGTTGTTCCGCTCACTAATTCTGTCACTGTCAGCACATTGTAGAAATTCTTAGGAACCTGTGTCAAAACGTTGAGCTGACCTGACGCTTCCCTTTTTAGAGCGGAAGCCAAACACAACTGCACATACACACATTGGACACCAGCCAGGTTCAGGTGAATATCTTGGCCTTTGGTGCAGAGATACACGCACAAGCAGTGTCTAGCAAGGTGGGGTGAGGCAGATCATTCATCCAGATGCGAGGCTCGGCAAGGTTACTATTTTTAGTGTATAAATCACCACCCTGACTCCTCTTGGCCTTTCACTAAGCTGCTGAGTGCTGGGAAGGGGGCAGGTTGCCGTCACAGCTCACTGGGGGTTTCCTTAGCCGTATGCTATCTGTTAACATCTCTGTCAGCGAGCAGAACGACAGATAATAGCTGACATTTTAAACGTTATCAGAATCAGTTATCAGTTTGTTTAAACAGAAAAGAAAACCCTGTCATTGTGTCTGTCAGATAGCTGCTGTGCTGAAGCCGAGAAGACTGACAAACAAGTGTAAAAGTATCAGTTACACAACTCTAAACTGGTTCAGGAGCTGATGTTTTAGACAAGCTGAGACCTCTTTGTTAGTTGCGGTAAGAATGTACACAAAACCCAGAAATGTCCCTCAGGGGCCTGTGCTGGGTCCTCAGCTTCTCTATGAAGCCTCAGGGTGAAGTCTTTCTGAGACGACGGTTAAGTTCCATAGCTGTGAACACGACAACTTTACTGGAGGCAGAAAGACTCGAGTCTTGGAGAAATGAGTCTCAACTCAAGTTCCCAGTCTATAGACACAAAACTATCTCATGACTAAATCAGTTCCATGTCATCAATGCCTGAATTGTCTAATACAGTTAACAGATTTGTCACTGATCTGAAATAATTGGAGATGAATGATATTCTCTCACAGTGAAAAATGCAAAACTGAAATTGCTATTTAATGTCACGGTTCATCAGTAGAGCATTGAGAGGAACGCCAACAGCAACAGTATCTAACACCCTGAAGTTGTTTTACATCTCCTCAGAGACATTAGAGTGCTTTGTACAAACTTGTGTTTTCACAGCCGTTACACAAGGATACGTTACACAACATACACCTGTAGACGAGGTGCAGCTGTGGGCTTGTGCCAGTGCTGCCTTATTAGCATAGCAGCGCATTGAACACTTGCTGTGAGTGACATCTACAGGGTCATGAGAGGACAGGAAGTCTGCCACAGCTGTCACATTGGTTAGAGGCATACTGCTCTGTTTACTGCCTGTTCTGCCAACCTTTCCACCAGTGCGGTAACAGGTAGAGAGAAAGCAGGGAGATGTAGAAAAGAAGGCCTGCTGGCTCATTCAGCCATGTTGCAAATGCCAACAAGACTGAATAAATTGGCTTATCAGACGCAGGCCATCTGTCAGGTGTTTAATAATTAAAAGAACATCACAAGATGTGATCCAAAAAGTGATCTAATGACCAAAGTCTTGGCAGAGTCTTTCTTCACGGTAATGAACTGGCTGCCAGGGGCACGGTGGCTCTGCTCGCTCCTCTCTGCTTTCTCTGCTGGTCGCCCTGAGGTTTCCATATGACAATTAGGTTTGGTCTGTGCAGTCTGAAAACGTGGCATTCCTGCAGCAGTGAGTGCTTTTATACTAAACTGTGTGTCCAGGGGTCTAATTATGGCCCGGAACAATTGAGACTTTGCCTCATTTATCTTTCATCAGGTAGCCCAGACAATGAGCAATGAGCTTGCTGCCTGGCGTGAAGAGAGGGTTGTGTGCAGAACAGACAGAGGAGAAGAAGAAACAAATAGACAAACAAATAGATCCTGTCCAACTCACACCTGAGGGGAGAGTTCAGACTTATGAGCTGGCAACTAAATCATTTAGAGTCAAAGGTTTGCTTGCGCCCACATTTCTGAGGGCTGAGTGGCATCAACATTGCAGATTTTTGGGATTTTAACTTCATAAAGTGACAAGAATAAGCTTGAATAAATGAATCTGGAACCAATCCTGCTTGGGGTAAGGGCGGTTTGAGTTTGGAGAGTGGCTGACATGCTGAAGCCGTCACTGCATCTATTGTCAATTAAGCATGAAGAGGAGAAGCTAGTTTGTTCCAAATCAAAGAGGAAATACAATCATAATTTACTGCAGAATGGATGATGGCCAGAGGGAATGGAGTGGATGTAGGGACAGCCCGGCTCCTCTTCCAGGCTCACATTTTATACATCAGATTTCTTACAAGATGATCCGGAATATTAATGTTTTTTTTAAATGTTCTGAATGAATTTGTTCTGGGCTAAACATTTGGATCGGCTGCTATCCAAAGAAAACATGCTCTGATTATGGTTTCTTCATAACAATAAAGTTTTGGTGCTCTCAAATACTAAAACGCAGCAAAGTAATGGTGTTGATCTGTCCGTGATGCTGTGGTCATGTGGGTTCATGCATCCAGCAGGGATCAAGCTTATAATGGACTGTAGAGTGCATGGACACTGGTGATTAACTTGTACTTGCTTCACTTCTCCAGCCCAGTGGAGCGCTGAAAGTGTCAGAGAAATGTCAGAAACTTAACTGGCTTCAGAATGTCAGCAGCTCTCCAGCCTCTGCAGTGATAAAGTCACAACGCTGCGAGGAGGCCGGCCACTTCAGTGCACTTTGCAAAGACACCTAACACACATGTGCACAGATACGTCTGTTAGTTGTCTGAGATACCCTGGTGTGGTGTGTGCTTCTATTTTGGGGTTGAGCTTGAGACTGGGGGGGGTCAGGTTTAGGTTGAGGCCTCACTGCAACATGGGAACTTGGGTCTAGAGCTCTCTAGCTTCAATTTCAAGTATTATGTGTACATTGAAATGCAGGACGTTTGCAGTATGTCTTCCAGTTTGAGGCGGGAAGCTTACGTGCCACCGTACAGAATTACTCTACCTGTACCATTCTCAATGTCACATACTTGTACTTCTATAATTTGTACAATTCTACAAGCGCCAACACTGAGACTTGAGGTTTGGCTGAGAAATAGCAATCGTATTAATTCAAGAAACGGACAACGTCGTATTATTCCCAACGCACATGTAGAGCCAAATCCTCAGCTCACCAGTCAAAGTACATTCACATCTCTTCAGACTTAAGTCAAATCTTATCAGTCTGAGACTGTCAAGTTCAGTTGAAGCCAAAGGAAGGGCAGGACGCCACTAATCAAACCCTGTATTGCATGTTTGCATGGGAAGATGTTTAAGCACAGTGTATTAAAGCGCCATAGAGATGAATGGAACTCAGAGTGGACTGGCAGGCAAAGCGGAGGACAAACTGGCGGAACGGCTTCAAGGTCAAGAGGCATCTCAGCTCTCTCATGCACTGGTCATTAGTAATACTTAGCATCGTTTGGAGCAAGACTTGCTAGCAGATACTAGCTGTAAACAAACCTCTGAGGGACATGGTGGAATGTGTGCGCATGTGTGTGTGTGCACCAGATGACTGTGTACAGGCAACATGGCTGATAGTTTGTTTGTTTCTGTGTGTGTGTGTGTGTATGTTTTAGGTCCCATCATGCAGAGCAAAGAGGGACGTGACCATTTAGCCTTGAGAAGCATGTCGCATCTTGGGTTCCACCAGTATTAATGGGGATGTGTTGTACTTCAATTGGCAATTGTGTGTCACAGGCCCGATCCAGTGTCCTCTTCATCTCCCAGTGTGCAGTAAACAACCTTTACTGGACTACAAACACTCCGCTGAGCGATAAACTGGGGTTTAAATTGCATGAGGGTCTCCTGATGCCAGCTGTATTTCTTTCCTATTTTATGGTTGCTGAATGCGAGCATGAAAGGGAAGCTGCTGGGAGATGGCCTTTGATTCTGAGAAATGATCGGGCTACAGAGCCAAAGACCAGCTGTCAACAAAGACGTAAGGGAGTAAAAAAAGAGATAAGAAAGAGAAGAAAACTGGGGAACTAAGGCAGCGGCTGTGATTGGATGGTGAGGCAGCTTTTGTATTGCGTAAACTCAATATTTTGGCTCTTTTCCACTAGAAGTCCTGGTCTTTACTTTTCAGTTAATGGCATCATCAAGAATGTCATTGCTAATGGCATCATGAATGTAACCACCATAGCAACCCCCATAGTGACACAGAAAACGGTGCCACAGTGGTCAGGGGCACCGCTTGTCTCTAAAGTGGAGAAACAGTCCCCATTGGTCAGAGGTCAGAGGTCAAGAGAATGAGCTGGTTGGCTGGTTGGTAAACAGGTCAGCTGGTGCATTTCTGCTCTATTATTCAGGCTCTTTCCTGCAGCAACCTTTGCTTTGTTTACCATTTATTGCTTTTCCAATTATGTTCTTGTTTTCAAGGTTTGAAACGGAGAGAGTGAGAGAGCGAGAGAGCACAAGTGAGAGACAGAGAGGCACATGCAGGGAGCAGTTCTTCTGAGTGTGTGTGTGTGTGTGTGTGTGTAAAGGTCGAGCAGTAGACAAGAAATCTCAAGTGTAAATTTAATGAGGATTTAATCGGCACCAACTGAAAACAGGGAGTGCTTCGGTAGTTTCCAGTGTCCCCCCCCCCCCCCCCCCGCCAATGCACACACACACAGACACACACACACCACCACCACCCACAACACATCAACAAACATCACGTAGTTTCAAGCACTTACACCCATTCTCACGCTCTCCTCCCCCTGCAGTGAAGCCTTAATCAAACCTCTTTTCACACACGAACGTCACACACTCGCACACACACACATAATCAAGAGAGGTTTAATATTGGTAAATGTTCATTAGGACCCCCCAGTGTATAGATCCCATCAGCAGGGGGCCCCGGGGACCCACAATGAGTCAACACTGTTCATCAACGGAAAATGCTGAACGATCTCCGGTTAGAAGAAGAAGAAGAAGAGATCCTGCTTTTGTTGTCACTTACTGTACCAACAGAGTTTAGCAAATCATATGTACATCATAACGAGTACAAAATGAGTAGTAAATAAATCTGAATACAGCGTAAAAGCAAAAGGTCACAGTTTCATCTTCAAATATGAAAACAAATTGATTTCTTCTTAATCACTGAAGGTAATTATTGTTATGATGACGTGAGGTTATTGTTATTTTGGAAATCTCACACAGCAAATGACTGTAAAATGATGTTGTGACGTGAGCGGGGAACATTTAGAGCAACAGACGCTCCAACACATTTCCTCTGGGTACGAGTGTTAAAATATGCCCGTAACATACGTTTGGAATAGGTGGCAGTAAGAACACGGACATAAAAGCCTAGACGACGTCCACAGCAGCTCTCTGCACGAACACGGTTACACACAGCTTAGATATGCTTCTGATTACGGTTTACACACCATATCCATGTTGTGTAAATGTTGCTTTTGTCTCGTTTGACTTTGATCTTTGACACGTTCCATCTGTCACACCTGTAAGTCAGAGGCTCAGTTTATCTTGGCTTATCTGACGGTTTGCTGATAATTATTGACAGATATCAGGGTTTCACAGGCGTATCCTCATACATGTTATGTTATGTTATACACAGCTGTTATTATTCAGCATTAATGCCTCCGGTCGGGCCACAATCGCTCCAATATCAACAACTGATCCAAATCCTTCCATCGTTGTATTCTTCTGTTAACCCATCCCCCCTTTTTACTCCTTTTGTAATTGTCTCTCTCAGTCACGACTCTGGGTTCAATGAGCCTGTCAGGAGAAATGCTGCAGGGCTTTTGGAGCTCCATCATTTAGAAATGGCATTGATCTTAAGAATGGCCTTCCAGCGTTTACAGCAGTTAGAATATTACAAATCCTGTTCTCACAGCACTGTTTTCTTTCTGAATGAATGGACATGCATTCATTTTGTTTCGGCTTTTAAATCAGCCTCACATGCATCAACAAGTGATATTGGCATTTTGGAGATTATTCATTGAACGGTTTATAGGCTTCACTTGATGTCACTTGGGTCACATGAGAGGGAAGGAGGCCTGACATGGATACTGCAGAGTATCTGAAGTGTTTACATGCCCAAAGGTACATGCCACACATTACTAAACTCAATATAACTCTAATAATAAGCTACGGTCAAATAAAGTCATCTATTTACATGAACTACAAAAATATGGATGAATGGATGACAGGAACCTAACAACATTGTGCTTATAATGTCCTTATTACAGCCAAAGACTAAGTAGATTTACCAACACATAAGTATGACATCATTAGTTTACACAAACATGACATCACTGTTGTAAGTTCATTTGGATGGCATCACTTTTTCAGTTGATAATGACCTTGACCATTGTTTATTTAAGTAGCTGTACAGTCTGACACTGTTCCCATGTTGTCTGATTAAAGAAGGAACCTTCACAGACCTTAGTCCAAAGAGATAATGAGCGAGTCTCGGCAGCCAGGGGGCGACCGCTCAGGTTTCCCCACAGACGCAATGGAGGAAGCATTAGAAGAATTGGGAAGATCCATTTCAGCAGCAATGCAATTCACTACATCCCAGGCTGAAGAAGGTACTTGGCTGTATACGACACACCATCACCTTCACTTCTGCCATAACGGTTACAACTTGTGTGATCACACTGTCACTTTTTACTAAATAATGTCTTATCATAGAGATGTTAATGAATGATGAGAACGTTCCTCTGTAATAATGATGTTGCACCTGCTCCAGTCCAGCGTACGCCTCTCCACTATGAAGACTACTTTCTTCCGGCCGAAGAAGAAGAGATAGCTGAGCGGAATAACTTGCTTGCTCATGAAATGGCACCCATCGGGGACTGGACTGCAGCTGCACAAGCATCACCACAACAAGACCTGGACCTGCAAGCTACTGTTGGATTGACTGACAGTGTTGTCCAAGGCAATGGGCCCAGCTGCCTTAGCGGATTGCAAAGCACTTATACACCGGCAGCATTGCAAGCCTCCTTAAAGCAACAGCATGTGCTGGAAGACGCTGCCTTACAGCAATGGAATGGGCGTCAAGAAGCCGCGTTAAAGAGACAGCATGGTCTGGAAACAGCAGCCTTAAAGCAACATTATGAGCACCTAGAAGCAGCCTTCAAGGAACTTCAAGACCACCTAGAAGCAGCCTTCAAGGAACAGCAAGGGCAGCATGAAGCAGCCTTCAAGCAACAGGATGGACAGCAAGAAGCAGCCTTAAAGCAACATTATGAGCACCTAGAAGCAGCCTTGAAGGAACATCAAGAGCACCTAGAAGCAGCCTTCAAGGCACAGCAAGGGCAGCATGAAGCAGCCTTCAAGCAACAGGATGGACAGCAAGAAGCAGCCTTCAAGCAACAGGATGGACAGCAAGAAGCAGCCTTCAAGCAACAGGATGGACAGCAAGAAGCAGCCTTCAAGCAACAGCATGAGCTGGAACAAGCTGCCTTAAAGCATTGGCATGAGCTGGAAGAAGGTTCCTTAAAGCAAGAGCATGAGGAGCAAGAAGCTGCCTTAAAGTGTTGGCATGTGCAGCAAGAGGCTGCCTTAGAGGAAGACTCTGAGCAGCGAGCACCGACTGTAAACCAACAGCACGAGCTGGAAGGAGCTGCCATTGAGCAACTCCGTGGGCTGGCAGCCGACATAGAACAACTCTGTGAGCTGGAAGCCGACTTAGAGCAACTGCGTGAGCGTCAACAGCGTCAAGAAGCCCAGTCAAAGCAACTCCGTGAGTTGGTAGCCGTCATGGAGCAACTCTGTGAGCAAGAAGCTGACTTAAAGCAACAGCGTGAGCGTCAAGAAGCCGACTTAAAGCAACAGCGTGAGCGTCAAGAAGCCGACTTAAAGCAACAGCGTGAGCGTCAAGAAGCCGACTTAAAGCAACAGCGTGAGCGCCAAGAAGCCGACTTAAAACAACAGCGTGAGCGTCAAGAGGCCGCCTTAAAGCAACAGCGTGAGCGTCAAGAAGTTGACTTCAAGCAACATCATGAGCACCAAGAAGTCACCTTAAAGAAGCAGTGTGAGCAGCAACACGTCGCCAGAGCCAAGCCTTAAGAACGGCATCCATGTTGTTAGTTTAGATGACAACAATGTTGTTTTATTGGATGATATCACTTCCACGCTTGATAGTAAAGTAGTAAGAAGTAGGTAGCTGTAGAGTCTGACACTGTGTGAGTGTTTTTTGACCACATATTACTTTGTAATTTTTGTGTTTTCTGATTAAACAACAAAGGAAAGTTTCCTTGTCTCACTGTTTGCTAGGCTTACCTCAAGAGGTGACACAGCTGTGCTGAAGAAGCAAGATGTCCAATATAGTCCTCTTCTTAGACGGTAAGCATTAGACTAGCTTCTCACACAGGATGGTAACTTATATTGGCCAACCAATATTATCATATATTATCATATAATATAACCCTAATATTATTGGCCTTTATTTACTTATCACAAATATGTGGTTGAGTTTATACTGCGTGTTAGCAGATCAGAAACTGTAGAAATGCATCAGACTAATGATGTCATCTTGAACCTGAAACTCACATCTGATATCCTCAATGATCAAAATGTACTCAAATGTGGTGTCATAAGATATTGATCCATATCAACAGTATGTTGTGCTTGTTTATAAACACATCATTCATAATGATTGATTATTCAGCATTGGTTGGGCTCCACTCTTACACACTTACATTACATCGTGTATTTGGCCCCTATTGTTCATTTCATTGTCATTTCAATTTCAAAAGCAAGAAGAAGAAACCCTGGGCCCAAATAAAAGCAGCATCCCCGCAGAAATGAGCTTCAGTGCATCGACTCAGCAAATCAGTGTGAAATCAGGCAAAAGCTGAGCCGAGCGTTGGGACATTTAGGCGGTTCTTTATCTGGCACATCCATTATCAGGGAGTAATGTCTCCTTCCCAACTCCTGCCCCTCCCACCTCCCACTCCTTTTCTCAATCTTCTCAAAACGCTTTTCCTCATCTCGTCTTCCTCGGCAGATGAAGAGTAACGACTCACTTTTCACGCTGCACAACAGGTACTTATGCAGATCTCAAATGACAGGTTTCACACGTTCTGTACTCATGAGCAGAGAACGATGCCAAAATCAAAGACGGGCGACTCTTGAGATGCTTAGAACTGGCCGACGCAGAGCAGACTTTATTAGACACTATATGAGCAGAGTATAAACTGTATATGTGAGTGTATACAGTTACACGTCTCCTCTCAGTGTGGATTGAGTCTTAACTGAGCTTGCTTTGCCCTGAATGAGGTCTGCAGGACATGTCAGCGCTCACACACACCAAAATAAAATCCCAGTGCTAAGCGCAAATATGCAGCATCAGGTTTCCTTGTGGACACTCTGCTTGTCCCAAGGCAATGTGGAGGTGCTGGCATTCAGCAGACTTATGCAGGCTCTGGTGCAGAGGCTATTACATCACACAGGCATGAGCGACCAGATTCACTGTCAGGCACACACAATAAAACCTGTGATACTCTGTAGAAGAGGTCTGAGCGTACATAGACACCACATATCTTATTGATAAATAAAGAGAAAGAAGTGGTGTTGGAACATGACGCCTTAAAGCAGCAGTGGACTGAATACTGAAATAGACAGAGTGACTAGGTGTTTGTAGAAAACTTCTGGCACTGATCAGGCTCGTTGAAAAGAGAACGCCGACACCCTCTGTGGAAGGAAACCAAGTGAAAGAACAGAGAGAACACGTATGAAAGGCTCCACTCCACTCGCTCCACTGCCTGTGGCACCGATGATGTAATTTAGCTCCACTTGGGCTTAATGTTGTCTGCTATTCCGGAGCAGAGGCCTTGTAACCAGGTGCTCTGTGTCAGCTGCCTCGTCACCAAAACACCTTTTTGTCCCCCTAAGACATTCTGGAGTCTGCCAAAACCATCTGATACATAATAAAAATTCCTCCTTAGTTATTTATAGTCTCCTGTGTGATTTGCCCTTTTAAATATAAGATCAGTCTTGCCTCAGGCTTTACTCATTAATATTACAAATGAGACTTTGCTCACATTAACCAAAATCCTGATTAAACCTTCTGACTGCACTCGTTTAGCTGAGTGATTTAGAGATGTAGGGGTGAAAGGCTGATGTATGCTTCTGATACCATTTTTACTGCCCCTTTATTTTACAGAACATCCAACATAATCCAGCTTTCTGACAACGTTGGAAAATTGTGTGGACGTCAGTCTGAGCCCTGCCGTGTTCCCTTCAGGTCAGGTCTGTCTCCTCTCCAAGCAGAGGAGACAGAAAGGCCACTGTGCTGCTGCTTAACTCTGTTACTTCATCTGGACACTGAACAGCCCAGAGGCGGTAGTGGTGATGTCTGCCAGTGTGTGTGTGTGTGTGTGTGTGTGTGTGTGTGTGTGTGTGTGTGTAAGCGGGGAGAAAATCAGTGCAGAAAGAGTTGTAGATTGCTCTGGGTTGTATGTGCTGCACTGGTTAAGTGGACATCAATGATGCAGCAGCCACACACCCACACCGACGCGAGCACATCAGACCTCTCGGTTTCATCTCCAGAGCCCCTGCAGTGAAACGGGAAGCCTGTGCATTATTGATGCTCTTGTCCTGTAAAGCAGTGAACTTACTCACACTGCTGGTAACGCAACACCTGGCAGTCAAGTGGAAACATTTGGTTCAATTAATTGCTCTAATCAGCCTCATTAAAGCAGCGTTGAATGCGTTGCCGTGCACAACATTGACTAAAGGGAACGAGCTTAAGGCCATGTTTGGACTGTTAGATTTGATTTACATGGATTAATGGATAAATGGATTAACTAGGAATCTATATCAGGGATGGATCTTACTATAACACATGATAGGCGTTTCCCTGGGGCCCAGCAAAGAGGGCAATACATCTACACCCCCCCCCCCCCCCCACACACACACACACACACACACACAAACAAACACACACACACACATCTTGGTTACTGGACATGCTCGCCACACTAGCATGAAAGAGACCCAACCAAGTGTGTTTACAAGCACATTCAAACAAAACATCACACAGAAATCTTGCTGGGCTCTCATTACATTGATTTTGACCTCAAGCGACCTGGAGATGTCAATAAAAATAGAAGAGCTAATGTGCTCAGGAGAGGCAGTGATCTAACGTGTCAGTAGCAAGTCAGTGAGTTGACAGACACGTTGTGTGAAGGTGTGAGACGGATCCCTCACTGGATGCTTCAGAGTGAGAATGTATACATGTCTGTCTGCTCTTCCCCTTAGAAAGCCCTCAGGCTGCTGCAGTTAGACGGGAGGTATTAGTGGTTAGATCTTGTACTTGTAGCTGGCGTCCCCACACTTTGCTTCTCCCAGTATGAGGGAGTTATGAGATATAAGATCCACACATGAGTCATGAAACGCAGGTAGACTGAATATTGCAGTTCTTGCAGATATTTGTTGTCCACGGGAGTTATTGCTTTCCTCGATTGCGCGCCCGGGAGGTAGCAAGCCGTGTAATATGTGTGGTTGCCCGTAGCAACAGTGCTGATAAGTGCACCGAGATGTATATTAAAAGGAATATTTCAGCAGAAACAAATCTTGTATTTGGCGAAGAGATGGAAGAAAAATGAATTGGGTGGTGGTGGTTAGTTTGTTCAGAAAACTTTCCACTTGAAGGCATTATTCTAAACTTTATCTTCTCCTTTAAGCTCTTGTAAATGTATTAGACAGGCATGTGGAGCATGTGTGTGGACGCTGGGCGCCTACGGGAGGCCATTATGTAACGTTCATACTCGGACTCGGTTTAGTTCTGTCCATGTGTGCAGCCTTACTCCCAGTATGTTTGTAACACACGCAGATGTCAAAGGTCATTAAATCAACTCTCCTGTTAATGCTGAACCTACAGTTCCTTCAGCGCTCTGAACCCGCTGGCAGCCCCGCTCAGGAATATCCCCGCTCCAGACTATTTTTCCGCCTGCTACGGCTTCCGTGTCATCCGCGGCGTGCTCTATTTACAGAGTCTGGGACGATGATCTTGAATGACACACTGACATATCTCCAGTTACAGAGGCCAACGCTGCGCCTCTCCAACGCTGAGGGGCTACGCATGCTGAGCGGGCGAGCCGGAGGTTCACACTTAGTGAGCGAGCGGCCGAGCGGCTGATGGCACGTAGATGGAGTTGTCAGCGGGGGGGGGGCACGAGGGACCTGGATTCACTCAGGAGGCCGGGTCCATCCAGGTCCTCACTGTTTGAGCCGTTCCATCAGTGAATTCAATCATTGATGGTACAAACTCCACAGCTTGACAAACACACATCATCCCTTCGCTTTAATTGGGAGATGTGCATTAATAGAGAATGCACATAGAGAAATGAATGCATAATAAGCTCATTCAATTCCCAATTCAATGCCTGGGAACGTGCAGATCTCACACAGAAACAAAATCTAAAGCCAACTCACCCACTCAATAATATCAACCGGTTGAGCTCTAACGTAAGGATTTCCACCTCAGGATGCTAGCTGAGCATCAAACATCCATCTTTTTTTAATTTGTGTAATGCAGCAGCTAATGAAAAAGGACTATGCCTCCGAGTCAAAGCAGGAGCAGGTCATGACTAATGCTACTGTAATCTGCCCGTCAGTCCCACCGGATTAATTCATAAAGCTTTGACGTATAGAAGCCATAACCGCCCCCAGGAGACGAAGGTTCCTCTGTAATATCAGAGATGCTCAGCCGAGAGTGTGAGACAGCGCAGCTCCTTGATGTTGGAAGGTTGGAGTTGGTAACTTACAAAAGGAGAACATCACAATTCCTACAAGCATCTCCGAGTGCATGAAGCGGACTGGACAGGAGCCGTGACTCTGCGCCGAGGGGACGGAAATCAATTAGCCTCCCGCTGCCGCCTGTGACTCCAGCGTGAAGCGCCTGAAATGAGCTTTTTGTGTGTGGTTTGTGTAGCTGCCACCAGGATGAAGCCCTGGACTGAGTGGAGGCACAGAAGCTGACCTGCATTAACATAACCTGCTTTCAGCCTCAGTTTACTTTGAGTTTTAGCCTTTATTTTGTGCATTTATCAATTATTTTGCTTATTAATTAAGAAATCAATATTTGAAAGTGCGCCCCCGCCCCCCAAGTGTGCCTTTGAATCTTCTTCTTCTTTGTTGTTTAATGGTTGGGAGGCAGAATTCATGACACATTACTGCAACCAACAGGGCTGCATGCGCCTTTCATCTATTTTCTAATGGACAGATTAGCTAATTTACTATTTTCCACCAACTACACGCGGCTCTGCAGCTCCAGGGGCTTGGGAAATGATTTCTTTTAGAAGAGAAGCATGAGGCCCAGGTTGATAGGAGTGCATGTGTACGACAGGAAAGGCCCAGCTGAGGTTTGGTTACTTACGTCTGTGTCGGGCCCCTTATCAGCCCCGGGGCAGCAGAACGTGACCAGCTCATGGCACCGCTTATGGACCACAAAACAGCAAACTGCAGAGGAGGGAAAGAGAGATGAGGAGGAGAGAGAGAGAGGGGGGGAAGAGATAAAGGAGGGATATGCAGATGGGAAAAGATAAGGAAAGAGAGGGAAAGAGAAGGAGAATAATGGTTACAATACATTGATTTAGTGTTGAGTGATATTTCCACAGACGAGAGAGAGAGAGAGAGTGAGCGAGAGACAGAGAGAAAGAAAGAGAGAGAGAGACAGAGAGAGCGAGAGAGAGAGAAAGAAAGAGGAGAGAGAGAGAGAGAGAGAGAGAGAGAGAGAGAGAGAGAGAGCGAGCGATAAGGAGTGATGTCTGAGCCTCCTTATCATGAGTCCAGATGGTCGGTCCTGCCTGCTCTTATTGCACAGTACAGTGCCACCTCCTCACTGACATGACAGGATCCAAAACAGACACACACACACACACACACACACACACACGTGGACACATACATTTGCACACTGACATAATCAAATGTATCCACACGGGAACACAAACACTGAGTGTACATCAACACCTACACACCCTCAGGGCACACACACCCTGTCACCACACCGGTTGCTTGCAGAGCATTTTGAAGTTGCAAATTGAAAAATGTGCAATGGAAGCACTTAGATATCACAGTAAAGGCGTTAACAACGTCCTTTGTAAAACCTAAATGGACGGATTTTGTGGTGTGTTGATGATGCAGACATTTCCTGAGAGCTACACGACACGCAACTCCCCTTCTTTGTGTTTAACGGCGCCTCCTACTGTACAGGAGGAGTGTGCACAGTAGAAACAGCAGGTGAGACATCGGCAAATGGAAACACTGTCAAGCCACATTTGACTTTTATCGACTAAAATTGGGCTTTTTTTTTTTTATGGGACAATTGTCAGCGATTGTCATTGTGGTGTTGGAAGCCTCTGGGCACTGAGTGCACTGTGGTCTGCAGCCAATCAAGCGGTTCTAGAGATGGAGGAAGGCTGCTGAAACCGCCAGACACCAGGAGGAGAGAGGAGACAGAGGAGAGACGAGCAGAGAGGAAGGACACATTCTCACTCCTCTGCATGTCTGAGCCTTATAGATGTGCACGTTACTTCTGCCGCTCTCTCCTTCTCCGAGGCCGGCGCTCTCTCCCGCCGCAAGAATTCATGTTTTCAAGGCTGACGCTTGCAGGATGAGATGAAAGCATCTGAAGTGGCGGTTTTCACACCATCTTCACTTAGCGCTAAGTAACCCCGAGCGGACTCTGTTTGTGCTTTGTATTGCAGCAGTGATGTAATGTGTGTGCAGGGTAATCGCTACATTTTGCCACCTGCTGCAGTATTGGTGGAGATCGGCGTGCGTGCGTGCGTTATCTCTGCCATTGCATCATTAAACCTACAGAAACATACTGGGATATATAAATATGGAGCCACAATCCAAACAGATTCACGACATTGTAGTGTATTGTGCTTATATCACACTCTCTCTCTCTCTCTCTCTCTCTCTCTCTCTCTCTGTATCTCTCTCTCTCTCTCTCTCCTACATGTTATTTCCCACTGCATGACTGTTTGTGTGACTGCTCTGTGTCTTCCTTTTTCCCTTGTATATTAAGGTTTTCTCTAGAGTTGTAGGTCTGTAAAGCCCTTTGAGACGTCGTATGTGATATTGGGCTGTAGCAATAAAGTTAACTTGACTGACCTTCGTCTACACGTCTCTGTAGAAACCAAAGCTAGTATGACGTGTGTTTAAATCATTCTATTGAGCTGTTAAATCCTGGCGTCAGAACGGAACAAGGGAAACTAGCGCTTGAATACGTCGCCTCCTCAGTCAAATAGTTGATTGATATTAAAAAGACCTGAAACGGTAAAACCTTGGGAAATATCTTTGCTTTTAAATGTTGAACATTGTCTGTACTTTGTAAAAAAATAAGATAAAAATGATTTGGCTTCTCTTTATGTCTAGTTGACCTCAAAGTGGAAAACGTATTTTCACGTATTCTTCATATTTTCCATTTCCGTTTCCATTTGATAAATGGAGGGCATTCAGCCGGTTTGCAGTTGGAACGTACCAACTCTTAACCAGGTGAATCTACTACAGACAACGTGATGTTTTACTGTATGTAGCACCGCATTCTAGTTTTCCCTTAGAAGCGGCTCAACTAAATGTGCGTTTATGTCATGGACCACCCACTATGCCAACAAAACCATTCTACTAAAGTGGACTTTTGTAGAAAATGCGGACGCAGCACCCATCTCATAGATTGACTGCTTGTAGTATGGGTGGCAGATTTAACATCGGGACAATACCAATTATAGTGTTTGGATTTTCCCAGCAGAGAACATTAACATAGGTGATATTTACCTTATTGACTTTCCCACATTGGCTGTTAGAACATCAACAACAGACCCTATTAATATGCGAGCTGGATCCACTGTGAATATGTGATTGCTCTTAGATGCAGTCTGAACTTCTGGAGCCTTTTAAGAACTTGGCAGGACCCACATCGGGCACCGACACAAAATGTTTGGTGCTTGAGCTGGAAAAGGTTCTGGCTGCC
The DNA here is from genome assembly GCF_046128005.1 of Genypterus blacodes. NCBI lineage: Eukaryota > Metazoa > Chordata > Actinopteri > Ophidiiformes > Ophidiidae > Genypterus > Genypterus blacodes. The sequence continues at coordinate 1,252,382 of NW_027467038.1, read as the reverse complement.
TCACACATCAATTAAATCACCATGATAGCGCTCCCTGCCACATACACACACACACACACAATACCACCACAACCCCCCGACTAGCCCTTCATGCCTCCTTGGAGCTGTTGGACAGTGCAGTCAATAACCAAGTGAAGCCATGACCCATAACTCACCACACTGCCAACCACAAAACAGACGGGCCATGAAACCTCAGCCATCCATCAGCTCCTGAACTCATACTGCAACGGCTGACCGGGGAGCGAGTCGCCTGAATTCACTGTGGACTAAGACCAAAGGGCCAAAGGGGCAAAGGGCCGGTCATATGAGAAATTACAAAATATTTAAACTTCCTCCCATGTTTGTTTCAGAATGATTCTTTTGCCACAGCCCTACTCTTTCATAGACGAATCCCTCAAACGACGACTCTGACTCGTGCTGAAGTAACATTCTTACTTACAGTATTCATTCTATTACTGTTATTTTTCTAACAGAGACATGTGAAAGAATACGTGCTGTGCTAAGTCCCAACTGGCTGACAGAGGTGAGCTCAGGCTGCTCTACGTTGGCGCCCACAGAGCGATTCACAGGGTGCTTCTTTTCTCATTTCCGCTCCTTTCCGGCCTCTTGTCAGAAGACCTGTTGCTAAAGTTAAATTGGTCAATCTCAAAACCAAGAACATTGTTATCTGGCTACAATGGAAAGCAGGCCACTTCCTGTTACCTAGAAACAGTTGAGAAAGTGTCACCAGCAATTTACCAGACACAGAGTGTGTGTAAGAAAAAATGTAAGTACGTTGACACACTCTTACACTGTTCTCCAAATCATGCAGTGGCTGAAGATGAAGAGGGGTTTGGCTTTGACCCCTCTGAGGATCTTCTCTCTAGTGTCCTCATTAGAGCTCGTCTGTCTGTGATTGGTTATCCCAGTGGTCTTGTTGTGGGACCGGGCTAACAGTGTCACGTCTGATGACACCTTAGACTTAGAACAACAGCCTGTGTGTGTGTGTGTGTGTGTGTGTGTGTGTGTGTGTGTGTGTGTGTGTCAGCAGTATCCAGTGTTCATTTCACTGGTTAATCAAGGAAATCCATCTTTAGGGAAAGCTGATGTGCAAGGAGTCACAATGAGAGCTTGCAGAGGAAAGTAAAGTCAATGCAATGGGAGGGGGTGTGTGTGTAACTGATGAAGTAGTTCACACACTGTCAAATAACTACAGAGTGAATTAGGGAATTTCCTGTAAATGTAACCGCATATCTCAGCAGCAGTGTTGCAGATCTGCCTTTTAGTTTCATTTTCTCTCTCTGGACAGGATGGATTGTTCAGAGAGTAAGATTGTTTCCCCAACTTGGATATGAGGCTATGGATATGAGGCATTTCTCCTGTTACTGTAACCTTAGACTACATACAGGTAGAGTGACTTTACAGGAGCACTTCAGTACATTTTGAATATAGGATTTATCTGCTTTGAGTCATCCTGATGTAAAGAGGAGGAATAGAAACAGAGAATTGGTTCATTAAACACATGGCAAGACTTCTTCAGCTGACATCAGTATTTCTGAAGCGACTGCACTGCCGGAAACTATTTTTAACATCTTTTCACATCAAATATGAATTCCAAGGTTTCCTGCCGCTTTTTATATAAACACCACCTTTGTCTGATGGTGGAGGTGGAAGAAACTCAATAAATGTAAATAATAAATGAATATTAAATATGTGGAGATTACAGATCTATAAAGGTTCTGTTTAGGTTGGCGTTGTATGAGAGGAGGATACAACATTGTTGTGGTAAAAGAAAAGACTGATTTTGAGTTTTTCAGACAAAGGCAGTTGATAAATCAGTGAGAGTCCCTCGCAATCAGAGGAAACCCTCGCAGACACAGAAAGTATACGCAAAATTACACAGGAAGGCCCCGGGATTCAAACTCAAGACCTTCTTGATGTACCTTGCCGCCTGCACGTGTTCTATTCGCTGTACAACAAATCACCAATCCCTCAACAACACCGCAAGCCACATCTGAAGCTTGGAAATTGTGACCACAGAAGTGACGGGCACAGCGGCACTCAGCGAGACGGTGATCGTGTTAAAGGTCCACAACACTGCAACCATTCACACCGGCCATAAAGCTTTCCCACATCATGACAGCATGCCCCATCATCATAACTCCAAGCTGAGGATAGGAAGGCTGACAGCCCTGTGCATGGCTGTGACACAGAGCCAAGGCCAATCTGTAAACGGAGGGAGGGGGGCCGTTCCTCCTCTAATACAGACATCATTGTGCCCTTTCATTTATTCCTCTGTGAGCTGGGCAAGCTCCAACTTTTAAGAAAAAGGGCGACAAACAAGTACCAGCAGGTATGGAAGCTGTGTAAAGCGTGTGTCCACTGAATGCATCTATTAAGTATAAGCACCATAATAACAGTGATTACTGGATGAATCAGTAACACCTGAAGTTTGTGATTGTAGCTCTCTCAAAATCCCGGCAAAGTACTTGGTTCTCTACCAACAAGCTTACTCTGCACTGCAATTGGTTTTAAGTCTTAGAGATTCAATTTTAAACATGTTTTTTGGTGAATCTTTGGTGAAAGAAGTGACTCCCCGCTCCACACACAGTGTTGTTCCACACGCTGGGCACTAGCAGATGCTTCTAACAAACCGAAAGGACCGAAAGGATTCCTTTATTGTTGCTGTAGCCACAACAAGTGTCCAACATTAAAGCAGCTGTGTGTAATCTGAGGTAGCCCCTGTGACAAAGGACACACACGGTTACAGCCAGGAATCCAGCAAAACACCCCGCTAGTTTTAAAAGCGTCTGCCTTACCAATGCTAAATGTTAAGAGAGGCAGGGGCATACTGGGGTGTAGAGAGGATTGTCTGTTTCCAAGGAAACAAACCATAATGAGGTTAGTTTAAGAAATTATGTAGCCCATCTCACAGCACAAACTGCAGCCTTGGGCAAGTTAACAGAATGAAGCTCGCTCATGCATCTGAGCCAGACTAGTGACAAACATCCTCCCTGGGTGGGCCGGGGCGCAAGAAATGAAGCTTCCAGCATCGGAGGGAGCACAATTAGCAGCAGCAGCTAATATTGACAACATAACACTTGAAATGAATTCAAATGAATAATCACAATGAATACAGAGTTGATATTATTCAAGCCTAACTGATGATTTGTAACGGTCTGGTGCAGCTGCGGTTCCTTGTTGCCGTTCTTCATCATCATTCATTTAGTATCCACATATATGTCTGTACTTATTTATATAAGGTGGACTGAGTTTGTGTGATTGGTGACCAGTTCATGTTTACATTACATTACATTACATTACGATCATTTGGCAGACGCTTTCATCCTAAGCGACTTACATTACATTACCACCCTTCGCAGAGGGGGGAGCAATTGAGGGTTCGGTGCCTTGCTCAGGGGCACCTCGGCAGGGGCCCGAACTGGCGCTACCCACTGAGCCACTGCCTCCCTGTTTAGTCACAGAGACAAACTGCTGCTTTAAAGCATTTCTCATTCTTTATCTCTATATAATCCTGGAGTTTTAATTATCTTGTTGTTGTAAATGTGTGTGTAAGTACACCAGCTTTAATGCTTCTCTATGGTTGTTACTACGGAGGACATAAGGATTGCTGCTGTGTGCCCATGTGTTTCTTCAGCAGCACTTCACACTTTTACAGTGCAACGTATAAATGACTTGGGAGCTGCCCAGCACAGCCATAGTCCAGTGCTGCTGGCAGCCGAGCGGCTCTGCTGTAGCAGATGGAGAGGATAACTACCATGTGAGAGAGCTGTGTAAAGCTGGTTGTTAAGGAAGGGAACACTGTTATTCATGCAGTGGGAGCGCAGGGACTAGCAAGTTTTCATTACTCGTATTCACTTAATCAAAAAGCACAAACACCCACTTGCTTAGTCGGGGGTCTTACAGAAATAATACACCAAAATATTTTGACAGCACAAGGAGCGATAAAGCGTCTCTAGACTCTGGTTTGTTGTTTGTTTTCCACTGTTATACATCGATGGAATGACTTGGATTATATGCGGTTGACTGAATAAATATGCGAGGTGATGCATAATCAGAGTATGAGGAGAGTCCATCAGGTGATGAGCTCCGTGTGAAGGAGTCACACTCTGATTGGAACCTTTCCATTAGGCACAAAGCAGAGTTAGAGTGTGTAAATGTAAAGACTGACGCCGTCCTTCATGTGCTGCTGCATGGCCAGGATAGGCAATCAAAGGGCAACAACACAAAGATCAAACTCTAATTTACCTTTAAATTAATGCAAAAGCTCTAACCTGGCCTAAACCAGATGCACCCTGGGTAAAGCCACACAGACACAGGAGAGCATCTCAACTCCACCATGCAGACACGCCTCATAGAGAGTTCACTCACTGCTATACTCACATGTGTGCACTTCATACACTGTTTGTTCCACCAACACTTCTACTGAGTCAGCGCTTTAAGAGATCAAGACTTGGCCCAATGTGTAAATATTGAACTGTGAAAAATGATTCCTTAAATCAGGTTCCAGATACACAACATTCCAGTCGTATCGTACATTGCCTGTTTTGAATTATGAAGACAAACAACTTTCTTTCAAACAAAGAAAAAAGACCAAAAAGCCTGAAAATGATTCATTGCTCTGAAGTCAGATGTGAGCCGGGTTGGAATGCAGCCCTGATGCTCCTTTTGTATATTGAAACCCATAATGAATTTGAAGGAGATAAATGACTCCACTGAATGTCATCTTATTAAATATTACCTTGACGAATCATTTGGTCTCATGTAAGTGCTCTGCCGTGTGCAAACGTCTGCTGCATTAACGCTCCAGTCAAACTACAGCAGCTACCCAACTGTTTCACAACCACCACACAATCAGATTAAGCTCAGGTTTAATGTAGCAGCACATAGCTCACGGTCAGACGGACACACTTTGCTCATTTCACTGTTCAAAACAGTGTTTAGGTTGTTTTGATGCTGTTAAAAATTGCCACTGGCTGAATCAGCACTGAGGCTCGTCTCTTCTCACTTTTATTTCAGATCAGAAGCGACTTTTCAGCCGAAAGTGTAAACCTTTCATCTTTCTCTTTCTCTGGAAATCGTCTGGCACTCGATCTCCTTTACATCCACACCTTGGGTTGAACACAACAAAGCCTTTAGGAGGATATTTGTTTTTCTGCAGAAGCAATGAATGTAGACCTGTATATTTTCTTTCCTCCATACATAATTTTCCCCTCAGCACTTAGAAACAAGATCCCCATAAATTCCAGCTCACCGTTGTATAATTTCTCACACAAACATCTCCAGATCCTCAGTAAGTGTGTCCACTGGGCACAAATCCATTACAGGATTACTTTGAACACTTATGCAGCATTCCCATCTGGTTGGGAGCAATTATTATGTTTTTGTTCGAGCAATTTAGTTCCATCTGTTAGCTAAAGCTCCAGAGGAACAGCAAAGACGACGGGGATTAGAAAGGATTAAACAAAGCTCAGTTAACGAAACATCAACTGTTTATGGCGAGCGATGTCGATGATGGGAGATACATAGGGGCATGATTCAGAAGTGATTGGTGGATAGCCGACTGGGAGGACCTAATGCACATAATGGGCAGCTGTGGCGAAGAGACGCGGCGTATAATGGAGAGCTGCGAATCCCACAATGCACTCTTGAGGGGGCCGTGATGTCAGACTCCTGTGTGAAAGGTCAAACAGAGACAGTGTGGCGGAGGGTCAGAGGTAACTCTCTCCATGAGCACATTCATCATCTCAGTCCAACTCCAGCCAGTGCTGTCAAAGGCTACGGCTAAGTAATGGTGTCGAGATAAAGTCCGGAAAAAGGTCGGCTGCTCCGTTATTAATCATTAATGACGATATTGAAGGAAGTAAAAACATTGATATTTATGAGGCACCTTTTCAAATGTTAGGGAAGAAACGATTCAAACTAACAAAAAGAATAAAATAGGGTATAAAATAGGGTTTTACCTCAAACCCTTATAATCTTTCTGTACGTCTGCAGCGATCTAATGCTGAGCAGACGCCGTGCTGTTGAAGCGATCTACATGGGTGCTCGCAATCGACAGAACCTCCTACCTGGTTTGTCTTTTTAACTGTAAATCCAGTAAAGCTTTGTTATATTCAAGATTAAGATCCAGATTAGATTCAGGTCACATCGTTGTGGAAATCAGACTGTGACTTCAAGGAATAAAATCCAACGACAACCAAATCACTAGAGACCCATCCTATCCGCCCCGTTCAGGCAATCGTAGATCTTTTGTGGCGATCGATCCGGCGCTCGCAGCCCCCCCCCCCCCAAATTGCACATCAAACAAAAGCTGATCAGGCTGAAATCTGGCCCGGCTCTAGGAATTAGTCAGGCCCGACAAAGTTTGCATGCAATCAATAAAAGGATTTGTCCATACAGTGATTAAAGGCAAAACTGTGCTTAAGTAGCATACATGCACAGAATCAATACAGAGAAGCTGCTTTGATGCTGAAGGTCTCTCTCTTAGCTCCTACATCGGGATGTAGGTAAGAGGTCAATCGCTGGTTTAACTGCCATCATTTCTGTCAAATAGACACAGCTCCCATTTCACAGGTTAACACATCTATCAATTAAATCCACACTACCTCCATTTATTGTTGTGGTTTGACATTATAGTTTTATCTCCCTCATTGAGCATAAACAGTGTTTCATACGCTGACTGAATGTAAGTGTTGTATAATTTATTCAAAGTGTCTCATGTCTAGACAGATGATGTCCACTTAGCAGCTCTAATATAATGAAACTTCTGTTGTTGTTGTTCTTGTTTGCGATGAAGGCGATGCACAGACTTGGGAACTCCTCAGGGCGCTGCTGACCTTCGTCCTCCAGCGCTTGACTTGCTCTTTTCAGGTAAAGAAAGCTTTCTCACACATGAATGAGTCCGTTGAAGAGCTGCAGTTGTTTGAGGCTTAAAGGTGAATGATTGAACGACAACAAGTGGGTTCTCATTGGCTGGGGCTCGTGGCCTGATTTCCCGCCCTGATCACTTCTGATGAGCAGTTCTTTAAGCTTGGTCCTGCTGGTGAGTTCTGCTTTTCAGAACTGAGGACAATGTCTTTAAATTGCTTATTGGATTGGAGTCTGGGATGTAAATCTTCCCATGGGGCGTCGTTAACGGCATCGCGCCTCCTCCCCGCTCCCATCTAATTCGTGAAGATATTTGAGTGGGAGTCACGACTTGTGTAATAGCGACCTGTAATGAAACGTGGACAATGACGGATAAGCGGAAAAGCTATTAGTTACTTAATGAATGAATGATGACGGGGCGAGGAGGAAGGATGGGATTAAACAGCTTGACAGGCCGCTGACTGAGATCAGACAGCAAAGCACACAGCGCCCGTCTTCATGTAAGGTGGACACGCAGGAGCCGTGATTGAATCTCAGATTTAGAGGATAATTGGAGCAGATGCCAGGTGTAAACACGGCCTATGTGCTGTCTCTTTGTCAGACTGCAGATAAGCTCCGGTCTGACAAAGAGAACTGATGAATGACTCAACTTCAAGGTCCATTTATCAGTTACATATCTTACTGTTGATTAGTTTCTCTTGAATATCTCATAACTTAGCACTAAACTGCGATCAATACTACTGGTTTCCACTGTGGAGCTTTCATGGGGTCACCAGTTCAACTCAACACATTTCCTGCAAAGTGAATCTGAGCTTTAAACACACACTCACACACCCAATAGGTATCAGCCCTTGTTTTCCCAGGGGAACGGCTCCCTGTGTGTGTGTGTGTGTGTGTGTGTGTCCTATTGGGGCAGATCACGCATGGACGAAGCTCTTCAACTCAACATCTCCACCCCTGTGTCCCTTCAACCCCTTCAGCTCAGGCGGTTCAGTCACAGTGAACGACCCAGAGACACGACTCAGTCATGCGGCGCAACAGCACAAATGTTGAAAAAATTGAAAACAGTCAAACAATCAAATCGATGCCTGGATTACGGCATTGGTTGACACATAACTGTAATGAACTGAAGACAAGCAGCTACCTTGACAGAGAATATTCATTAACCTGCTGTGAAATCTAATCAAGTAAATGTGCAAAAAATACTATGAAAACCAAATTCAAATGAAATGTTCTATTGCACTCAATACTGGAGAATATTTGTCTTTGGAAACGGTGGCAATTAAAACCAAACATGGGATTCAGCAGGAAAAAGCCAAATGATTTAGGGCCTTGATTGCAGTATAATTAAAGTTTTTAAGTACATGTTAACTTTTTTTCATTTGTCTCATTTTAACACCGACCGTTTCCTCTTCCTAAAGAACAACTGCACCCTCTGCACCCTTTACACCGTCTACATCCTCTACACCCTCTGCACCCTGTACACCCTCTACACACCTTCTGCACCCTCTGCACCCTCTACACCCTCACGCAAGCACGTTTCAATGTTTACTCAACATGATCAGCTGATGAGAGTCACACGTCTGCCCTTATTTACGCCAAAGGTTCACGGCGAGCGTTGCTGTGTGCTGAGTCTAACTGTGTTGTTTTGATGGCTCAAGTTTCAGCACCTAAACAAACGGCCCCAGCAGATGAAGCATTGTTTTCACTGCTGCACTGTTTCTCCACAGTAGGATCTCCAACCGGCCTCCTAGCCTGGCTCCCAGCAGGATCGGTGGGCTGGGCCCGGCTTCCTGTTCAAAGCTCTAGGCGAGCTCGAGGGGAGACACAGATGGTCTTTATTTAGCAGCTATGCCACATTGGACTTGCATTTGCCAAGAGTGCAGAGAAGATCTCTTGTTTTCTGCTCTGTATACTTCACGTCCCCGTCTACAGTCCCCAAATGATTACTGTCCTGAGAGTTAAACCCTGGATGGAGGGACAATGTGGTATTATGCACATTAATGTTATATAAACAGCTCACATTTGGCAAAGTTCACCTCACAAATGGAGCAAGACATTAGACTGTAGTTAATGTTCAAATGTAATCAAGACACAGACTGTGAACCCGAAATTCCCCCCTTCAAAATTTTACCAGATAAATTTCCACGTCTCGTTGGTTCTTACAACTGGAACGCTTTGATTTACAGCTAAGAGTTATCGATGACTCAGCAAACCCTGCAATTAAGCATATGCAGCTGATTAAACTGGCAACAAAACACATAAAGAGGCACACAGAGCATTTCACAGAACAGTGAAAGCAAGCTGTGCCCTGGCTGTGACATGAGGTGTCTGATAGGGGGCAGTCTTAACGGGATTCCATAAAGTCAGACCTAATCCGAGGCACGGCGGCTAATCTCTCTGCAGCCCTAAGGAACACACACACACACACCTCAGAGACGCAGGAACAGCCTTCCCCATTTGAAGTAAAACAATGCAGAGTTCTCGAGAGGAAGAGGAAAAATGTTCCAGTCGTTGTCTACTGAATTCTCTAACTCTTGGTTTCAGTTCTGAGACTGCAGTTTTACAGGAAACAAATCCCAGAATACACATCAAACAATGCAACCACTGTAGGAAATAACCAGGGGCAAAGGACAACAGAACTGGCTGTGATGTGCTCAACTCTTATGAATGAACGCTTTAATGAATCTATGTGAAGTGTTAGGTTGACTGCTAGGCTCATGGAGGCTGATGGAGGCTCATGGAGGCTGATGGAGGTTCATTTAGGCTGATTGAGGCTGATGGACGCTGATTGAGGCTCATTGTCGTAATCTCAACGACAAACCTACTAGTCCAGATGCCAAGATGTTCATTTTTGTTCAAGTTGTCCAAATTTCCATCAGAGGGAGCAGAAATGACAACACAATGCACGACTTCAAGGACACAATCAACTCAAATGTGAGTTGATTGTAGAAAGCCAGAGTCACTTGAAGGAGAGTTGGCACAGGCGTTTCCTTTCCTCTCCTGCTTTGCCGCATGCATGAGTTCCAAAAGTTACATCGACTAAAATGCACTGGAAAGACTTTATAATTATATTTCCCTACGACAAACGCTAATAGAGCCAAATTAATTCACTCTTTCAAAAAAGCAATTCTGCAAATGACTTCATGTGGCGCGAATGACCCCGGCGTGATCTGAGAGCGAGCAGAACATTGGGCTGATTGCTTTCCAACAGCCCTCAAACTGAGTCGCATTCAAAGCTCTTATCAAATCTGAGGAGTGCGGATTACTGCCAACATCAGCTTTTATTCTTTCAATACGCCATTGATTTGCGCTGACATTTGAACCGTCCATACTGGGCCACTCAGATCTCTGTGAGGATGCAAAGAAGTGGCGGGAAAAAGACGATTTTGACGTCTCGGGAAGCAAAAGTCATTGAACCATCCAATGATTTTGTCTTTCCTGGGCTTTCTGGAACTTTCTCCAGAAAATGCAATGACATCGTCTCTCTGTAGCGCCTCCTGCTGATGAGAATCTGATATGAGAAAGCCCAGAAAATCAGGGAAACACTGTCTCACTTGTCAATCACATCCATCAAATCTTCTCCACGACTCCACTCCACTCCACTATCATACAGACTGCTGCTTTGACTGCCTTTGCAATGTTTTGCATTGTAGCCATTTTCCAGATGCATTATTTCGCAGCGTATTCCCTCACCGAAAAGTGTTCATTAAGCTCCTCCACACTCCTCTGGCTGTGGCGATCACCTCTGGGGTTACGTCGCAATTGGCAGCGTTGGAGAGGGAGAGATATCTGCAATAAGAGGACAGCCGGGGCGCTCTCGTTTATCTGCTCATCCAATTAATCGCAAATATCTCTGGAGCCATCAAAGTGGCAGCCCGGTTTGAAGTATCAGAGATAATGGACGGCTCCAGGGGATGGGAGGGACTGGGAAGAGAAAGGAATGAGAGCGTGCTGGAGATGAAGAAAGGTGGAGGCGATTAGGGACTTTTTCGCAGTTTCGTGGGGCAATCAAGTACAAACATTCAGGACGGCGTCTCAAGGATGAAATTGGATCCACATCCAACAATTAGAAAGGAAGATGATAAAGACTCCAGGGGAAGAGGGTTTCTCAAGCTTCTCATCAACTCTCACAGCTTCCCAATTACAGCTGGGGATGGGAAGAGGTTTAAATTAGAGGGATCGCTCCTTTTGACACATCCACACGAGAAAGGTGGGATGTGCTAATTGATCGGCGGTGCAGGGCGAAAGAAATCTAATGGATCCAATGCCAAAAAACACAATGGAAGCGTCTCCAGTCTCTCTCTCTCTCTTTCTCTCTCTCTCGTCCTCTGAGAATAATGGGACAGCACACTTCAAGCCTGAGTCCTATTGTTAATCGGTGGCGACAGCTACATAATGTAAGGATGTGACGCACAGAGGTGTGTGTGTGTCTGCGAGGAGATGAGCCTACGTGTCAGAAACGCGTGGGAGTGTTGAGCGATGACGGATAAATGGAACGGGGAGACGTTAAGGTTAAATATTACAAAGAGAAAAGCAGAGTGTTTTCACATGGACAGGATTTGATCAAGTACTAAGAGGCTGTAACTCACGAGAACGCATACCTCCACCAAGGCTGAGCAGTCCTTCATTTATGGCTCTGTCTCTCCATGATTTAACTGAACAGGTTATTGATTAGACTGTGATCAATCCCAATCCCTCTCCACACAAAACCACAAATGAAGACTGAGCCACGCCCACTTAACTTTGGCAGCCAATCATAGCAAAACAGTGAGGAATAAAATAAAAGTTTGCTTGTAACATTTTGGTGGATAAATTGCCCAAAATTGTAGGATCAGATACAGAAAAAGTTTTTGTGAAAATATTTAAAATGGCATCAAATCTAGCTCACAGGGGCGTGGCCTATATTGATGGCCTGTATTGATGGAGCTTTGTGCGTCCTCACAGAAACCCCAGCCTGTGTGTTGAGTCTGGTGAGCTTTGCACAGCAGCCTAAAGGGTTTGCTTTGGGCTCAGACGTTGCATTCATCTCGTCTACAGACAGCGCTGCGAGTGCTCGCCGCCTGCCAGATCTTCTCGGGATGAGTTACGGCGCGGGATAGAACAACATGCATCATTCTCTGATAACGTCCCTGCAGTTCCCGGTATTGCTGGAGGACATAAATTATGCTCCATGAACGAAGGGGCTAATAAATAGAAAACAGTGCGACACCAGTTCAGAGGAAATTGACTTCTTATTGGCAGCGTTGTGGGATTTCATTACATCCAACACCTCCAGAATGCAGGCAAACGCTTCATTTCTGTCACCTGAGGGCCGGGCCACCGGATAACTCGTCGGCATGAAATCAGGGCCTGTGGATCTAATCTGGGAAACACTCTGCGATGCTGTTAAATGGCAAATCTCCCCCGAACCTGAATGTGTGATACAGCTATCACATCCTCCTCCCCACCCAGTTTACCTCCTGGGTCTCGGTGCCTTTATGTACTTTTCTGCTCTCTAAAGCCAGACGAGAAGGTAGCAAACATTAACTCTTGTTGCCGTTTTGTGTTCCAATAAATAATTCAGTGAGGTGTGGGTGCCTGCAGACTCACTCACTCACTGAGCTCCACACACACACGCCACAGCTCCAGAGTGCTTTGTACATGAGGATTCCCCAGGAGTGTGTGAGAGGGGTGTGTCAGCATGTATGTATGTGTGTGTGTGTGTGTGTGTGTGTGTAAATATATGCTTGTGTGCTTGTGGCCATTGAGAGTTTGCTCAGGGTGTGCAAACCGCCTCCCCCCCACCCCTACTAACCTTTAGAGACAAGAATTCCCACCCATGAGAGTGTTGAGTCAGACAACAGTGAGTGCTGTGCAAAGACTATGAGGGACTTTAAAACGATGGTGATCAGTGTGTGTATGACTCCCATCATTCCACGGGAAAGGCAACTGTCGCAGCTAGTTTTGAACCAACATAATGACTGGACTAGATCATAACTTAGACTTAATTTATAGGTCATTTATCATATCTGTGTCGTGTTTAAGGTTGTTTTCTTCCTCTTTAGGGGTTTCTAAGTTTGTTCAATTCCCCGAAAAATCTTCTTCTATAGACTTGTTTGTCTGAAATTTGAAAAGCATTGGTCTTTGTCCCGGGAATGTCAGGTCTGCCACAATTTATAAAGAAAATCTAATACAGTTCTGTGTGAAATCCCCAAAATCCTTCCAATGGTGTAAACAATAAAACCGCCATGGAAAATTTGCGTTAAGGAAAATTTTAAGACAGCAAGGACACACGATGACGTAGATGGAGATGCCCGCCCACATTTAAAACTCTACTGCAGACACACACGCACACACACACACTGGTTACACAATGGTTTAAACCTCCCTACCCTCCAAGGGGTCTCACATTGGAGCAGCTATAAATAATCTTGTGAGATTACAGGGTGTGGTGGCAGACGGCCTGATCCATGTCATAACCTTTATAAGCAGTGCTGTGTAACCACTGCATGAGACCGAGCTGCACTGTTCAAACAACAGGAAGCGTTTGGACTTTGAAGTTAAATGAACAAGCTCAGGTCCATGCGGGGGTTCAGGAGGAGAAGCCCAGATTCATTTCTGTTCCAGACCAGAGGAATTTGTATTCAATCTCAACCCCTGAGCCCAAACAGAGCCGCAGAAAAGCCCAATGCTTCCAGCGCCGCCCGCTTCATCGCCAGCGGCAAACAACATCAAATAAAGATCTGCTTTCTCGGGAGGTTGAATATTCACCCGGGCCTTTGAAATCCCCTCATGTGAGAGCAATGAGGCTGCTTCATACATAGGAACACACAGATACACGCTGTGAGGGAATGTGTGTTCCTCTGCTCCATGCATTCTGGAGGCTCTGCGTTCGCCACCCTGCTTGCGTTAAAGAAAGACGGCTTTAATTAAACAGGTTGATAAACATAAACGCTCCCAGGACTCGCATCGCTCTCCCGTATTTGGCAGCTCGTGATAAACGGCGGCAATAAATCTCTGACGGCTTTACGCAAATTCAATAGAAGTGAAAGCAAAGATTTCATTCTTACGCCCTCATTGAGGAAAAGGCTTTTTCTGCTTGGGGAATCAAACCCAAACTGTGCTGTGGCCAGATGTGTATCAGGGGTCGTTTCCCCAAAAGAGGCTTTTACTTTAACCTTCATCCTCATGAACCCTGAACATCTTCATGTCTGAACCCCCTGATGCTGTTGAGCTCCTTTTGTATCCTCTTATGTCCCTCATTGTACAAATTCAATGCATTAAACACTCACACTAGAAAAATGTCAACAATTAGATGAGATTAGATGCAAGAAACTCAATCAAACGGCGTTGCAGGGTTGGACAGTCACCAGACGAACAACGTTTGAGTTCAAGCGTTTGCATTTTAGTGCGTACTGATGTGAAGACGCAACAAACTGAAGGAGAGAATGGAAACATAAACATATGGCTCGCTACAGCTGATTCATCATGGCTGGTTAGGTGACATCGTCTATGATTTACCGCCTCTGTAAAGCAGCTGTTGACTTCTTTGAGGCTGTAGATTGTACAGCAGCTGTTGTTGTTCTGAGGAGGAGAGAATGTTTCTAAATGGAATATTGATCGATCTGCTGCTGCTTATTATTTGTACTTATCTTTTGCACATCTAGTTATTTTGTTTTCAGTTTTAAATTGTATCTGAATAGGTTTTTGAACAGTTTGGGGGAGATTCATCACAAAAGTCAACATGGCGCCAGATCAGAAAGTAAACTTGAGGACTTCCTTAACCTTAACTTCTTCTAATGAGAGACTGAGAGATGAATCTAAATTCTGTGCAAACTGAACACATTCACGAAGCGGACAGACTCCAGCATAACGGACACAAGCAGCGTCTTAACTAGCAGCCGTGCATTCAGGTCGACTCGCTGCGGTTTGGCTCATTTCCATAATTGGTCTTAACGCCGTTGAGCCCTGGATACTTTGCATCGTGCTTCTGGCCCTCAAAGTTCATTTCTGTAAGCAGAGGAGCGCAGAGCAGATGATGTAGACTTCTGTGAGTCAGCGTGGCGTCTCTTGGTACATGATGTGTCAGTAAGAGGAGGAAAGGTTCAAGGGGCAGAGAGAGGTGACCTTTGACCTGGAGGGTGAGCCAAGGAGAAAAGGTGGCAGGAGTGCGAGTTAAGAAGCCCAAATGTTGGCAAGAAGAAAGAAGAGGAGAGAGAAAGAGACAGCACAGGAAGTAGAACATATTAGTGTTATATATTGTAATGGAAAGATGTAATAATATATTCATATATTTTGGGCAGAAGGCTGCGGATGTGAGAAAATAGCTGGAAATGAAAAGCGAGGAAAAGAAGATCAAACTTTAATGATGCCGGCAGTTAAATTGGGTAATGGAATGAGAGAGAGAGAGAGAGAGAGAGAGAGAGAGAGAGAGAGACAAAAGAGGAGGTGGAGAGATTGCAGAGGAATTGAAATGGGGTCATCAAGGCTTAATTACAGAATCTGGTTTGAGCTGAGAGTCTGTTCATCCAGACAGAGTTTCCTCCTCCCCTCTATCAGCTCCAGCTCCCGCTCTGCTGAGGTCAGCTGGCCCGCAGTCAGGACAGGACATTACTCTCAACAGCCTGTGTGTGTGTGTGTGTGCGTGTGTGTGTGTGTGTGTGTGTGTGTGTGTGTGTGTGTGTGTGTGTGTGTGTGCAACATGTAGCTGGCAACGCTCCAAGATATCATTACAGTGTCATCACCACTTGCATAACTGAGTCTGTTTTTCTTATTTCCTCTTATTATTGTTTCTTATTCTTAGAAAGCCCTTTGAGTCTCCTGGATCTCTGAGAGCCAGCGAGGAACAAGACTCAGTGTGAGGCGCTGATACCTCTCCATCGCAAATGCATGCAATGAATGCGAATGCTGCAAGAGCTCCTAACAGTTATTCTGTGGTTTTGAGAAATGGCATTAGCCCAGAGAGGAGAAAGGAATGCAGCGTCAAAGAGGCCGACTGACAGAGCGCTGCTGAAATCAACCACATCCTTTGTCAAAGCTGCAAACAAAAGGTAGACGAGTAAAGTGAAGCAGGTCTACCGAACGCAAACAAGCTCAAAGACTGCGGTGGCTTGAATGCAAACAGTGGCAGGTCAGCGTTGACAGCTGTTGATGCTTCACCGATGAATTCATGTTTTAATACTTCAACAATCACCAGGAAAGAAGAAACGCTTGTGGATCCAACAGATCACAATTAGGTCTGCATGCAAGTCCAGAACAGATGATGGAGGGACTGGCCCACTCTCTCTGTGTGTGTGTGTGTGTGTGTGTGTGTGTGTGTGTGTGTGTGTGTGTGTGTGTGTGTGTGTGCGTGTGCGTGTGCGTGTGCGTGTGCGTGTGCGTGTGCGTGTGTCTTCCCACTGCCTCCTCAGCCGCGAGCAGAGGCAGCTACAGTTGTGGCCATCCATATCGGCCCATAACTTTCACAGAAAATAACCAATAATAGGAGAGCAGGAAGCAGGAAATTGGTGTAAAGGAAGCAGTGACAGATTACCAACAGGAAATGGGTGTGTTCCAGTTCATCATCATGACAGACTAGCAGCCACATGCCACAGTGACTGCGTAAGTGGTTGACATTGATGGCAGGTGGATCACAGGCTGCTGTGGTGTGAGACCTGGTTGATCAACCTCTAATGTGCGACACACTCAAGCCGACTGAGATTACATTTAGGCAGCTTGTGACCAATCAGCATCACTTAGCAGGGCGGCTCAGATGAGTAAAGTTAGACTAACATGCAGTGTCTCCCTCACGGTGACAGTGAATCTGAAGTTGTGGAATGGATGACATGAGTCACGACCAAAAGACTCCTGGTGAAACCTTCTGTGTCAAAACATGATTATGTAACAAACTGCTGCAGCTCTAAACTTTCTTATAGTTTGGACCCTGACCGTGTCTGAAAATAGAATGTGCAGGCTGCAGACCTCTGGACTGCAACAGCAGTAAAGTGTGTAGGAGGCTGGGAGCGGTGAACCGATAGAGGCCGTCCCTTCAAACTCACTTCGCTGATTGTCAGACCGCTCCAATGGTCAATAATCAATCGTGTTATGGATAGGAGGAAAGTCTGAATGCTGTTTGTTCTCTGTGTGAGTGGACTTTATGATGCCAGAGCAGCAGCATCTTTCTTCTTTATCTCCCTCCCATGCACAGCTGAGCTCACACAGGTGTTTGTGTTGGTGGGAGCGTTCCTACCGTCGACGCACCAGGCCTCAATTCAAAGATTAGCAAACCAGCAAACCACCAAAAGAAGGTCCCAACAAACACACCCTTCTTTAAACACACCTGACCAATCAAAGGCAATCTAGGGACTTTTACACAGAATACACTGACCCGTGTGTTTGTAGATGCCTGGAGCAGGGAACTCGTTTTCTTCAGCTGTACATGAAAGTGTTAAAGAGTTCTGCCCTTACACGGGTTTGAGAGACGAATATGTCAGTGAGTTAGAGGCACGATAACCGTTCACAGTTTTGGCCGATTGTAAAGCACTTTCATTGAGCTACTTAAAGCATTTCGGTGTGAATATATGATTATTCATTCAGGCCTCTAACAAAACTACTAAGCCTCTATAAAAAAGGAATGAGGAAATGAGGAATTCCACTTCAGCTTGAGAGTTTGCAGCGTGACAGTTTAGTTACATTTACAAATCAGTCGGCGGCACACACACACACACACACACACACAGTCGTGTAAACTCCGGGCGCGCAGAGACGCGTGTCACCATAGCAGCACACGTCATTAAACAACAAAGCTCATGAATGAGTTTTGTCAAGCGGCTGAATGGCTGCTGGCACAAGGGGAGCGTGTGCAGGGAGACGCGGCGATTCACGGCTCTGACCGCAGAACAACACGCTACAAAGAGAAGAGATGGCGTGAGCTGCAAAGCATGTCAGCAGTCTGTAACAAAGACCACTTCTGACAGTTCACGAGTTCACACACACACCCTACTCCTCTCTCTCTGGCCGTCACACACACACACACACACACACACACACACACACACACACACACACACACACACAGAGTCAACAGCACAGAACGTGTCACCATTGTAACCACCAGCAGGTCACGGCTGACACGACATGAAGCTTGCAGTGTCTGGTGCTAAGTGGCGTGACTGTCGGGGGGGAAGATGGGCCGGCGATGCTGCTAAAATTAGAGCGCTCGCTTTGAGAAAGTGACAGATGACCTCATGCTGGCTGTCACCATTCCACAGAAAAGGGGCCAGCGAAGCCGTCCATCCTCTCCTCCCCCTCCTCTCTGTCTCCACTGTTTTCACTCAGACTCACGCTCTCGTCTGCTGTCCGGTCTGAAAACTCCCTGCTGAACCCAGAAGCAGCTTGGCTCAGAGTGTTTCTGTCCTTCTGACATCGTAACTGAGGCAACACTGAGATCTGAGATAAAACTGTAAAGATATAATAAGTACAGATATAATGCTGAGTTAAAGTCTGGATGACTCAGCGTTCGGTGAGAGTCAGCGCACTGAAACGTTGACCTTTCTAAAGGATTCTTGCAGATCTTCTCCTTCGTCATCAGAGCTTCTTCAGCCTTCAGAATGCAATGAGGAAGTGCAGCAGTGCCACAAACCTGTTTTATCACTCTGTGTGTGTGCGTCGACCTTTTCCCTCACTCGCCGCGACACAAACACACCTACACACAACACAAACCGCACACCCCGCTCGCTCTGTCACCTGAGCAAAGTTCATTCCTGAGGCGGAAGGCACCGACGAGCACTCGCACAATGCAGCAGGCACCTCTGAGGGCAGCCGGCATGCCTGAGGAAAGGCCAGAGCTCTGGCGGGACAATGAAACTGTCTCACTCTCCATCTCAGAGGCCTCTCCTGTATTGTCTGACGCTCATCTACGTCCCCTGAAGCCAGAAGGGACCCGTGTCCAAGGTGAAGCGGCTGGGGCAGACCTGCCTGTGTGTGTGTGTCAATCCGCGGTGCGCCTGTCGGTGCGATAACGTCAGTGTGTGTGTGTGTGTGTGTGTGAGTAAAGCAGGATGAAACTGAGACGAAGGACTTAAGATTGGTTTAAGATTGTGTTAGGGAGACACTGAGAGCGTTTGGCAGCGAGGGAAAGAGTGTGTATGTGTGTGTGTGTGTGTGTGTGTGTGCGTACGTACATGTGTGCGTGTGTGTCTGTGTGTGTGTGTGTGTTCCACATGCTGGGCTTTAATGCAAACAGTAATCACTGAATGGACAGCTGAGCAGAGAAGAGGAAAGGAAAGGAAAGGGACGGAAAGGAGGATGAGGAGGAGAAGGAAGGACTGTGTACATTAGATGACAGACAGGCCTGGTGTGAGTATAACAGCTATAGAAACCTAAAGACTGGATTCATATTTCACGTGTGGCAGATTTGTAAACCTTTCAGCCCTCCGTCTCCACGCTGTAACTTCCTGCTTTCAAAATAAAACCCCTCAGTTAAAAGCAGCCACATATAAATTTGACTTAATCTTCTTAATTTCTTGGATTGCACGTTTATTAAATTAAATCCATTCTTAATTCCTTCGTGCTTCATCTGCCTGGGAATGAACCAGGACGCCTGCTCTCCAGTCAAATGAGCTCTCCAGACTCTGCTGAGCTCGTTAGATGGGGCAGCAAAGGAAATGCCTCTCTAATGCTCTGCCTGATAGCTCCTCTCTGTTCCCACTTCACGGTCTGAAGCAGCTCTGACCAGAGAGCCCGGCAGGCCTCACCGAATTACAGGCTGAGAGGAGAGGAGAGGAGAGGCTCCGAGGATCCTCCGTCTGTAGGAAGTGCAGTAGTGTCCTTGTTGTGTTTGGACCCTTTAAACTTGCATGGCTGATCCCATCTTCATCATTTTCATTGTAATTGCTGTCTTTATCAGGCTGGTAGCAGGAAGGCTCGCATTGTTTCTGCTGAGTCAGGAATGTCTTATCACTAACGGGACAGCTTTGGGAATTTCCAGTCCAAACAGAAAGAAAACAAACTTAATATGATGAATGATTGACACATAAATGACTTTCTTATTTCTATCCTCTCTTATTTATCATTACTATTACATCATTTTCTTATTCTTATGTTTTCTTTTCAACATGTTGCTGAATTTATGATCTTATTGTATTATCACTTTTTAATTTGTCTCTCTATGCATTAGTCTGGTGGTCTCTATTATTATTGTAATGTTGAATTGTTGTTATTATGTCTTATTTTAAGATCATTGTTGATATCTGTGTTGGTTTCTATCGGCTTTATATCAATCAACTTTATATTTATAACTTTATCAGCTGGGTTGATTATAGCGATGGTGTTAGATTAGATTGGATTGGATTGTGTGTTGTTGATTGTGACGCTGGAGTGTTACATGGATGGAAGTTGGACACCTGACAGACTTGTGTTGACATGCTAGCTGGGAGTTCCCTCCTGACAGCTGAGCTACACTCAAATGTTTACATTCATCCCCGACCGACCGACCGCACCTACAGAACCCAAAGCTAAGCTGCACTCAGCTCTTCCTGACTGCAGTGCAAAGAGGGGGAGCGGATTTGGGGAATTGTCAATTAACCTCAGCACAAATTCATTTTGGACTTTCCCTATCATCCCAATCTGTCCAGAAGGAAGAGCAGATGGAAGCAGAATGCAACAGTAAGAGGATTTGTCTCAGTGATCCATAACAGAGACAGCAGATGATGAGGCTGAATGATCAGACTAATGGGAGGCCTGTGAGTTACACATGTAAGCTCACTGTCAACACACCCTGCACCTCAAAGCATGTCAAAGTCATTAGCACCGCTGATAAGGACATTCCTGCCTTTCCAGCACTAATCAATGCTATTTCAACTACGAAGGCGTGGATGCTTCAGCTGCTGGATCTCCGTTTCACCCTGCGCATTAGAACCTAAGCAGTGAAAAGCTCCAGGTCTTTCAGGGGTCTAATGGAAGCCTGTGTAACTGGCTTCACACCACATTAACACCAGTTGCCGACGCCAGGTGCCTCCGCAGAGCCACAGCCTCCAAAGATAACACAAGCACGCGTAGCCTTGTGGAGTAAGACACAGACACAGACACAGACCAAGACCACAAGCTTAACTTTGGTCAAACAGGAAAGTCTTTCAAACAACAAATGGCCTGCCAAGTCATGGTATCAAAGCATCACCCCTATGTATAAAGTGTAGAAAAAGAGGAAGAGAGTACTTGATAGGGAGAAGAAGGGAAAGAACAATGTAATAAAGACAGAGAGGCATATCCAGCTCCACAGCTACTGGAATAAATGTGACAAAGAAGATACAAAATGCCTCTGATTTCCCAGGAGAGTCTAGTGCAGTAGACCTAGAGATGGACAAGCTAAGAAGGGAGAGTGGATGAGATTTCAGCAGCCGTGAGCTTGCCAATCATTTCTCAGAGTGAAGGGTGCGAAAGTAGAAACCCTCAGACCTTCTTAGGGTTTATCTCTCCCTGCTTTTTCTCCTCCTTCACTTCTTCACCCTCCGCCAGTCCCCCCTCATCATCCAGGGACAAAGAAGAAGCTGAAACATTTCCCAGCTTTAAAGAGAAACGCTTTGGGAGCCCAAGCAACAGGGCCAATGGCTGTGGGCTGGGGTTTTTCATGGAACAATGGGCAGAGAAAATGAAATTATGAGGGTTATTATTAGGACAGCGCTCTGTAACATGCATGTCAGAAAGAAACAGATGGCAGGTTGGAAAAAAGAACTGCATGGAGCGGAAATAAACAAACAAAAGCGATGGAAACGGTGGGGATTTGAATGTTAATCAAGGCTAAGCAGAGATTGTTAATTTCATCACAAATACTCAATTAATATAAATACTAGAGTGATTGGCGGATATGGTTTCTTGCACGCAGTTAACCCTCGGATGGGAGGATGGATGAAATGCAGAAGGAAGTGGAACCAAAACTTCTGTAACGGACATGAACAGCAATTCTACAATTTTACGATACGTTTAAGAAGACAGTGGGTCTGTCTTTAGGCAGGGATGTGGTCTGTGAGCCACTGAAGCTAAATGCAGATCAAACAGGCTAAGGACCCAGCTTAGTTGACTGCTCGGACCCAAACTCAAGGCCTAATACAGAAACTCTCCATGATCCCATTTGATCTGTGCTATTTCCTCACGGCAGCCCTGCGTTGGGAGCCGAAGGGAAAAGCAGAATGTGGACAATTTCCAAGGAACACAGTTTGGAATGTTTTGATTAGCTTGAATGTTGATCCACTGTTACAGTTATTGTTCTTGTATGTTATGGAAGGTATTCCTGGATAGATGGACAGATGAAAGGATGAACTTCCTCTGGATGTGTCAAGACTTCAATGCAATATAACACAATTGACTCCCTGAGCTTGATAACTTTCACTTTGATGTCTGAACAGTGTTGAGACCACAGGTATCAGCGGCTGTGTGTTTTTAGTTCCAGGCTATTGGTTAAATATGTCTAGTGCGTGAGACAAGTGAGGGTTTAATGAGCTCTGTTTAATTACAAGTGTCATCTCCAGTGACACCCTGGACCTCAGAGTGAACCGGGGTCATAAGATTGTTGCAAATCTCTAAAGGCTTGACTTCATAAAAAGACAACTGGCTTGGGCCCCAATCCAATTATTTTCACATTGAGACAAGGCCACACCGAACACAGAATAGCAGAACAATGACCGAGCCCTGTGAGAGTCCTGTGAGAGTCCTGTGAGAGTCTTGTGAGAGTCCTGCGTATTATTAGTTGTTTAAGGCATTCATGGAGCATTAAAGGTGGAAATATAAACATGTTTCAGCAGCTTAATCAGTATCAAAGCTCCAGATGTCTCTCCCTGACACGTTATTCCTTTCCAACAAGACCTTGTCCAGGTCAGAACAATGTACTCCATCCGCTTTAATCCTCCAGCAGTGGGGATTAAACACAGGGATTATACAGTCAGACAGACAGTAAACAACAAAGAGAGCAAGAAGCACTTAGCTCGGCTAAAACACACTCACTGCTGTTCACTTTCCGTAGGGACCCAAGAGTGCATTACACACACACGCATACACATTTACACACAAGCCCCTCAGACGTTTTCTAATCCAAAATTGTGACACAAGGACACAGGAAGAGGCATTTCCCCCATCACACCATACTTCTCTTTATGACTCATTCCTAAAGGCCATCAATTAAAGGCAGGCACCTGCGTCCATTGTGACTCACGTGTGACATGTTTCACGATAGGGGACAGAAAAGAAAGCTCTCATCTTGCTTGAAGACTCTTTGTTCTGCTCAGTGAACCCATAAACGTCTGCGATGGCTCCTACCTGATCAGATCTACGTCGTGCTCACACCTGATGCCCTCGTGTGATGCAGGAGTTACTGCTCATGTCGGTGCTTCATGTGGGACAAATGAGATCTTTGTTTTACTCAGATGTACGCCCGTAGATACACCGCGAGGAGCCCATATGTTTCAGGGTTCCCATTGCTTGCTGTAAGCGCAGTATGGGAAAATAAGGCAACAATATCAAGATAAATCATACTACTTGACAGTTTGGACAGTCTTTGCAGTGCGGTGTAGATATCCCAGCTATCACAGTCACAGCAGCATGAACAGTATTAAAAGGATTCCGTATTACTTGCCGTTTTATAGCCCTTCCAGGTCATGACCCTAATAGATGCTTAATTGTTCCCATTAATGAACAACAACTCCATCATCATCCTGAAGAACGTCACAGTTAATACTCAGTAGACATCAGGACAGAACCATTACTGCTTTCCATTTTCAGAGATGCTTGTTGATATTGTTTTGTCTCACTGCACACCTCCATTGTGGGAGAAAAGCAGAGTTTTGTGTTTACAATAGTACAGCAGCTTAAAGTTGCTGAGGCCTCATCTTGTATTTGTGCAAATGGACCATAAAGCACTTTGCAATCTGTGGCCGGATTAACCAAGCACTTAGGTGATCTATTACAGGAACAAGGGGAACTTTTTTATTAAGGGATTGTAAACTACTCTTCTGCAGCTTGTGGATGGATTAACTATTAATAAACAGTAAAACGGAACTCTGATTTCATTTTGAATATTTGTCCATGACTGTTGAAGAGGTGCAAGCAGAGGCACATCGCCTTCTCCCGTGTGTTTTGTTTAATTATAGATCATTGGTTTATGGTGATCGTTCATACATGCTTTCTCTTTCATATCAGATTGGCTCAAAGCCAAAGCTGTCAAGTGAGCATTAATGCTGTCTGGATGAAAATCCCGTGGTACCACATTATGGTTTAATGATTTAGGCCATAAACCTATACAGATCATTAACTCACATGTTAATGATTCATCTTCGGCCATTGTGCACTCGTCAGTCTGTATGTTTCTCTATGACCCCGGCCCTCAAAGCCACATTCACTGTAATGTGTGATGGAATATCGGCAGGGGAATGAGGAAGTTTTGGGGGTTTCCTTATCAGGTAGACAGAGAGCAGTGAGCAGCCAAGCCCAGTGACTGTGAAACATTCACTTTATTGATTTCCTGGGTGCGATGTTTACACAATAGTGTACAGATAGAGGGAGACCGATGGTTTTCTCCAGCAGGGGTACATTACTCGACTTAACTGTGTGACAGATTCCAATCAAAGGTGGTGGCTACTGACAGAGATTTAGTCTAATCCTTCACTTTGAATGTTCCTCAGGATCATGAATGAAAGATTAGGTGGACATCAAGCCACTGACCCCAGTCCAACTTTCTTTAGACTGACCTTGAAGACTGACATCACCAATGTGTTTTTTCCAGCATGTAGCCAACGACAACAGACTGGACTGGTTTGATCAGGCTCCAGGGTGGGCGATGTGGCACGGTATATGCCATGATATTGATAACTGAACTTGAAATGCCATCTGGTATTATTGAGTGTAGATCATATGGAGTTCCAGACACCTTTGGACTTTCAGTTTGTTTTACCCCGACAAACCGGCAGGAACGTCAAAAGTATCTAAATGGAATACATGGACCATGCAATGTTGGACGGTGTTCCCCACTAACAAACGTAAGAGAAAGAAACCCAACAAAGGAACCATTTTTTGTATAAACAGTAATGCCATACGTTGCTTTATGTCGTCTTCATTTCCCACCAACGTTATAGCAGAATAATGCCAAATGTGAGACGAGACGACACCTTGGAAGCCAGGAATATTTGTTACTAACTTTTTAAATAATTGATTAAGGAGAAATATAGTTTCTTTCAGTGAGTAAAATCTGATCAACCCTCACATATCTGACATTTAAAATGTTGCACTTTATCATTTGACTCCTGTTCTGTCCAAGATTGACATCCAAACCGTCTCAGACTGAACAAACTGGGCGTCTCAAATACCACAAGCTGTTCTTCACATTCCCTTTTTTTGGACTGTATGGGCACTTCATCAGTGCTGCCAAAAATATGTGCACTTAAATCATCAGAGAGAAGATCGGACAATGTGTTTTCCCTCAGACTTTGAGCAGGGTCCTCTCTGGTCTCCACATTTCAGCCTGTTTTTCCTCTCTGCTGAGTTCAGGAGTCTGAGGTTTTCTGGACACTGGCCACTTCTGCTAAATCCATCACATATTTTCTCATTCTCGCACAGGGATGGAAACTACGGTGCGATAGATGAACCAGATCTGTCCACTAGACCCACCGGATTGTGAGAGCTTTGTAGAAACTAACGATCCCCCTAAAAAATGATTACAAACACAAAGGAAGGCTTCATTTTCCCCACACTGACTGACAATCAAACACTGCTTTCACTTCACACTTCAACATCGAGAACCAGTTTGGATCAGGAGGCGTTTTTAGTTTTTTTGAAGACGAGAGAAGCGATGTGCGAACGAGTCTGCGAGGTGTTTCCTCTCCTGTCAAGATACCGCTGACAAAAAGGTTAACAACGACAGCGGCCGCACACAAAAGAAACAATCAAAGCTCCATGCTGACAACCAATACAAGGACCGCACAAGTCAATATTTAGTGTTTGACCCCGCCCCCATTCCCCTGCTACTAGGGAAACAGCCCTCTCACCAATAGGAATAAATGTGGTTGTGTGTGTGTGTGTGTGTGTGTGTGTGTGTGTGTGTGTGTGTGTGTGTGTGTGTGCGAGAAGATCTGGGAATGTGTCCAAAATGGAAAATGCCACCTCACAAGCAATAAACCCACAGGTCCTAAAAAACAGAGAGTACCATAGATTTTATTCTCACACTTCTCTTTCTCTCTCCAACCGTCCATTAAAATCTGTTTTAAGGAGGAAATTATCACAAACCAGAGGCTGCCAATGTGATTTAGCATGACTCCTGGTATTATTATTGTTTATGCAAGGCTTACAAATCAGGAAGAGCCTGACAATAGCTGGGAGGGATGCAAATTACAGCCAAAGCCTTCTTCCAACACAAGTGTTCCATTGGCACAGAACGAACACAGCACAGTGTCATTCAATTGTGCTCGCTGAAGAAAGTCTCCGTCTTTTAACATTCTTGACATTTTCATGGAGGCAAAATGATCTCAGTGGTAATGAAAGAGATCTTTGTGTAACAAACGGCACAACAACATCCCACCAGTTCACTCATATGTACAATCACCAAGCGTCTCCTGCGCCGGGCCTTTGTTCTTCATGCAGACCCCTCCAGCTCTTCCATTAGATAACGTCATTACAAAACAAAACTCAGGGCAATTAAATGCAGATTAAGCCGTAATTCAGATCCTGGTGCATTAGTGTGTGCTCCATTATGGAGCTATCTAAAACACCTCTAATGCATTTGGGCAGAAATATCCCTGTGTAATCTTTGGTGGAGGTTTTGGGGCTGCGTCTCCTCCTGGATTCACCAAACCCTGACAGTTTTAAAAGCTTTCTGATCCCTCACCCAAAGTGGCCTTTACACCTTTGAATAAGATGAAGCCACGCCTCCCAAAGCGGCGTTCTGACCCGTGTGGACGTGCCTGGGCGCCATGAGGGGGGATTCAGGTCACTAGGACTGGAGACGCTGCTTAACCAAATGAAAAACAAATTCTTATTAATATGATTCAGCTGATGTGACAATTTGCTCTAAACACACATCTTCACACATCTCCTGTCTGTTCACATCCCACCACGCTCTCCTCTTGTGAGCACCACCGCTACACAAAGGGGAGTTCGAACGCACAAAGAGAGGGGACGGGAAAGTGGAAGAGAATTGACATGGTGAGAGTCACCAAGGAGACGGGGAGTAATCATCAGAGATCAGCAGAGCCTCAAACTGAAAGAGTCAACAAACGCAGGTTGGCAGAGAGGCCTGTGGTTTGGTTGACGTTGGCCTACGCAGAATCTACACTTGTTCTGTCTCTTTGCATAATCAGAAGGAAGGCAAGACACAATCTCACGCCCCCATCCATGGCACGGATACAGCAGCTCCATACTTCAAAATGAATGCAGAATGAATTAAACAGCGAGGCAGTGTGGACGGATTTGGATGCAGGGTGTCTTCTTCTGAGCTGAAGTTGGCCTTGGTGTTAGATACCTAACCTGAGTGAACCAAAGCTGCATTTGCTCTCAGTCTGAAAAGCTTCCGATGGCTCCTTTCCTCCCAGATTGCACAAACCACAACCTTGTTCGGCAGCTTCCTCCGGCAGCTGAACTCCTTACGTAAATGTGGGACTTTGAAGCGGCATTAGTTTCTTTTTATCATCGCTCTTCTTATGTTATTCTATTGTCCACTAAACTCTGATTTACATCGCCGGATCCTTTCATGCTGTGTCTTCCCTCTGCACAGCCTGACACAAACTTACAAATCAGCTACTGAGAGTTTTTCACATTTTCCTGGACGCCGTCCCAGATGCTTCCCAAATTAGACTAAATGAAAGTGTAAATCTGTTTGTTCTGACTTTTCTTTTAAACCGTGGCATTGTTTCTCCGATTGAAACGTTTTGGTTGGGATTAAATAAAAGCGAGGCGTCCCGACACGTCGCCTACACGAGGACGGCAATGACCGCGCCGCGTTCGCAAATAAGGACACGTCGCAGACATCATGACGGCGCTTTAATAGCCGGAGAAATTCAATTGTCGGCTAGGCCGGAAGCATTAGGCGGGCGGCCTCGTGACGGCGTCTGTGCTCGTGTTACCTCTGAGTCACCACACGGCTCACATGAACCGTCTAAACAGAGAAGGACAGGGAGATAAACACACGCCGAGGGGACCGTCTGGCAGTTGTCTGTAAATAAAAGCTTCCGCGGTCATTAGCCAAAGGAGAAAATGGAGTCGTCCACCTCTTCAGCCGGCCGACACGCTGAGCTACTGCACCTGGTGTGTACTGTATGTACACACACGCGTGTCACCGTCTCCACGACATACACGCATCCGCCGGCCTCAACAGTCAAACGGGACGCTACTCATCGCCTCTTCATCATTGTAAAGGTGGAGTTATTTCTTTACATTCGGCTTTGAGTGACAGGTAAAGAAATAAACACAAAGTAAAGTTAGGGTCCCGCCCTGTACGCAAAGGACACCTTGGAACCGCATTGCATTCTGGTCTATTGACACTGCTGAGGCTGGATTCCTCCCTGTATGATGAAGCAGCACAATGTTCCACTGTGGTCCTGCTGTAAATGACTGTATTTCTGTATCTTAGGACCGTGTTTGACTTTTTAAATCTCTCTTCCTCTCAGTGACGGCATGTCTACATGTACACAGATGTTCTTTGTTATTTGTTATTTCACAAATTGCTGTGACTGAGCGTTAAACACGTCCCTCCTGTGACTGGGCTCAAAAGGCAGCGGGGTTATTTAGAATAACTGCTGCCGTGTTTGCTGTGGAAGCTCCTCACACTCAGGAGCAGAGAGGGAGAGTGAGAGAGAAGAGACGGGACGGGACAAAGACACAACACATCTTTCCTCCCACAAATATTTAATGCCACCGCGTTTCAGGGCCGACGAGGATGAAACAATACTTTAATACCAAGCATGTGAACAAGGTGACCTTTGACCCCAGTATTTAGACTGCGCTGGCCACAGGCAAAGACAATTTAGACCCAATGTTAGCATGATGTATTATTATTGTTTGGAATTGTCGGGGTTGAATAAATATTATCAAACACACACTTGTATCAATTACAGCTGGAGCCTTTTGCTCTATGGAAGGATTTGACTGATCCACTTGATGTTGACTTAAAGGCCTAAATGACTCTTTCCATAACTTGTGGGTGTGTGTGTGTGTGTGTGTGCCGGCTCGGCTTCTGCAGTATCCCAGTGTTTGTTTGTTTGCATTAACCAGAGCAAACAAACACAGAGGAATGTTAAACATACTGTGCATCCGCTCACAAAAGCTTATGGATTATGCATAAAACCACGGTAACCGAGGACGACGCCGGCAATCCCACTGGAAACTTGCCGGTTGGGATTATTGACTCGTCCTTCGATTCCGGCAATCTGGCAATTTGTCTGTGTTGGACGCAGCGGCTTTGACAACAGCAACAGGAAATGTAAAGATGAGGAGAATGTGTGTGAGCGTGTGTGACCGGCCCATTTACATCTGAACCATCAGCTCATTAAGACACCAAACCTGTCTCTAGGACCAGATAACCTTCAGGTGAGGGTTCGGCTCTACAGCTCATTACAGCAGCTGTAACACAAAAGGTCAACACAAAGCAGAAAGCCTCGCAAAATGTTAATAACGTCTCAGATAATAGCTGGAGCTCGGCTATAATGACATCACACAAGAGTCTGATCGATACACTGACAACATACATGTTCAAAGGGTTCGTAACCTTCATCTATTCCCAGCTCAGTGGCCTCTGTCTCACCTCAGCACACACACACACGATCAACGCTGTTACACACACGCACACACATCACCAACAGAAAACTAACAAGAGAGAAATTGTCTCCATCTCACGCTTTGGCCTCGGTTCACCCCACCCCCCCCTTTCACACATCCCTCTGAGGGAGAGGTGACAGAGGCTATTCCTCCTTCCATTTCCCTCGTGTCATTACGTCAAGCATGCCTTTCTAAGCCGATGACGAGATCGCCATCAATTAAAGGTAAACCCTATCCAGGGGGGGAAGGCGCCGAGTAAATCCAGAGAGTGCCTGGTCCTGCGACCCCGAGATCCTGATCCCCGGGGGGGAACTCAGAAGATCGCCTGGCAATTGACGTGAAGCATCTGGCTGAAACCGATTTATTTAACCGCAGAGGCCGACTTGATGTCTTTGTTAAATGGCAAACCAGCTTAGGGGAGGCTGCAGCCGCACACAGATGTGGGATTTGTGACCTCCTGACGTCACCGCATCGATTCAGAGAGTCCAGGCAGGCACTGTTCCCTGCTACTTATGTTCAGAACAAAACGCTAAATCCCAGTAAGTGGGCACAGGCTATGAGTTTGACATAATAACAGGTGGTTGTTTTCACTAAAAACGGGCTGAATGGGATTTTCACTGGAGTAAAAGCGAGCATTAGTCTCCCGTTAAGCACCGATGACACCGCCTCAATCATCACCCATTTAAGAAAGTTTAACACTGAAACCACAGAGCAGATGTGGATATCCTGATCATCATCATCATCACCGTCATCACCTAAATGGATGATTATTATGCAGATGATTACAACTGACATTTGGTGGCAGTTGGAGAGATCAAAGTGGTGGACCTTCCTCACATTAGATGAGTGCCTTCTGAAAGGAGATTATGCATCTGGGAGGATAATGTGCGCTGACATTAGCTTTATCCCTGTGACAATGTTGGCCATCCAATAATGCCGAGCGATGAGAATGAGCTTTTCGGTGATTTGCACCACAAACAAGACATTAATGGTGATATTGAGAGTGAATGTGAGATCAGTGCCTGTTTTTGTTTCCTCAACGTGCCTCAGCTCAGCTCAGCTCAGTCAGTTTGATGGCTTTCAGCGCAGACATGCTGCATCCAGCCTGGTTTGATATATATTAAATAAATGTGAAGTACAATCAAATGAGTTCTGATTAGCCTTTGTGATTTCAAGTCTCCTCATCATTGATTGAAACTACTGACTTGCCGCCGTCTTGATCGTCTCACTTGGTAGACTGCACTCGTGTCTTTGTCTGTCTTGGCCAGGTTTGTCTTGCAAAAGACACGTCAATCTCAAAATCTGAAGGCACAAAGCAGAGAGATGGACTCTCTAGTCTGTTGCGTTGGATGGTGTTACGGTGTACAGTGTGACTGAGTGTGTAAGGAGAGCAGAATAAGGACAGCAGCAGCAGGAAAGAGGTTACAGGTGCAGAAATGTTATTAGTTTGTTCGATGATGATGAAACTCCTGAATCCAAACCCTCGTGCTGCATAGAGCCGTGTTTTATGGTTGTATGTTACCAAAAGTCCTACTGCGAGAAATCGAAGTCACACAAATAACGGCCCATGATAAATGTGTCATTAATAACATGTGTGTTTACACTCCAGCTCTGTAAAACTCACAAGCCACAATAAATATCCCCTGGAACAGCTGACAACAAGCCCAGAGGAAAGGCTGTGGAGCTGAGAGTCCTGATGGCACGGCCCACTTTGGCTCCACACTCTGGATCTGCACACTCTCACCCTGTTTCCATTATGAGCCACCTGCCACCTGCCAAGCGTTTCCTCCTGCAAGAGCTTAAGATCCCGAGCAAACACAAAGCAGACATCACTACTGTGCTGCTGGCAGGGCCTTTGCTTCCATATGACTACACAGAGTCACACTACTGGGGAAGCTTCTACTACAACTACTGATTCACTGACATAAACCTCCATTTTCCACCCTTGATCTGGGTCGGGATCACAGAGACGGCATGGTTCCCCATTGCAGACATGGGTGATCCACAAAGTCTGTGATTATATTACTTCATATGAGTTTTAAGTGTGAAGCAAATAGGGATAAGGATAAGAAAGCAGGAGCTCCGCCTCTGAGGGGGTTTGTCAAATATTGACTACAAAGCTCTGTGATGGTCATCTGGACGTCTGACAGAGATAGAGAGGAGAGGGGGGGAACCAGGGGATGAGCAGGGACCTTCTAGGGACCTTTTGCTTTAGAACATGTAGGTTTCAGAGAACTACAGCCCAACCCCCCACCCCCATGGGGGAAACCTGCCTTCTGATTGATTTGCATCAACGTGGCGTTCAGGTGTCCACAGGTCGTGAACTGGTAGGGCTGGGAGGAGACGCCACAGCGCGGCGAGCCATGTGGGAGTCCTATTGAGTGAACGTCACATTTAAATGCAGTATTTATTCTAAATGCTCGTTCAGGGAGAGCTGGGATTTACATTTTGAGACAAACGGCAGGATTTCCTATGCAAACATTACAGCACTACAGCACGCATTAGGGCTATGAAGCGCACGCTGGACGCAACGCAGCATTCCCACAAACACACTGAGGGAATACAGGTGATAAATAATGCAGAGCGCCAAGATGGATTAGACTAATCTTAATGCAGCTTGTCTGAACTGATTGTCGAGAAACAGGAAGAGTGGCAGAGAGGCTTTCAGGGAAATTCAAAATGGCATTCAGCGCATTTTGGCAATGCTGTCCCTGAATAGTAAAACACTGGCAGCCAGAGACTCCAATTCTGTGTGGAATTTGTCAGAGAGGGTTTCAGACTGCTGGAGCTTGAAGGCCAAACCAAGCGTACCTTCATATCGGTGGGCCCGACACATTTGCCCCGGATTCTTTTTCCCATTCCAGATCAGATTGGAGTGTTTTGCCGCACATACATGAAGCATCTGACACAGGCTGGAAATAGGGGAAGTTAATGGAAGTCTTAATTCTGGGAGATCATCTAACTACTTCTTTCTAGCCGCTTTTGATCCGGGGCGTTTACATGCTGGGAGGCTTTTGGGACTGAGAGTTTTTTTCTGCTGGGGGGATTTGCCGGTGCAGCATTAATTATGATGGGCATTCTCACAGAGGCCGCATTAACATCACACCTCTAATCTGACTCCATTTACAGGCACCAGGGGGCGTCATTACAGGTCACGACCCTGACCAAGGCCCGTGTGTGTGTGGACAGCGAGGATTAAATCTCCCTCAGCTGTAACATCACCGTTTGATGGACTTCAACTGCAATACTTCAAACCAGAATAGGTGCTTAGACATCGCTGCTGATACTGCAGGCTCATCATGGCTCACATTTACCATAATTACATCACTTTATAGAGAATACTGTAATCTATAAAGGGCAGCTTCTTTTTATATCACGGATTGCCATTTAAAATGAAATGGGTCCACTTTATCCAGCTGATGACTCTTATGAAACACACGTCTCCCCTCAGGTTGCTTCTGGCCGGAGCGCTCAGAGTTATTTTAGCTTGTAGTAAATGTGGCCTGGGTGGATATTTGGTGTCGCTCCCGGCTGAGCCTTTCTCTCCTCGTTATGACACAGCCTCGCCTCCGTTCCTTTCTCTTTAATCGACTTAAACCAGATAAGCGGCTGTGACTCTTAATCAGCATTTCACTGGAGTGACAAATATGCTGTAGTGGTTGACGGCCTGACGTGACCTTTGACACGGTTCAGCCGGCTCTGATCCAAAAACGCCAAAGTGACATCCGATCGCTCCTTTTACACACCAGTGACTTTGAGTTTGGAGTATTTTCAGATTTTGTGTGAAGAAGCTGTAAGATAGAAACTCAACTTTAACTCTCAACGGTTAAAATAATCCAAATCCTCTCATGGGTGGAAAACACGGAAACAACAACAAGCAGTTTAGGATTAATGGCTGCATTTAAAAGTTGAAAGATTAGCATCGCCATCTGATCAATCGCTTTATTTTTGCTACCATTTATCAGTCCAACAATCTCAAAGCTCAAAAACAAAGAAACAAAAGCAAAAAGCTGAGAAACCTTTGGATCAGGATCTTCAACCATTGATGGAACTTCACCAAAATAGGAGTCCCCAGCTTGGGACGTTATGTAATCTCACACTGGCCAGCGAGGAGTCAGCAAGTGTCCTCCTATGAGCAGAATGAATGCTATGTGTAGCAGTGGATCTCTTCAGGGCACCCATGAGCAGCTCTAAATATAGCCCAGGTTGAACTCCGTTCCCTTCCAACTCTCTGTCCTAACACTCACCCAACACACACACACACACGTGCCATGTCTGTGCATTACACCATTCAAATCTTCTACATCGTGAATCGTGGTCTGTGTCCAACTCTAAGGCTACAACTCAAAACTCTCAACCCTGAGAAGAAGTACCAGGAGAGAAAAACCACCAACAACCCAAATCCCTCCTTGCTACATTCCAGCATCCCGCATGGGGCTGAGAGATAAAATATGCATGTTTGTGTGTGGGGGGGACGCAGGGAGACTGTGGACATAGGAGTGACCCCCTGGGGACGCATCCAGGGAAGAGAGGACTGTAATGGGCAGTTTTCTGGACGTGAGCCCAGGAAATGACAGAGAACAACAGAGAAACAAGCAGCCAGTTCAAGATGTGGAGACATGAAAACACAAGCAGACCAACACAGAGCGGCAATCTGACAGAAACACTTTGGACACGAGATCATTTCACTGTCAAAGGGCGGAAATAGAGGTGCGGAGGTGACGGAGCGACAGGAACAGATGTTGCAGGGCAGTTTGTAGTTTTAGGCTGAGGGCTTGCGGGGATTCTTGGGTCACAGTCAACCAAGCTCCTTTCTGTCACGTACCAGAATTTGCGCATGGAAGTCGTGATGGAGAGACCAAGCGGACAAGGGATGCGCTCCAGTTGCGACCCAAACACCTGCTCTCTTGTCACAGGGCAGAAGATAAACAGCACAAGATACACAGAGACGCAACAGAGAAGCAGCTTGGTGACCACATGGGTTTGGAGACAGGAGGATTTAATAGAGTCCTGTGAGCGGATGTGTGTGGGAAGAGAGTTTCAGAGGTTGGGTGCAGAGGAGCTGAAGGCCCTGGGCACCCATAGGACTGAGGCGGAAGGTGGGCGCAAGGAGTCCAGCAGAGGAGGAGCGGAGGGGGAAGGCCGGATTGTAGCAGGGAAGTTGAACTGTGGACTGTGGTCAAAGACAACAACAGAAATAACAACAGAAAACAATGGCTGAAGGTTTTGAAGAGGAACTTTGTGGGCTTTTTCTTGGCTGTGATCCACACTAGAGTCTCCTCCTCAAGTTCACATCAGGAGAGACTCTCAGACTTGGATGCTGTATGTTCTTCCTACAGCTTTGTTAGCAATAAACTGATTCAAGAATATTAACAAACGCTGTGATTTGCTAAGTGCGACTTGACGTTACGATTACTTTCCTGCTGTCTGTCTGCCGCGTGACGCATTAACACACCACGAGCCAAATTAGAATCTCAGTCGCCACTCTGAAGTAAATTCCCCCTGACATCATTATTCACCCACAAACACGCGGCCATAGATCATTTCAGGCCACTTGAGGTTTAAACTGTAATAAACCCGCATGTCAGAGGCAAAAAGATGGAGTTCTCTCACAGGAGGACGTGTAGCTCCCTTGAGAAATTAAACATGAATCATGTCTCACTTTCTTTAGAGAGCACAAAAAGAAGCACAAACCCCTCAGTAATGGCTGCTGTGTCTATTTTCAGTATGAAGTTACAGCATAAGACAACAATTGCAAGTATTATGCAGTAAACAGAGGCCAGAGATCAGAGAAGACGTCTGAACTCTGTCGTCACCACTGCACTGGAGCTGATCCCTAACCATCGTTTCATAGTTCCTTATTTTCTCTGCCCCTTTGCTGCGTTACCGAACAAAGAAACAGGCTATTTTAGTTTGAAACTGTCTCTTTAAGCCCACATTCCTGTGTTCCACGTTGATGTAAACGTGTTACAGACATGAAGGACAAAGCTTTCACTGCAGCTCAGCACCTACGGGTTTGTCAGTCTGGATGCTTTTAACAGCTTTGCCCATGTTCAACACGTACCACCTACTCTATACATAACAAATGACAAAGAAGAGAGCAAATACCTCAGCCAAGATCAGATTGTCCTCCAACTATGATCGTATGGTATTGAAAAAAATCCTTTAAACATTCCAGAACTGGGCTGTATGACTTCATCACTAACAGTCACAGTAACAAGGTGCTCTGATTAAATGAACAAACTCAACAATGAAAAGACAATCAAGCATGAAGAATAGAAGGAGGTTGCACCAGCGTGGATGAGTTTACTCTTCCACCGACTGTGAACACGGATGCCGCGGTGCCGGATGTGCACGAGGATGTTCTCAAACAGAGCAGCTCAAGGTCACATAGTCACTAAGCATTGATAGGATTTGTTGTGGAAACATAGGGAGAGACAATAGAGTGACTCACTACAAATGCAGAGCTGCTGTCATTACAACATAAAGGTCAACTTTGCTCAAACACTTGAAGTGAGACAACAAATTATCTGAAGAGCACATTTTTCAATTTTTTATTCTCGTTACAGAACCGCAGGCGAGACAAAATAGCAATTGTTCCAAATGTGGCTTCCCAGTGGGCTAAACCCCCTCAGATGGGACTGCTGGCTTCCACCACAACACCAAAGCTCATTACATTCTCTTCCTGTGGATCAAAGAACAGTGGAGAGCCGGAGGTAAAATTCAATCAACCGTCTGCCAATAATTGTTCAATCCACCCAGGGATTCTGTGGTCCGACTCAAGGATCCATCAGCTCCACTCCAAGCCATCAGCTGTGTCAGCAGAACAACAACAAGCGGAGAGGCTGTTGCAGAGATTCCTAATGTGCGTGCCACAGGAAGACACACAACCCTAACAAAACCATCAGCTGGAGGAAAACAACACTCAAGGCCTTTTCTGTTATTTTGTCAAAGCTTTTGGAACACATTTACTATAATCATGTGGAATCTTCATTACTTCATATGTCAAAGAGTTAATAGGAGTGCAGTGACATCGATGTGACATTTATGGTTGTTATACTTCTATCAGATCTCAAGCCCATCATATTATTGGCAGCAGTTTTGGAGTAGCAGGGCTCTGTGTAATGATTTTCTTCTTCATATCTGTCAATAGAGAAACAGTGGGCACTGGGAGAGTCTGATGGACTAAAAGGCTTGTTATTGAAAAAAATCTGAATGAGATCAATACTGCGGGGGTGTATGCTGGACTAATGGTTTGATGTGTCAGTTTACAAAGCACAATGAGCCTCTTGATTCCTCTCAATCTGGTTAGAAGAGTCGGTTTGTGGCAGGACTGGGACAATGTGAGGCAAAGGGGGACTGAGTAACACACTGAACCTACAGAGTGTTGACAGAAGTACCCTTAAAGGGGCCACTTGACCCCCAAACACTTGAGCGGGGCTGCTCGGCGACCCAAAGAGGACTTGGACTCTCTGCTCGTGCCCTGGCGGGACATAAAGCAGGTGTAGCACTGAAACAGAGCAGGATCTCTCTCTCTCTGTGTATATCAACACTTAAAGGAATGGAAACCGAACCCGACGCGGGCACAGAGCTTTCCAAACACGGCGCGAGTTAAACAGGCCCGAATGGTAAAGCCGCTAAAGGGCACGAGTACAAATTGCCTGGCTGCACTTACAATGTCACTTAAACAGACGGAGAGCTGAGACATCCTGCTTAGGGCCAAAGCCTTGAAACAAGACACCACAACCACAAGAGACGTAAGATACCATCTACAAAGTTACTAACAACAACTTCTTTGGTTCGCCGATGTCCCATTCAAGAGTGTCATGATTAGTTTGATGTTCTTGACTTGAGGATTAATGGATTCATCCTGTCCTGATCGAAACCCCATACACACGCACGGAATCAACAGGAGTCCGCCTCTTTGCTGTAAAAGTTCGCCAAGCTACTTCCTTAAATCCAAACACGACCACTTTACGCCTCCTCGGCCATCCTGTCACCCAGACGCAGAGAGGTCTGACATCTAAATGCCACAGAAATGCCACCCTACAGTTTAGCCCTTTGTTACTTTGACTCGACTTGACACTCATTTCAGAGGAACTCAGATTAATAATTGATGGCAAAGTTATTATACTATTATAAAGAGGGACCTTTCTCACTTTGAAGAGCTGCAGTACATGTAACCAATCACCTTCATCTTGATAAGGTAGCCATTACTTATTTATAAAGCTAAGGGTTTAGGATGGAGGAAGCAGGAGTGGCTCCTTTTCTAACAGTGCAGTCGATGTGCTGCTGTTTGAGTGCTTCAGTGCGGGACAAGAAACGCATGACGTCTCCTTCGGGATGAAGGCGGAAGCGCTGGGATTCACCGCCGTGCTGGGCGCTGAGGCGCACTAATCTCTCTCTCTGACATCCTTCTGGCCACGTTTTCATTTTTTTCCCGTCTTAAAAACGAGGAATGCAATGTGGCCGGACAAAGAAACGAAACGTGAAAGCCGAGGAGCCGAGGAGACGATAATGTCACATGTTTCACTGTCAATACACCAACACCTTGGACTGACTCATTATGGAGACTGTGCGAGCAAATATTAGACGCCTCAGAGCCTGAGCACTCTGTGAGTCTCTCACCTCTATGATAGGAGATCAAACAGAAGAGTGGGCGTTGCACTGCTGGCAGCCGAGATGGGAGAAGATGGATTAACATGTCGACATGGCCTGATATGCCTCCACCTATATGCAAAAACAGGCCTGTGATGAGGAAACCTACAGCCGTGCAGGAGTGTGTGACGGTATGAAGCCTGTTATGTTCATCAGCAGAATGTGAATCGATTCCTCACGGACGTCAGCGTTTCTAAAACTCTTAAAGGAAGAGCCTCCGCGTGCTTGAGATCAAAAGCCTTTGTAGCAAAGTGTTTGTCCTTCACACTCCAACAGGGAGACTGCGTTCTGTCAGGTGTAGGAAGAAAGCCACTCAGCCGCTCATAACAATGTGTTCATCGAGTCCACATGCGTTTGAGACGAAACCCTGAAAGCTTTTAGCGCATCTGTGTGTGTCCACTGTGTGTGCACTACATTCTGGTGTCTGCTGGGGTGGACGCACCACAACCCCGTGCTGGACCTCAGGGTTTGTGGTGGAGCCAACCGTAAATCTGATTACACACACAGAGGCAATTTAGAGCTTCCACTCCACGTAACCTCCATGTGTTTGGACCCCGTGCTCCGGCGTCCATTCTCCCACTGGGAAGACGTTATCGAGCAATCGCGGGAAGGCAACGAAATGCGTCCCTGCCTTTAATGAAGCCAGGGAGCAACAGAGCATCAACCAACATCAGCACTTTTCCCCCTCTTGTGTTACATGTATGGCAATCAGCCTGGCACACATGCAGTGTGGATGCAGGTGTGTCCAGGTGGACGCATGGACACCAAAGAACAGATTAAGTGGGAACATGTTTTCCTCTCCTGTGTGCATCTCGCAGACTTCACAAGTGTCTCTGAACAGGTGTGCAGACAGGCCAGCATGAAGGTAGCGAATGTGAGTGTGAATGTGTGTTACATTACATTACGATCATTTTGGCAGACGCTTTTGTCCAAAGCGACTTACATTACATTACACTACCACCCTTCGCAGAGGGGGGAACAATTGAGGGTTCGGTGCCTTGCTCAGGGGCACCTCGGCAGGGACTCGAACCGGCGACCCTCCGGTTCCTAAGCGGAAGATCTACCCACTGAGCTACTGCCTCCCTGTTACAGGAGCAAAGCTGTGAGACTGTAAATGAAACCAGAAATACTGCAACACTCACATTGTCACATTTGTGTGGCTGACTTGTGTCAAATATTTGCAGTGCGAACCGTGCTCTCTCTCTCTCTCTCTCTCTCTCTTTCTCTCTCTCTCTCCCTCTCTCTCTCTCTCTCTCTCACTCAGAGTAGAAATCTGAGAGAGGAGCCGACATCCAGCTGCATGAACTCACACGCGTGCTGAAACTACATTAAAGTATCCATGTCCCAGTGACGCAACAGTTTGACCTCATGTGCGCTGCTACCTGGGCACTCAGCAACAGGATGAGATTTTGGCAAGACCTTCAGTTTCCACATTAGATGAGGAAACTGCCAGGCTTGATGCTTGCTTTTGCTCAAATTGTCAGGTTGATAGGAAATCCACCTTCAGCCATGTTGGTGATTCAGAGGTATTCCTGACCCCCCCCCCCCCCCCCTCCTGTCTGGATCACTTTCTCTCTCCTTTCACTCCTTTGTTCCCATCCTGCATAGTAAACACCCAACACCCTCCTCTTATTCCCTCATTTCCAGCGTGTGAGCAAACAAAGAGGACTATTTTTAAGGCTTCCTCCCGCCTGTCGGAGGGTCGGTGTCATTTGGAAAAGTGGTTCTCAAGCAACCAAAACGTGTACGATGTTATTCTGATTCCCATCCTGTCACATCAGCTGCACCACTACAATACAACAATACTGTAAAGCTGCCATGTCTGAACACGGCGTTAAGGTAAGAAGACCACAACAAGGACATGACAGAGAGGTTACAGCACTGTGATAATGCACACACACACACATACACACACACACACACAAGCACACAAGTGTCATGAGGTGTGAATGAGTCAAGGCCTGAAGCAGCTCACACTCATGTCCATGGATGTCTGTCAAGTTTGGTTTTTACCTTGGCACTGGAATCCTTGTTTTCCAAATCCCCTGTAAAATAAGAAAAGCAAGAAATTAATCTCTCTCAACATCACACATCCAACAATCCATACAGCCATCCTTTCATCCATTCATCATCCATCCTTTCATTCCAGGGTTAAAGCAAAGCACAAGCAACTCTGCAAAAGCACTCCTGAGCTAAATAAACAATCACTCATTTCTTGCTGCTGATAATTGAAGGCTTGATGGCTCATATGTATCAGATATTCAAGTAAACAACTTTTGAAATTAATACCAATGTATTCAGTTTGACGGTGCAATTTAAACAAGACTAGAATGCCAACATTTAAAGTCTCTCTTCTCTTATTCATAAGATAGTCCAACAAGTTATTTCCTTTGGCCATTAGTCTTTCCAGGGCGTGCTGATCTCGTGCCTGGCGAGCAGAACCGAGTGCTGGTGTTGGGACGCCACAGGCCAGGCTGTAAACATTCCTTAAGATAGTAAGCCACTAGCAATAAATGAGCCGAGATCCGAGCTGTAAACGTGGGTGGGTCTCCCTCAGGTCGTCTACCGGTTCAGTCCTATTACCATCATGTCTGTACATCTGAGTCCATACTGGGCTGGAAACACCTCACAGGGAGAAACCACAGTATGTCTCTAAGGTTGAGAGCTAAATTAAAGACTAAAGTGAAGTCTGACACCGTGTGAGCAGTACAAAAGAACTTTGAAGGTATTCCAATATGAGAGGACATGCAGATAGGGACTGTGCTTTGACGTTTGATGACATTTCATGAGGCTGTGGGTAGAAAGCTTTAGTTTGAACAAGTGAATTACAAATCGATCGGTTCCACCTCTGTGTTCAAAACATATATGAATATATTAATGTATATATGAACTAATGAAATGCTAAGACACTCCAACAGGAAGTGATCTAACTGCTTAATAACTGGCAACAACGCACCAGATTCAAGGTTCAGATTCAAAAGCTTGGTTCTGTGTCCAGGCGGGTTGGACCGGGACACAGATTTTGTCGGAACTACGGGTTCGGATTCAAAACATTTTGGTCGGTTTGAAATCATCAGGCTTGATTCAACCAGAAACCAAACCCACATCCCTCACACCACCACACACACACACACAGCTCTGTTTGAGATGCCAAACCCACTGTCACGACATCACAGGATACTTTTGTGTGTGGGGTGCAAGTTTGAGCTCTAAAGGTCGATGAGTGGAGTTTTAACATTTGCAGTCTTGCCGACCCCTGTGACGTCACGGGGGTCTTTGCACAACAACAACAGCCTTTATTCACACACGCTTTGAATTTGGTGTGTAATAATGGTGTAGTTCCCCTTTAATTTCACCACCTGTCACAATAAGACCACCAACAAAGTAATTGTTGTACATTTTTGCACTTCTACACAATTCTAGACCGCACTAACATCACTCTAAACCACAACAACAACAACAACCAAACCACTCCCATATGGGGCTGTAGGGCGAAATGTCATCAAACTATGTCGGCGGTGTAACGCTGTCAGACTTTACGCATCACTCCAGTTGTTTTAAAACTGTTTAGATTGACGTGCATGGAGCTGCGGGGGCCAGAAGGGGAAAGTTAATGCCCGAAGTTGTGTAACATCACCGAGTAGATGAAGTTCTCCAGCGTGCAACAGGCAGACGGGCAGACAGGCAGACAGGCAGGCAGGCAGGCAGGCAGGCAGGGGGTGGCTGCTGAAGGCGGAACACTTACCAGATGAAGTCGGTGCAGTGGCTGCAGAAAGTCGGCTGCCTGAAGAACCTGGCTATGAATTTGTGGTCCTTGATTTCGTGGACGTTTTTCTGCCTCAGCGCACCTTTACGCGCAAACCTGTTCGCCACGTCCCCGGTGGACGGCTCGTTTAGACTTACAACGTCAGCCATGGCGCCCCCTTAAGAAAGCAAAGCAGCCTGTTCGATATGTGGATGTGTTCAGCCCGTGGAGCCGCGCTCGGAGGAGGTCTTCTTTGGAGACTCTGGAGCTCTGACTGACGACTCCGCGCCGGATTCTGCCACGGCTCCGCTGACAACTCTGCGCCCCGCCAAGCTAGCTGTAGTGAACCCACCGCGCTTCCGGTCAGACTTTCAGAATAAAACCCGGCTCTTCGGGGAAAGGTTGGGTTTTGCCAGTTTGTCCGGATTTGTATTATCTTAAGTTGAACAAAAATCCAAATTGACCACTTTACATTGCAAGAAGGGGGGTTATTTTTTGCGAAATTCTTCACTGTAATACATTTGGAAAAACTGTGTCAAACTCAAACATACCTGCTTTCAAATCATAGCTACAACCCCATTGAGCTGCCAAACAACATCAACCAAGCGATCCCCAAACACCTTTTAGACATTACCTGTGAACAGGTCCAACTTTTTCCCTCGAAATGTTGTAAATTGATCCGCCCTTTGATTTTTTTATTTTGAAAGACAACTTCCTAATCTTAGTAGCGTGTGTATCTTTGTGTGACTTGATGCTGTTGCGCTCCTCTTCCTCCTTTCACTTTGGCTGATGTCACACTACAGGATCCAACAGGCTGTGCAGGGAGGTGGCCCAGTCCCACTGCAGGAATTCAGGGAATTTGTGTTAGTGGCGCCATCGTGTGGAATTATCGACAATTGCATCTCTTTACCTGATGGTTCCCTCTCTGGCTGGATGCCCAGCAAGGTAAAAGCTTGAGGAAGACCCCTGTTTCAACATGACTAAGAGTTTGGTGTTTTGGTGTGAAAGAACCTTGACCTCAACACCTTCCAGATGAGATGGAATACAAATCACCAAGCTGGGTCTTGTCACCCATCCTCAAGGGCCAACCTGTTGCCCTTATGTCACCAAATCTCCGCAGCCCTGTTCCAAAATCCAGAGCAGTGGAGACTGGAGATGAACTCAAGCAACGTTAATATCTGTGGATTTGAAATGAGATATTCACAAGTGACATTTGAGTGAGTTGATATTTAAGTGTCCACATATCTTTTGCCTCTCCACACTGAATTGTATCTACAGGCACATAACTCATATTCAACCCAAATGCCAGATTGAACCGGGTCATACTGAGGTCACAACAAGCCACATTTTGGCTGTCATTTATATTTTTAAGGGGGATTAATGTCAAATATCGGGGTGACTTTGCCTTCTGCCCCCTGGTTATAAGACTCTGACTCAGATCCCGACACTACACACTGATTCTCTACAACATGGGTGTGTGACATGGGTGTGTGCAGTGGCTCAGTGGGTAGTGCTTCCGCTTGGGAACCAGAGGGTCGCCGGTTTGAGCCCCTGCCGAGGTGCCCCTGAGCAAGGCACCGAACCCTCAATTGCTCCCCCCCTCTGCGAAGGGTGATAATGTAATGTAAGTCGCTTTGGATAAAAGCGTCTGCCAAATGATCGTAATGTAATGTAAATGTAATGACAGGCTAAGTTACATCATATCTATTACTTTGATCCTCTGTGTATTGTATGCCCAACCACTGATGCTCTCAAAGAGCCATTTTCCTCACGCTGTGGGACGATTCAGAAGCTGTTTCATCCTGCTCACTATTTCTCAGGTGTCTCCAAAATGAACAAATCCTCTCAGTTCACTGACCAGCAGAGCAGACTAACCTTCTCCATCGCTGCTATGTGAAAGGCAAATATTTGCAAAAGTAAATCAGGTTAAATGAAGCAGGTCTGTTCTACTGTTGAGAGCGTTTCAGATTTTCAACTGTGGTTCATTTAAATTTTAAAACCTCCATCTCATAAAGAGAATCAGAGCGTTGGAGCCTGTTTCACTCAAAGAGACTGTAGACCTCCATGCAGCCATTAAGGATTCAAGACAAGTCAGGCATGATTTATTTAGGGAGACATGAGCTGAGCCAAAGTGCTGAACAAACTGAGTAAAACATTTAAACAGTTAAGAGAAGAGAAGAACTTTAGAATACCACACTCTGTGCATGTGTGTGCGTGCATCTGTGTGTGTGTATGTGTTTGTGCATGTGTGTGTGCGAATATGTGAGTGTGTGTATGTGTGTATGCGCGTGTGTGTATGCGTGTGTGTGTGCGTGAGTGAGTGAGTGTGTCTGCGTGTGTGTGTCTGCGTGCATGCGTGTGTGCATGCGATTATGTGAGTGTGTGTGTGAGTGCGTGTGTGCATGCAAGTGTGCGTGCGTGTGTG
This sequence comes from Genypterus blacodes, assembly GCF_046128005.1. NCBI lineage: Eukaryota > Metazoa > Chordata > Actinopteri > Ophidiiformes > Ophidiidae > Genypterus > Genypterus blacodes. Next base: position 1,207,935 of record NW_027467038.1, on the reverse strand, counting down.
CGTGTGTGTGCGTGTGTGTGTGTGTGTGTTTGCAGAGTCTCATTACTTGTGTGTCTCTCCGAATCAAGGTTATGTTTCAGCTCTGGGTAAATATGTGAGAGTTACAACCTTTGTGCTTGATCAATCCCAGCTGACAGTGGACTGTGATTGGAGCAGATTATCAGGGGTTCGTTTCCCAGCAGCCCTTATGTTGGCCCCCCTCTCCCCCACACACAGGAGACACAGTGGACTCTTAACTCCCAAGAAGATGGCTCTGACTTTGGCTCTGCTGCTCCTCAGCCAAGTGGCTTTACACTCAGCTGTACCGACCAAAAAAGGTAAAGAGGAGCAGGAAGTTGGCTTTCAATGTCCTGCAGCGCTTCCTGTTTTATCTGCTATCAGCGACTGCTCTTTATCTGCTCTCACCTGAATGTTATCGATGGTCTAACCATTGTAATCCATTTCTACCTAAGAGAATGTGAGGTTTAACCGCATTTATGGTAGGAAATCAATCAGCAATTTATGATGTAATGCAAAGTATAAATGTAAAATATGGAAATGTGTAGATGTGATGTGTGTTAACTGTAGTGTGTTCCTGTGTGATTCCAGTACACACAAACCTCAGATTTGCCACTTGTACCATGTATTTGCATTGAATGTCTTGAACAACGACATTGATGGCGTGAATCTCGTCCCTCTTGTCTTTCATCTGCAACCAGTTTGTGGCCGCCCGTCTGTCAGGGACGGCATTGACGAGTCCACCCTGAAACGGGTGTATGAGGCGGGGGAGGAGTTGATCGTCGCATGTGAGCGGGGCTACACGCCGTCAACAGCCACGCCCCGTCGGATGTCCTGCAGCGCCGCGGGAGAATGGACGCAGTCGGACCTGGCGTGTACCCGTGAGTTTCAACTGGAGTGTATGGGTCACTTTACATTAACGCTCACACTGAATAACACACACACACACACACACACGCGCACACACACACACACACACACACACACACACACACACACACACACACACACACACACACACACACACACACACACACACACACACACACAGCAGCTCTAAGGGATGCATCCCCTCCATTTGCCCTGTGCTGCAGCGCCACTCTGTGGACAGTCAAGGTTATGGTCTTTGTTTCAGGTAACCTGGAACTCCTCTTAATTGTTTCCTTTTTTGTGGTGATTTTTTAATATTTTAGACACATCAAAAAATGTTTACAATGCAAATCTACATTTGAAATTTCAACTACACAATATTGAGGATCAGTGGTTTCAGTTTTCAGGTTAAGATTGAGTTTTTCCAATCGTTCACCAAAGCATCTGTAACAACAACAACATTCATTTTTGTTTGGTTTGACTGATCATTGACTTTTAGTGTGTTGTAACACAGCACAAACAATCATACGGTGGTATCTCAGTGTTTCAGGTCTGTGCATATCTTATCTGTTCTGTAGCGAAGATGTGTCAGATCCCCAGACCTCTGCAGCCACTGGCAAGGGGGAAGACAGAGGCCCCGTTCAAGAGTGTGCTTAACTACACGTGTGATGACGGGTAAGAGTGAGTGAATGGAGGTGAAACAAGTGTGAATACGGAGCGTTTCACTGATCGATGTGTCTCCTCCTTAGGTATCTCATGATCGGAGCCAATGAGAGCAGGTGTTTGCATGATGGCAGCTGGAGTCACCCTCCGCCTCTCTGCAAAGGTACAGCAGGAACACACCACAAGATGGTGATGGTCTCATTCAGCAGAGAGTGAAAACACACAGGAACCAGCGACAGGCGTGACAAACTCTGATCCGTGTTCTAATCTAGTTAGGAAGTCTGACGAGCTCTTTGTTTTTCTCTTTTTGCTGCTTATGCAATGGTGTCGTGTTTGTCACTGCAGTGCTGTACTCAGAAAGTTTGTCAAGCTGATTCCTGGAAACCTTAGTGCTCCATTACTCACATTACAGTTATATTTGTATTATGTTTAATTAAATCTTGTGAAAATTTAAAAATCCCTTATTTGTAAAATAACTGTAGAATTAAATGAAGAATTCTTTTTATGGCATTTTTAAAAATCTATTTCTGTAGTTTATTGTGAGATAGTCTTTTACATTTTCAAAAAGGTTATAGACAGAAACGTTTTAAATGCTGTAAAATGTTCTATACATTTTTATGATTGAAGGTGAAAATCAAGAACTTTCTGGAACACATTTAGAAGGGTTTTTTTCCTACAACCAAGATTCGAGAAAGAAGCAGGAAACTAGCACAAAATGTTGTGAATTTCTTTATAGTAAACTTTTTTTACGGCGCAGCAAACGAAAGCCAAATTAGATGAAAACAAGTTGAGTTGAGGACATCAGTGGTAGAATAGAAGGTGATCAGTATGAAACATTTTCCCTCTGCACAGTTGTAAATTGCCCGCTGCCCAAACCACCACGAGATGGCAGAATCGTCCATGACAACCCCGTGACTGCAACCGCCACCAGGTATGGGCAAGGCTGGACGTATGAGTGTAACCCCCCTAAAGCACCCAGCTATGAGAGGGGGTCCTGCAGGGCCGATGGAAGTGTGAGCCAGCCTCCAGTGTGTCAAGGTATGAAGATTGTTGCATTGCACATATTCACTGTTTGGGCCTGAAAAGCTTTGGCACATTTAAACCGACTCGTCTGCAGTCACAAACGTTTCCCATTTCGACCATCTGAAGTGCAAACTGCAAATAAAACTTGCTGACCCCTTTCCGACCCGCCCCTCCCCTCCTGCAGAGGTGAGCTGTCCCATCCCGGGACCTTTACGGGACGGCTTCATCACCTTCGCTGTGATGAGGGAACACGGCTATAAGGAGACGGTGAGGTACGGCTGCAATGAGCACTACATACTGGACGGTGGAGCTGAAATACTGTGCCAGAACACAGGGAACTGGTCTGCCAAGCCAGTGTGCAGGGGTGAGTCATGGAGAACAAGCACTGAGGCACTGAGAACAAATAAGCGGTTATGCACTTATGCCAGACTTCTGCTTTGTGGGATTTGGTTCACTCCTCAGACTTGGTTTCGGTTTTGATTCCCTATAATTTCAACGGCCTGTAGACCACAGTGAGCCCGGGTGGCTGTAGCGCTGAGGAAGGACAAACATGCTCTTCTTCTTGTGTTTCCACCCAGCTCCCTGTTCAGTGGGCATCAAAAGAGGTCGTATCATCTACAACAGCAACAAGATCTGGATCCAGAACCTGAAACCGAACAGAGTCCTGCATGGAGAAGAGGTCACCTTCTACTGTCTGAACAAAGCTGAGAAGTGTGGCTATCCTGTAGTCAGCACCTGTAATGATGGAACCCTCACTATCCCAGAATGCTTTCAGGGTGAGGCACCATCACCTTTCATATGAACCCAGTTTAGCTCCTCCGGTTCATAGTCAAGACCTCCTTGAAGACAATATTTCACTGAAAAATGTCTTTGTCTACATGCAACTATGCTAAATTTCCTGAAATCCTCCTTACTTCCTAATAGGAATCCATAAACTGAATGCTATCATGTCTCTGTAGTGCCTCCTACTGATGGAGTCTGATCTTATGTGAGCTTTATAGTTGTAGCACAGATACATGACGCAGTATAGTGTGCATGTTCTGATTGCTTTAAAAACAGGAAGTTCTGTTCGGGAAGTTTTCAAATTCCTGTAAAAAGGACTACAAGGTTTCAGTGCAGATGCTTCATATACTCTTGTGTCGTCATCTCAATCCTTTTTCAGAGCCGGGCAAGATAGAGTACACCTTAAGGTCCAAATCCCTTCCATCAGAAATCTCCATGTGCGCTGCCGTTTCCCCTGCAAGCTCCACGAGATCCACACCGCAAGCTGCAGCGCTGCATTGAGTATTGGATTTGCGCTGACAGGATATGAGCAAGTGCATCATGCATAAAGTCACAGTCACATTAAGGATGTCATTTTTCTCTGCCTTAATAAAGTGAAGTCTTCAACTCCTTTATTCTTTTTGAGCCTCATTTTAAATGTATGGATTTATGGCCCCAATCATGCAACAAATGTTATGGTTCCATCATCCATCATCTGTGCTGCCATGTTTGATTGATCGCGGAAATAATTTTGTCAATGAAGCAATCAGAAAAATATGATAGAATTTAATTATTGCAAAACAGAAAAAAGACCAAGGCAGAGATTATTAGTTGTATTTTGGACTCGGCTACTTTTCTCTGCATATATAGAAAAAATGTTGGACCATTGATTGACGTGACTGTGACATACACACTTAAACCATCACCATTTCTTTATATCATGTAACATTACCTAACAATCCAAATGTATGCTGGGTAGTAGGAACCTGGACATTTTGAATAGTCATGGTTCAAACTCTACACATAGTAAAGAAAACATGGACTCCAGTATTTAGAGAAACAAACAAACCTCAAGTACCAACTACTCTGATCAACTGTAAGATGAACCAGCACCAATTAATTTTTTTTTTTTCTCATACTTTCATTCTATATTCTCAAGATTCTCATGAATGTTTTCTTGCACAGTTGTTGTTGTTGTCATCATTAGTTATCCTCAGTATTAGCATGAGTATTAGTTACTCAATACCAAAATGTGGAAATTGACAAAACAGTTATTTACCAGGCAAAGTCCACTGCTGGATCTTCTCACTTCCAGTAAAATGCCACACATGTTCCGTTCTGTTATTGTAAGTCAGCAGTCAGCGGTTACTTCATTCCGCTCTTATCTGTTTACTCTCAGAGAAACACAAACAGCAGCAGCAAGAGGGAGGAGAGAGATTCTGCAGGTTAGCCAGAGAGGACGGGACAGGGCTGAGGACGGGACAGAGCTGAGGACTGGACAGGGCTGAGGACGGGACAGAGCTGAGGACAGGACAGAGCTGAAGACAGGACACGGTTGAAGACGGGACAGAGCTGAGGACAGTACAAAGCTGAGGACAAGACAGAGCTAAAGACAGGACAGAGCTGAGGACAGGACAGAGCTGTAGACGGGACAGAGTTGAAGACAGGACAGAGCTGAGGACAGGACATAGCTAAGGACAGGACAGAGCTGAAGACAGGACAGAGTTGAAGACAGGACAGAGCTGAGGACAGAACAGAGCTGAGGACAGGATGACTCGCTGGCTGGCTTTGCTGCTTCTGTGGCCAACTTTGTTCGTTTCTATGGTCACATCTCAGCAAGGTAATGGTATTTGTATTTGTTTGACTTTTACATCAGATTGACCTGCATGTATTCAGGTCTATTGCTCCCGTTTTTGTATTTCTGTATATTTCAGGGTTTTCATGACATTTGATTTCTACTTGACAGTGACTTCAATAATCTGCGAGTTTGTTATTTTCATCCCTAAACCCTGTGTAATCTATTTCTCCTCACAGTTTGTTCTAGGCCTGAGCTGGATGCCACCATTGAGGTGCACGGGCTCCAGAGGTTCTTTAACCCCGGGGCTGAGGTGGTGCTGTCCTGTGTGCAGGGGTACAGCCCCCTGCTGGGCCCTCGCAAGATCGTCTGCGGTGCCAGCGGGGGATGGACAAGAACCCGACTCAAGTGCTTACGTGGGTCTCACTTATTCTATAGAACCTTAGGCCTGGTGACAGATGTTCTAGTCGTGTATCCGCAAATAGAAAGTCTTATTATTTTTCACGTGTGAAATCTATTCTCTCCTGCAGCCAAACACTGCCCCGCCCCTGATATGCTGCCTCGTGGAGAGCTGAACTATGAGGACATAACATACAAGAGTACAATCAACTACACCTGTGATGAGGGGTAAAGGAATGGGACATGAACTAGTCTTTAAATGTCTGCCCCTAAATGGTTAGGGTTGCAGTCTGGGTAATCCTATGCAATTAGTATAAGTGGAAAGATAGAAATGCAACATTTCACCGTTTGAAAGCTATAAAAATCAAATCTTAACCATGGCTGCTCTGTGCAGGTACATCCTGATCGGAGCCAGCAGTGCTGTGTGCCTCGCCAATGGAACCTGGAGCAGTTCAGCCCCAAAGTGCCAACGTATCTGCTCCACTGCGTCACATGACTACTTACATCTCTGTCTTGTTCATTCCTTTTTCTGCAAACAGGCCTCAGATAATCAATGAATCCTCACATACAGCTCATATCCCATCCAAAATAAGAGCCAAAGATAAAGACACATATAAATTGTTTTTTTTCTCCTCTCCTCTCCTCTCCTCTCCTCTCCTCTCCTCTCCTCTCCTCTCCTCTCCTCTCCTCTCTCGTTAGCTGTGAGCTGTGGACTGGCTCCAATCCCACAGTTTGGAAAGATTGTCTATGATGAGCTGGTCAGAGGGAACACAACCGACTATGGTACCTCCGGGCTGTACATGTGCTTGCCTCCATATGTGGTCATTGGCAATGCAAGAGCAAAGTGCCTGGCTGGTGGCAGGTGGAGCGACCCACCACAATGTCAAAGTATGGACGTGGGAGAAGCAGAAGTAGTAATATTAGAACTGAGTGCATTCTTTCCTTCATAGTTTCACTGTATATGTACATGTATGAATGAGATACCCTGCTGTTTACTGAGCCCATCTGTCCCTTTGCAGTTGTGACCTGCCCTCAACCTCAGAACATTGCCAATGGCTACAAGTCAAACAACGACGACAGAGATTTCAGCTACATGGAAAACGTCAAATATGGCTGTAATGGGTATTATGTACTTGATGGAAACCTGCAGAGCGTTTGTCAGGAGAATGGAGAATGGTCTGAGAAGCCAGCCTGCAAGGGTGAGTGCAGGATCTTCTCTCTACATGTGTTTTATATTTCAGGATCAGATGTTAGTTGTGAGAGTTTGGCTCCTCTCTGGCTGGTGTCCATGTGTGTCTGAAAACTTCCTACCCCCAATTGTGTCGCTTTCACTTCTATTATCAATTCAATTTAGAGTCATTATTTTCCTGTATCAAGTCAAGTATTTGTATAAGTAAACAGCAGGATTATTGGGTCAAACCTCTGTGGTCCTGTACCTTTTTAGTAAATATGGCACATTTTGCTCACTCCTGTTACCTGTCTCACTTACTTTGCCTTCCTGTTGTGGCCTGCAGCCAGTTGCAGTGTTGGCATACTAAGAGGAAGGATACTGTACAAAGGGAGAAGACTCTGGATTAAAGAATTGGATCCCAACAGAGTTTTGCACACGGAAATCGTCTCAGTCTACTGCATGAACAAGGCCAGGAAATGTGGATATGCTGTGTCCACCCAATGCATTGACGGGAGACTCAATATCCCAGATTGCTTTGAAGGTAATTGTTGATAGATAAAGCTCTGAGGTAACCTTCAGATATGTTCTTGTATTACGAACAAAACATGTGTGTGTGTGTGTGTGTGTGTGTGTGTGTGTGTGTGTGTGTGTGTGTGTGTGTGTGTGTGTGTGTGTGTGTTTTCTAGAGCCCAGTGATTTTGCTTATAAATTCAAACATGGTTCACTTCCATCTGAAATCGAGCAGTGCTAAAGGTGCAGCAGATCTCCTCCCTGATGATGATGATGATGATGTTGATGATGATCCCCTGTAATATCCAGCTCATGTCATTTGTTCTGATCTGATGAAATTAAACAACATGGTCTGATGAAAACTGTCCCCTTGTTCTGTGTAACAAACTTTTGTCCATATCTGATCCCCACTACTGATGTCATCTTCACCCCCAGCGCTCTTCTCCTTTCACTTCATTACGAGCAGGAAGTTGACAGATTTATCGTTACACCATAGACGTCTGGTCACCACAGACCTCCTGTTACACGTGCATGTAGTCATAGACGCCTTCTGTTACAAAAGGTTTAACCTGCTGGGGCTCCAGTTACATTACATTACATTACCAGCATTTAGCAGACGCTTTTATCCAAAGCGACTTACATTGCCACCCATTACAGAGGGGGAAGCAGTTGGGGGTTTGGTGCCTTGCTCAGGGGCACCTCGGCATTACCCAGACATGTTACACTTCATACCTGCTGATCCTTTAATCATGGTCAAATGATCCAGAATAAGCAGGCCTGATGAAGAACACTAGGAGCATGCATACAATGATCAATCAGTTACAGGAAGATCAAGTGGACACAATTCTGAGTGTTTATACTATACTGTATCTATGGCGATACAGAGGCTGAGGGTGGGTAGAGGGCCTGGACAGCAGAAGGGACGATGATGCCATAATCAGGCAAGAACTGGACTGACCTTAACCCCGCCCACTTTCTCCAGATTAGAGAAGTAAAAAAGAAGAAATAAAAACGGAAATGAGGAAATAACACATTCTCTCATGAGACTTATCATAGACTGAAGAAGCAGTTCACAGCTCACCAAGCAACACCTTCGTCACTCTCCATTGAAATGGCGAGTGGTTTGAATGAAGAGGAGATAGAGATGCAGGAAGATTATAGAAACAAAGCTCTACCTTCATCCAGGAGCCCAGCTGAAGCCAAAGGAGGTGTGACTCCTGCAGTGCCTGGTGAGTCACACAAGCCTGCAGTTCAACAATTAGGATTTAATAATGATAAAACAATGCTGTGTCCATGTCACATCATCATCATCATCATCATCAGTGTGAACGTGTGTGTTTGGTTCCTACAGGGAGAAAACTCCTCAGAGTGGTTGCTGTGAGTTTTGGGCTCCTGTGTGTGCTACAAGCTGCTCTCAACATCTACCTGAGATTCACTCTCAGTGAGTTACAAAATGTCCTTAAACTGAGGGAAAGTCCTCACCTGTTGGTCTGATCCAGTCATCATGGAGCTTTTGAGATTTTTTTGTTGTCAACCATCCAAATCTTTTGTATTCTGCACTTCAATGACTAAAGAAGTTTAGTTTCCTATTCTGTAGTGTTTCTTGGCTGCTGTACTCATCGTTTCCTCAAATGTGTTTCATTATATGAGAAACAACACATCATCGATTTGCTGTTTGTTTTTTTGTGCAGGTCACCAAAGAGAGGAAAACCAACAAATACATAACAGTACTATGCTTCAACTGCAAGAGATAAAGAGTCACGACCTGATGAGAGAGAGAGACCAGTTACAGGCCAGCTACGACGACGTGACCAGAGAGAGAGACCAGTTACAGACCTTGATAAATAACCTCTCTCAGATAAAAGGTATGAACAATCCACAAAATGCTGTTGTTGGTCAAACTTGCTTCACCTGCTGTTTTTAAATGTAAAGCTGCTGGAATCGGCCAACAGCTCACATCCTGATGCTTTTCTTTGAAGGGCTGCGATGTCCACTGGGCTGGAAGAAGTTTCAGAGCAGCTGTTACTTCGTCTCTATGTACAGGGCAAATTGGAACGAGAGCAGACAAGAGTGTTTGCTCAGAGGAGCCAACCTGGTGATCATCAACAGCAGAGGAGAACAGGTGAGAGAGGGATGGACGGGGCTGTGGTCTCCTGACCTCACCTTCACATTTATTATTTATTATATCATTTTTTACCTAATTGCTTGTCTAATTCTTTTCTCTGTATCATTTTTCACTCTCAGGCATTTTTAAAGGACTTACAAGATCGTTTCTGGATTGGTCTGTCTGATTTGGACAATGAGGGACAGTGGAGGTGGGTGGACGGAACAGGACTGGCTTATAGGTAAGAAATAGAGACAGAATGTGATGACACAATCCTTTCTTACACTCCGGTCATCAGAGCCACTTCATTTACTTTTCACGTCTCAGTCTGAAGTACTCATGTGAGTGAGTTCTTCAAAACTCCACCAAACCCCATTTTACCTACAGCTCAACCAGTGGGTGCATTATATATGTAGAGGTGGGGTGAAGGGTCGACGTAAATCGACTACTCGTTTACGTAAATACGTCGATTAGCATATCAGTTCGCCGGCGCGACGTAATGTCGTCGGATGGCTGCGCCAGGTGGAAGCATGCACGCAACCGGAACACAACCTTGCGAAACCTGGCGACTAAAGCAAGCCACGTTCAAAAGTGAAAGCATCGCCGAGGGTGTTGTCAAGGCGGCTCTCTGCCGGCCGCCGTGCGGTTCTATGCTGTCCGTTGTGCGGCTCGTGGCTGACGTGTGGCTCGCAAGCGGGTCTCTGCCGGCTGACGTGCTGAAGCACAAACCGACCTGCTTCTCATGTATTTTTGTTGTTGAATGCAGATTGCGTTAGATCACCCATACATGAATTAAATACGCAATATGTTGTATTGTAAAACGGAGATTATCAGTCAAAAGGGGGCTAGTTGTGGAATAATTCATTGCAAGTCTTTGTTGTTTGCTTTCAAGAGGAGATGATTGAAGAAAATATTGAAATATTAATGAGATAAATTTGATATTTATTTTGGGGAAAATGATTGTTATATTGCGTAATAAATATAATATGTAGATTAATCGTTGAAAAAATGATCGTTAGGTGCAGCCCTAATTATATGATATGATTATTTAGAAACAGACATTCTCTTTGGCTGAGAAATGTATGTACGATTAGAATAATACAAAGAAAACTGTTGAAATGATTCCTCTTTATCTCATACAGGATCTGGGCACCTGAAGAGCCTAATGATGAATACGGAGGTGAAGACTGTGTGGAGCTTCTTCAGAAATTCAATGCATGGAATGATGCAAGTTGTTCTGCCATGAAGCACAGTGTTTGTGAGAAGTTAGTATCTACTTAAGAAATGAAACCAAACCTTTTGCTGATGCTGCTCAAACAGCACAAAGAGAAGTGGAGCTGAAAGTCTGAACAAAGCTTTACATATTATTCCACCATGACAGAACCTTTCACTTGTATTACCTGACATTTTTGTAACTGTCTTATATCCTCTTGCCTGCTTTGTATTCCTTTTATTGGTTTTGTCATAAAGCACTTTATAACTTTGAACTTAAACTTTTGAAAGGTGCTATGTAGATAAACGCATTATTATTATTATAAGTTGTTGGAAATGAGCTCTGAGAAATAAGAAGGTTGGCAGGTGTAGAAACATTCTTTTGTTTTTAAGAAGAGGAGCTGAGACGTCTCTCTAAGTGCATCATAGTTCAACGACAGGGTCACTGCTCAAGCAAACCTGAAGTGAAGGTGTTTGATCAGAACTCTGTTTTGAATGTGTCTCATTGTTACTTAAGGAGACAAAGTGTAAACTGCAGCTCTTCTTTTTGTAACTCCATCTTCTTGAAATACATAATGATGAAGCTTACACATGATATTTGTCTGTTGGTGTATTTCTCTGGCTCGTCTCCTAAAACAAGCTTCATTCATATGTAAACACATATGTGTCAAGATTATTTTCAGACCGACATCACAAACAATGGGCCGCAATCATCGGCTCTGCATCCAATCAAATACCAGCATTAGAACACAGTCTGCAGTCTGACAGTAGCACAGACAAGCAAGAATCAGCTGTGCCACATGAAGAAACAGGGGAGGATGTGGTCAGGATCAGAAATATACACGAAGTGATGTGCGTGTGATCAGAGGACATCTGTGAGAGCGTGAGGATATTTGAGACTTTGAATCACGAGCAGCAAGAATATTTGAGTGAATGCAGCTGATTGATGTTAAACTCAATTAAGGGCAGGGAAAAAATGCCAGAATCAAGCATTAACCAGATCAGCCCTAACTCTGCCTATTTATTCTACTATGAAGAAGAACAAAATAATTGAAATAAGGAAAGAATCGCTGTGTTACTTCCTCATGAGTGTAATGGAAGTGAAGGTGCAGTTCACAGCTCACCAAGCAGCATCTTCATCACTCTCCATTGAAATGGTAAGTGTTTTGCATGAAGAGGAGATTGAGATGGAGGCAGATTATAAAAACATCCCTCAGTCTTCATCCAGGAGCCCAGCTGGAGCCAGAGGAGTGACTCCTGCAGTGCCTGGTGAGTCACACAAGCCTGCAGTTCAGCAATTAGGATTTAATAATGATAAAACAATGCTGTGTCCATGTCACATCATCATCATCATCAGTGTGAACGTGTGTGTTTGGTTCCTACAGGGAGAATACTCCTCAGAGTGGTTGCTGTGAGTTTTGGGCTCCTGTGTGTGCTACAAGCTGCTCTCAACATCTGCCTGAGATTCACTCTCAGTGAGTTACAAAATGTCCTCAAACTGAAGGAAAGTCCTCACCTGTTGGTCTGATCCAGTCATCATGGAGCTTTTGAGATTTTTGTATTGTCAACCCTCCAAATCTTTTGTATTCTGCACCTCAATGACTAAAGATGTTTGGTTTCCTATTCTGTAGTGTTTCATTGCTGCTGTACTCATCATTATATGAGAAACAACACATCATCAATATGCTGTTTGTTTTTTTGTGCAGGTCACCAAAGAGAGGAAAACCAACAAATACATAACAGTACTATGCTTCAACTGCAAGAGATAAAGAGTCACGACCTGATGAGAGAGAGAGAGACCAGTTACAGACCAGCTACAACAACCTGACCAGAGAGAGAGACCAGTTACAGACCAGCTACAACAACCTGACCAGAGAGAGAGACCAGTTCCAGAAATGTTGTTGTTGGTCAAATTTGCTTCACCTGTTAAAATAATTCAGCACTTTTCTGGACTTGTCTTGACTTTGAAATGTAAAGCTGCTGAAATCGACCGACACCTCACATCCTGATGTTTTACTTTGCAGTGCTGGGATGTCCACTGGGCTGGCACAAGTTTCAGAGCAGCTGTTACTACTTCTCTATATCCAAGAAAAATTGGAAGGAGAGCAGACAAGAGTGTTTACTCAGAGGAGCCAACCTGGTGATCATCAACAACAGAGGAGAACAGGTGAGAGAGAGATGGACGGGGCTGTGGTCTCCAGGTTTTTATACCTAATTGCTTGTCTAATTCTTTTCTTTGTATCATTTTTCACTCTCAGGCATTTTTAAAGGGCTTACACGACCTTTTCTGGATTGGTCTGTCTGATTTGGACAATGAGGGACAGTGGAGGTGGGTGGACGGAACAGGACTGACTGATGGGTAAGACATAGAGACAGAACGTGGTGACACAATCCTTTCTTACACTCCGGTCATCAGTGTATGCTGGTAAAGTAAGAATGATAGAAAGAAAATGATCAACGTTGAAATGATCCCTCTTTATCTCATACAGGGCCTGGGCACCAGGAGAGCCTAATAATGCAAATGGAGGAGAAGACTGTGCAGAGTTTGATAAGAGATACGATGCATTTAATGATGCAGGTTGTTCTTTGGAAAGGTACAGTGTTTGTGAGAAGTTAATGAGTTAAAGCTACTTAACATCTGAAACCAAACCCTTTGTTGATGCTGCTCAAACAGCACAAAGATGCAGAGATGATAGTCTGATGAAAGCTTAATATATTATTCCACACTATTCAGGAGAACCCAGAGCATTTTCAGTCACAATTCAGCAATAGGTTTCACATGAGCATGTCAAAATAAATAAATAAAAACATCAATCATAAAAATCATTTTGCACTGTGTTTTGAGATTCTCATGCATGTTCATGTGTGTAGTATGTAATATTATTGTTTTATTGAAAGTTCCTATTGCACACCCAGCCATTGGTACAACATATCGTACATATAAGTGGCTGTCATGGAAACCCTCCTTTTCTATCCATTAAAGGTGTCAGAAAGTGTCGCGGGTGTTTAAAGATGTTCTGCTTCCCCATACAGAGGAAACACTGTCACACTGTTGTGGCTCAGGGTTAGCTAACCAGCTAACTAACGTCACCCCTCTGAAGAGGTTCCCTTTTTTATGAAGAGTGACGTCTACCAATTCAAAACAGTTTCCTGTTGTTCAGTCATAAAGTTAATGCGCCGACACATATTATGAAGTAGTGCAGTTGTGAAGATGGTAACAGAAGTGTTAACATGTTAAACAACATGTAAACTATGACCTGATGCAGATTGCTTTGAAGGTTACAGTTGATGGATAAAGCTATGAGGTAACCTTTCAGATATGTTCTTGTATTAATAACAAAATGTGTGTGTGTGTGTGTGTTTTCTATAGCCCAGTGATTTTCTTTATAAATTCAAACATGGTTCACTTCCATCTGAAATCGAGCAGTGCTGAAGGTGCAGCAGATCTCCTCCCTGATGATGATGATGATGATGATCCCCTGTAATATCCAGCTCATGTCATTTGTTCTGATCTGATGAAATTAAACAACATGGTCTGATGAAAACTGTCCCCTTGTTCTGTATAACAAACTTTTGTCCATATCTGATCCCCACTACTGATGTCATCTTCACCCCCAGCGCTCTTCTCCTTTCACCTCATAATGAGCAGGAAGTTGACAGATTTATCGTTACACCATAGACGTCTGGTCACCACAGACCTCCTGTTACACGTGCATGTAGTCATAGACTATAGATCTGTTACAAAAGGTTTAACCTGGAGGGGCTCCAGTTACACTTCATACCTGCTGATCCTTTAATCATGGTCAAATGATCCAGAATAAGCAGGGCCTGATGAAGAACAATTGGAGCATGCATACAATGATCAATCAGTTACAGGAAGGTCAAGTGGACACAATTCTGAGTGTTTATACTATACTGTATCTATGGCGATACAGAGGCTGAGGGTGGGTAGAGGGCCTGGACAGCAGAGGGGACGATGATGCCGTAATCAGGCAAGAACTGGACTGGCCTTAACCCGGCCCACTTTCTCCAGATTAGAGAAGTAAAAAAGAAGAAATAAAAACGGAAATGAAAAAATAAAACATTTTCTCATGAGACTTATCATAGACTGAAGAAGCAGTTCACAGCTCACCAAGCAACACCTTCGTCACTCTCCATTGAAATGGCGAGTGGTTTGAATGAAGAGGAGATAGAGATGAAGGAAGATTATAGAAACAAAGCTCCACCTTCATCCAGGAGCCCAGCTGAAGCCAAAGGAGGTGTGACTCCTGCAGTGCCTGGTGAGTCACACAAGCCTGCAGTTCAACAATTAGGATTTAATAATGATAAAAACAATGCTGTGTCCATGTCACATCATCATCATCATCATCATCAGTGTGAACGTGTGTGTTTGGTTCCTACAGGGAGAAAACTCCTCAGAGTGGTTGCTGTGAGTTTTGGGCTCCTGTGTGTGCTACAAGCTGCTCTCAACATCTGCCTGAGATTCACTCTCAGTGAGTTACAAAATGTCCTTAAACTGAGGGAAAGTCCTCACCTGTTGGTCTGATCCAGTCATCATGGAGCTTTTGAGATTTTTTTGTTGTCAACCATCCAAATCTTTTGTATTCTGCACTTCAATGACTAAAGAAGTTTAGTTTCCTATTCTGTTGTGTTTCTTGGCTGCTGTACTCATCGTTTCCTCAAATGTGTTTCATTATATGAGAAACAACACATCATCAATTTTTTTTTTGCAGGTCACAAAAGAGGGGAAAACCAACAAATACATAACAGTACTATGCTTCAACTGCAAGAGATAAAGAGTCACGACCTGATGAGAGAGAGAGACCAGTTACAGACCAGTAACAACAACCTGACCAGAAAGAGAGACCAGTTACAGACCAGTAACAACAACCTGACCAGTGAAAGAGACCAGTTACAGACCAATTACAACACCCTGACCAGAAAGAGAGACCAGTTACAGACCAGTAATAACAACCTGACCAGCGAGAGAGACCAGTTACAGACCAGTAACAACAACCTGACCAGAGAGAGAGACCAGTTACAGACCAGTAACAACAACCTGACCAGAGAGAGAGACCAGTTACAGACCAGTAACAACAACCTGACCAGAGAGAGAGACCAGTTACAGACCAGTAACAACAACCTGACCAGAGAGAGAGACCAGTTACAGACCAGTAACAACAACCTGACCAGAAAGAGAGACCAGTTACAGACCAGTAACAACAACCTGACCAGCGAGAGAGACCAGTTACAGACCAGTAACAACAACCTGACCAGCGAGAGAGACCAGTTACAGGCCAGCTACGACGACGTGACCAGAGAGAGAGACCAGTTACAGACCTTGATAAATAACCTCTCTCAGATAAAAGGTATGAACAATCCACAAAATGATGTTGTTGGTCAAACTTGCTTCACCTGCTGTTTTTAAATGTAAAGCTGCTGGAATCGGCCAACAGCTCACATCCTGATGCTTTTCTTTGAAGGGCTGCGATGTCCACTGGGCTGGAAGAAGTTTCAGAGCAGCTGTTACTTCGTCTCTATGTACAGGGCAAATTGGAACGAGAGCAGACAAGAGTGTTTGCTCAGAGGAGCCAACCTGGTGATCATCAACAGCAGAGGAGAACAGGTGAGAGAGGGATGGACGGGGATGTGGTCTCCTGACCTCACCTTCACATTTATTATTTATTATATCATTTTTTACCTAATTGCTTGTCTAATTCTTTTCTCTGTATCATTTTTCACTCTCAGGAATTTTTAAAGGACTTACAAGATCGTTTCTGGATTGGTCTGTCTGATTTGGACAATGAGGGACAGTGGAGGTGGGTGGACGGAACAGGACTGACTTATAGGTAAGAAATAGAGACAGAATGTGGTGACACAATCCTTTCTTACACTCCGGTCATCAGAGCCACTTCATTTACTTTTCACGTCTCAGTCTGAAGTACTCATGTGAGTGAGTTCTTCAAAACTCCACCAAACCCCATTTTACCTACAGCTCAACCAGTGGGTGCATTATATATGTAGAGAAGGGGTGAAGGGTCGACGTAAATCGACTACTCGTTTACGTAAATACGTCGATTAGCATATGAGTTCGCCGGCGCGACGTAATGTTGTCGGATGGCTGCGCCAGGTGGAAGCATGCACGCAACCGGAACACAACCTTGCGAAACCTGGCGACAAAAGCAAGCCACGTTCAAAAGTGAAAGCATCGCCGAGGGTGTTGTCAAGGCGGCTCTCTGTCGGCCGCCGTGCGGTTCTATGCTGTCCGTCGTGCGGCTCGTGGCTGACGTGTGGCTCGCAAGGGGGTCTCTGCCGGCTGACGTGCTAAAGCACAAACCGACCTGCTTCTCATGTATTTTTGTTGTTGAATGCAGATTGCGTTAGATCACCCATACATGAATTAAATACGCAATATGTTGTATTGTAAAACGGAGATTATCAGTCAAAAGGGGGCTAGTTGTGGAATAATTCATTGCAAGTCTTTGTTGTTTGCTTTCAAGAGGAGATGATTGAAGAAAATATTGAAATATTAATGAGATAAATTTGATATTTATTTTGGGGAAAATGATTGTTATATTGCGTAATAAATATAATATGTAGATTAATCGTTGAAAAAATGATCGTTAGGTGCAGCCCTAATTATATGATATGATTATTTAGAAACAGACATTCTCTTTGGCTGAGAAATGTATGTACGATTAGAATAATACAAAGAAAACTGTTGAAATGATTCCTCTTTATCTCATACAGGATCTGGGCACCTGAAGAGCCTAATGATGAATACGGAGGTGAAGACTGTGTGGAGCTTCTTCAGAAATTCAATGCATGGAATGATGCAAGTTGTTCTGCCATGAAGCACAGTGTTTGTGAGAAGTTAGTATCTACTTAAGAAATGAAACCAAACCTTTTGCTGATGCTGCTCAAACAGCACAAAGAGAAGTGGAGCTGAAAGTCTGAACAAAGCTTTACATATTATTCCACCATGACAGAACCTTTCACTTGTATTACCTGACTTTTTTTGTAACTGTCTTATATCCTCTTGCCTGCTTTGTATTCCTTTTATTTGTTTTGTCATAAAGCACTTTATAACTTTGAACTTAAACTTTTGAAAGGTGCTATGTAGATAAACGCATTATTATTATTATAAGTTGTTGGAAATGAGCTCTGAGAAATAAGAAGGTTGGCAGGTGTAGAAACATTCTTTTGTTTTTAAGAAGAGGAGCTGAGACGTCTCTCTAAGTGCATCATAGTTCAACGACAGGGTCACTGCTCAAGCAAACCTGAAGTGAAGGCGTTTGATCAGAACTCTGTTTTGAATGTGTCTCATTGTTACTTAAGGAGACAAAGTGTAAACTGCAGCTCTTCTTTTTGTAACTCCATCTTCTTGAAATTCATAATGATGAAGCTTACACATGATATTTGTCTGTTGGTGTATTTCTCTGGCTCGTCTCCTAAAACAAGCTTCATTCATATGTAAACACATATGTGTCAAGATTATTTTCAGACCGACATCACAAACAATGGGCCGCAATCATCGGCTCTGCATCCAATCAAATACCAGCATTAGAACACAGTCTGCAGTCTGACAGTAGCACAGACAAGCAAGAATCAGCTGTGCCACATGAAGAAACAGGGGAGGATGTGGTCAGGATCAGAAATATACACGAAGTGATGTGCGTGTGATCAGAGGACATCTGTGAGAGCGTGAGGATATTTGAGACTTTGAATCACGAGCAGCAAGAATATTTGAGTGAATGCAGCTGATTGATGTTAAACTCAATTAAGGGCAGGGAAAAAATGCCAGAATCAAGCATTAACCAGATCAGCCCTAACTCTGCCTATTTATTCTACTATGAAAGAGAACAAAAGAATTGAAATAAGGAAAGAATCGATGTGTTACTTCCTCATGAGTGTAATCACGGGAAATGGAAGTGAAGGTGCAGTTCACAGCTCACCAAGCAGCATCTTCATCACTCTCCATTGAAATGGTAAGTGTTTTGCATGAAGAGGAGATTGAGATGGAGGCAGATTATAAAAACATCCCTCAGTCTTCATCCAGGAGCCCAGCTGGAGCCAGAGGAGTGACTCCTGCAGTGCCTGGTGAGTCACACAAGCCTACAGTTCAGCAATTAGGATTTAATAATGATAAAACAATGCTGTGTCCATGTCACATCATCATCATCATCAGTGTGAACGTGTGTGTTTGGTTCCTACAGGGAGAAAACTCCTCAGAGTGGTTGCTGTGAGTTTTGGGCTCCTGTGTGTGCTACAAGCTGCTCTCAACATCTGCCTGAGATTCACTCTCAGTGAGTTACAAAATGTCCTTAAACTGGTGAAAGTCCTCACCTGTTGGTCTGATCCAGTCATCATGGAGCTTTTAAGATTTTTGTATTGTCAACCCTCCAAATCCTTTGTATTCTGCACCTCAATGACTAAAGATGTTTAGTTTCCTATTCTGTAGTGTTTCATTGCTGCTGTACTCATCATTATATGAGAAACAACACATCATCAATATGCTGTTTGTTTTTTTGTGCAGGTCACCAAAGAGAGGAAAACCAACAAATACATAACAGTACTATGCTTCAACTGCAAGAGATAAAGAGTCACGACCTGATGAGAGAGAGAGACCAGTTACAGACCAATTACAACAACCTGACCAGAGAGAGAGACCAGTTACAGACCAGTAACAACAACCTGACCAGAGAGAGAGACCAGTTACAGACCAGTAACAACAACCTGACCAGAGAGAGAGACATGTTCCAGAAATGTTGTTGTTGGTCAAATTTGCTTCACCTGTTAAAATAATTCAGCACTTTTCTGGTGTTGTCTTTACTCTGAAATGTAAAGCTGCTGAAATCAACCGACACCTCACATCCTGATGTTTTACTTTGCAGTGCTGGGATGTCCACTGGGCTGGCACAAGTTTCAGAGCAGCTGTTACTACGTCTCTAAATCCAAGAAAAATTGGAAGGAGAGCAGACAAGAGTGTTTGCTCAGAGGAGCCAACCTGGTGATCATCAACAACAGAGGAGAACAGGTGAGAGAGAGATGGACGGGGCTGTGGTCTCCAGGTTTTTATACCTAATTGCTTGTCTAATTCTTTTCTTTGTATCATTTTTCACTCTCAGGCATTTTTAAAGGGCTTACACGACCTTTTCTGGATTGGTCTGTCTGATTTGGACAATGAGGGACAGTGGAGGTGGGTGGACGGAACAGGACTGACTGATGGGTAAGACATAGAGACAGAACGTGGTGACACAATCCTTTCTTACACTCCGGTCATCAGTGTATTCTGGTAAAGTAAGAATGATAGAAAGAAAATGATCAACGTTGAAATGATCCCTCTTTATCTCATACAGGGCCTGGGCACCAGGAGAGCCTAATAATGCAAATGGAGGAGAAGACTGTGCAGAGTTTGATAAGAGATTCGATGTATTTAATGATGCAGGTTGTTCTTTGGAAAGGTACAGTGTTTGTGAGAAGTTAATGAGTTAAAGCTACTTAACATCTGAAACCAAACCCTTTGTTGATGCTGCTCAAACAGCACAAAGATGCAGAGATGATAGTCTGATGAAAGCTTAATATACTATTCCACACTATTCAGGAGAACCCAGAGCATTTTCAGTCACAATTCAGCAATAGGTTTCACATGAGCATGTCAAAATAAATAAATAAAAACATCAATCATAAAAATCATTTTGCACTGTGTTTTGAGATTCTCATGCATGTTCATGTGTGTAGTATGTAATATTATTGTTTTATTGAAAGTTCCTATTGCACACCCAGCCATTGGTACAACATATCGTACATATAAGCGGCTGTCATGGAAACCCTCCTTAAAGCCGTCAGAAAGTGTCGCGGGTGTTTAAAGATGTTCTGCTTCCCCATACGGAGGAAACACTGTCACACTGTCGTAGCTCAAGGTTAGCTAACTAGCTAACTAATGTCGCCCCTCTCTGAAGAAAAGTTCCCTTTTTAAGGCTTTTTCTCTTGTTTGTCTCGTCGTCTTCTTCTGCCATGTTGTTGTTGGAGACGCTGTCATTGTAATGTGCTTAAATGCTGAAGGAAGAGTGACGTCTACCAATTCAAAACAATTTCCTGTTGTTCAGTCGTAAAGTTCATGCGCCGACACATATTATGTAGTAGTGCAGTTGTGAAGATGGTAGCAGAAGTGTTAACATGTTAAACAACATGTAAACTATGACCTGATGCAGATTGCTTTGAAGGTTACAGTTGATAGATAAAGCTATGAGGTAACCTTTCAGATATGTTCTTGTATTAATAACAAAATGTGTGTGTGTGTGTGTGTGTGTGTTTTCTATAGCCCAGTGATTTTCTTTATAAATTCAAACATGGTTCACTTCCATCTGAAATCGAGCAGTGCTGAAGGTGCAGCAGATCTCCTCCCTGATGATGATGATGATGATCCCCTGTAATATCCAGCTCATGTCATTTGTTCTGATCTGATGAAATTAAACAACATGGTCTGATGAAAACTGTCCCCTTGTTCTGTGTAACAAACTTTTGTCCATATCTGATCCCCACTACTGATGTCATCTTCACCCCCAGCGCTCTTCTCCTTTCACATCATTATGAGCAGGAAGTTGACAGAATTATCATTACACCATAGACGTCTGGTCACCACAGACCTCCTGTTATACGTGCATGTAGTCATAGACTATAGATCTGTTACAAAAGGTTTAACCTGGAGGGGCTCCAGTTACACTTCATACCTGCTGATCCTTTAATCATGGTCAAATGACCCAGAATAAGCAGGCCTGATGAAGAACACTAGGAGCATGCATACAATGATCAATCAGTTACAGGAAGATCAAGTGGACACAATTCTGATCAAGTGGATACAACTCAGCCTCTGTATCGCCATAGATACAGGATAGTATCTATGGCGATACAGAGGCTGAGGGTGGGTAGAGTGCCTGGACAGCAGAAGGGACGATGATGCCCTAATCAGGCAAAAACTAGACTGGCCTTTACCCCGCCCACTTTCTCCAGATTACAGAAGTAAAAAAGAAGAAGAAAATATAAATTGAAATGAGGAAATTAGAACATTTCTCATAAGAAGTAGCAGCCCACAGCTCACCAGGCAACACTTTCATCACTCTCCATTGAAATGGCGAGTGGTTTGCATGAAGAGGAGATTGAGATGGAGGCATATTATGGAAACATCGCTCTGTCTTCATCCAGGAGCCCAACTGAAGCCAGAGGAGTGACTCCTGCAGTGCCTGGTGAGTCACACAAGCCTGCAGGATTTAATAATGATAAAACAATGCTGTATCCATGTCAAATCATCATTATCATCATCATCATCATCATCATCATCATCATCATCATCATCATCATCAGTGTGGTGAACGTGTGTGTTTGGTTTCCTACAGGGAGAAAACTCCTCAGAGTGGTTGCTGTGAGTTTTGGGCTCCTGTGTGTGCTACAAGCTGCGCTCAACATCTGCCTGAGATTCACCCTCAGTGAGTTACAAAATGTCCTTAAACTGAGGAAAAGTCCTCACCTGTTGGTCTGATCCAGTCATGATGGAGCTTTTGAGATTTTTTTATTGTCAACCCTCCAAATCTTTTGTATTCTGCATTTCAATGACTAAAGATGTTTAGTTTCCTATTCTGTAGTGTTTCATTGCTGCTGTACTCATCGTTTCCTCAAATGTGTTTCATTATATGACAAACAACACATCATCAATTAGTTTTTTTGTTTTTTTTTGCAGGTCACCAAAGAGAGGAAAACCAACAAATACATAACAGTACTATGCTTCAACTGCAAGAGATAAAGAGTCGCGAGCTGATGAGAGAGAGAGACCAGTTACAGACCAGTAACAACAACCTGACCAGAGAGAGAGACCAGTTACAGACCAGTAACAACTACCTGACCAGTGAAAGAGACCAGTTACAGACCAATTACAACACCCTGACCAGAAAGAGAGACCAGTTACAGACCAGTAACAACAACCTGACCATCGAGAGAGACCAGTTACAGACCAGTAACAACAACCTGACCAGAGAGAGAGACCAGTTACAGACCAGTAACAACAACCTGACCAGAGAGAGAGACCAGTTACAGACCAGTAACAACAACCTGACCAGAGAGAGAGACCAGTTACAGACCAGTAACAACAACCTGACCAGAGAGAGAGACCAGTTACAGACCAGTAACAACAACCTGACCAGTGAAAGAGACCAGTTACAGACCAATTACAACACCCTGACCAGAAAGAGAGACCAGTTACAGACCAGTAACAACAACCTGACCAGCGAGAGAGACCAGTTACAGACCAGTAACAACAACCTGACCAGCGAGAGAGACCAGTTACAGACCAGTCACAACAACCTGACCAGAGAGAGAGACCAGTTACAGACCTTGATAAATAGCCTCTCTCAGATAACAGGTATGAACAATCTACAAAATGCTGTTGTTGGTCAAATTTGCTTCACCTGCTGTTTTTAAATGTAAAGCTGCTGGAATCGGCCAACAGCTCACATCCTGATGCTTTTCTTTGCAGTGCTGGGATGTCCATCGGGCTGGGAGAAGTTTCAGAGCAGCTGTTACTACATCTCTGATTACAGGACAAATTGGGAGGAGAGCAGACAACGGTGTTTGCTCCTAGGAGCCAACCTGGTGATCATCAACAGCAGAGGAGAACAGGTGAGAGAGGGATGGACGGGGCTGTGGTCTCCAGGTTTTCATACCTAATTGCTAGTCTAATTATTTTCTCTGTATCATTTTTCACTCCCAGGCCTTTCTGAAGGGCTTCCATGAACGTTTCTGGATTGGTCTGTCTGATTTGGACAATGAGGGACAGTGGAGGTGGGTGGACGGAACAGGACTGACTGATGGGTAAGAAATAGAGACAGAATGTGATGACACAAGCCTTTCTTACACTCCGGTCATCAGAGCCACTTCATTTACTTTTCACGTCTCAGTCTGAAGTACTCATGTGAGTGAGTTCTTCAAAACTCCACCAAACCCTATTTTACCTACAGCTCAACCAGTGGGTGCATTATATGATTTGATAATTTAGAAACAGACATTCTCTTTGGCTGAGAAATGTGTGTACGATTAGAATAATACAAAGAAAACTGTTGAAATGATTCCTCTTTATCTCATACAGGATCTGGGCACCTGGAGAGCCTAATGATATTGAAGGTGAAGACTGTGTGGAGCTTATTCGGGTATTCAATGCATGGAATGATGGAAATTGTTCTAACAAGAACCACAGTGTTTGTGAGAAGTTAGTATCTACTTAAGAAATGAAACCAAACCTTTTGTTGATGCTGCTCAAACAGCACAAAGAGAAGTAGAGCTGAAAGTCTGAACAAAGCTTTACATATTATTCCACCATGACAGAACCTTTCACTTGTATTACCTGACTTTTTTTGAAACTGTTTTATATCCTCTTGCCTGGTTTGTATTCCTTTTATTTGTTTTGTCATAAAACACTTTATAACTTTGAACTTAAACTTTTGAAAGGTGCTATGTAGATAAACGCATTATTATTATTATATGTTGCTGGAAATGAGCTCTGAGAAATAAGAAGGTTGGCAGGTGTAGAAACATTCTTTTGTTTTTAAGAAGAGGAGCTGAGACGTCTCTCTAAGTGCATCATAGTTCAACGACAGGGTCACTGCTCAAGCAAACCTGAAGTGAAGGTGTTTGATCAGAACTCTGTTTTGAATGTGTCTCATTGTTACTTAAGGAGACAAAGGGTAAACTGCAGCTCTTCTTATTGTAACTCCATCTTCTTGAAATTCATAATGATGAAGCTTACACATGATATTTGTCTGTTGGTTTATTGCTCTGGCTCGTCTCCTAAAACAAGCTTCATTCATATGTAATCACATATGTGTCAAGATTATTTTCAGCCCGACATCACAAACAATGGGCCGCAATCATCGGCTCTGCATCCAATCAAATACCAGCATTAGAACACAGTCTGCAGTCTGACAGTAGCACAGACAAGCAAGAATCAGCTGTGCCACATGAAGAAACAGGGGAGGATGTGGTCAGGATCAGAAATATACACGAAGTGATGTGCGTGTGATCAGAGGACATCTGTGAGAGCGTGAGGATATTTGAGACTTTGAATCACGAGCAGGAAGAATATTTGAGTGAATGCAACTGATAGATGTTAAACTCAATTAATGGCAGGAAAAAAATGCCAGAATCAAGCATTAACCAGATCAGCCCTAACTCTGTCTATTTATTCTACTATGAAGTAGAACAAAATAATTGAAATAAGGAAAGAATCGCTGTGTTACTTCCTCATGAGTCTAATAACAGGAAATGGAAGTGAAGGTGCAGTTCACAGCTCACCAAGCAGCATCTTCATCACTCTCCATTGAAATGGTAAGTGTTTTGCATGAAGAGGAGATTGAGATGGAGGCAGATTATGGAAACATCCCTCAGTCTTCATCCAGGAGCCCAGCTGGAGCTAGAGGAGTGACTCCTGCAGTGCCTGGTGAGTCACACAAGCCTACAGTTCAACAATTAGGATTTAATAATGATAAAACAATGCTGTGTCCATGTCACATCATCATCATCATCAGTGTGAACGTGTGTGTTTGGTTCCTACAGGGAGAAAACTCCTCAGAGTGGTTGCTGTGAGTTTTGGGCTCCTGTGTGTGCTACAAGCTGCTCTCAACATCTGCCTGAGATTCACTCTCAGTGAGTTACAAAATGTCCTTAAACTGAGGGAAAGTCCTCACCTGTTGGTCTGATCCTGTCATCATGGAGCTTTTGAGATTTTTTTATTGTCAACCCTCCAAATCTTTTGTATTCTGCACTTCAATGACTAAAGATGTTTAGTTTCCTATTCTGTAGTGTTTCATTGCTGCTGTACTCATCGTTTCCTCAAATGTGTTTCATTATATTATAAACAACACATCATCAATTTGCAGTTTGTTTTTTTTGCAGGTCACCAAAGAGAGGAAAACCAACAAATACATAACAGTACTATGCTTCAACTGCAAGAGATAAAGAGTCACGACCTGATGAGAGAGAGAGACCAGTTACAGACCAGTTACAACAACCTGACCAGAACGAGAGACCAGTTACAGACCAGGATGAACAACCTGATGAGAGAGAGAAACCAGTTCCAGGAATGCTGTTGTTGGTCAGATTTGCTTCACCTGTTAAAATAATTCAGCACTTTTCTGGTGTTGTCTTGACTTTGAAATGTAAAGCTGCTGGAATCGACCGACACCTCACATCCTGATGTTTTACTTTGCAGTGCTGGGATGTCCACTGGGCTGGCACAAGTTTCAGAGCAGCTGTTACTACGTCTCTAAATCCAAGAAAAATTGGAAGGAGAGCAGACAAGAGTGTTTGCGCAGTGGAGCCAACCTGGTGATCATCAACAGCAGAGCGGAACAGGTGAGAGAGAGATGGACGGGGCTGTGGTCTCCAGGTTTTTGCACATAATTGCTTGTCTAATTCTTTTCTTTGTATCATTTTTCACTCTCAGGCATTTTTAAAGGGCTTACACGACCTTTTCTGGATTGGTCTGTCTGATTTGGACAATGAGGGACAGTGGAGGTGGGTGGACGGAACAGGACTGACTGATGGGTAAGACATAGAGACAGAACGTGGTGACACAATCCTTTCTTACACTCCGGTCATCAGTGTATTCTGGTAAAGTAAGAATGATAGAAAGAAAATGATCAACGTTGAAATGATCCCTCTTTATCTCATACAGGGCCTGGGCACCAGGAGAGCCTAATAATGCAAATGGAGGAGAAGACTGTGCAGAGTTTGATAAGAGATTCGATGTATTTAATGATGCAGGTTGTTCTTTGGAAAGGTACAGTGTTTGTGAGAAGTTAATGAGTTAAAGCTACTTAACATCTGAAACCAAACCCTTTGTTGATGCTGCTCAAACAGCACAAAGATGCAGAGATGATAGTCTGATGAAAGCTTAATATACTATTCCACACTATTCAGGAGAACCCAGAGCATTTTCAGTCACAATTCAGCAATAGGTTTCACATGAGCATGTCAAAATAAATAAATAAAAACATCAATCATAAAAATCATTTTGCACTGTGTTTTGAGATTCTCATGCATGTTCATGTGTGTAGTATGTAATATTATTGTTTTATTGAAAGTTCCTATTGCACACCCAGCCATTGGTACAACATATCGTACATATAAGCGGCTGTCATGGAAACCCTCCTTAAAGCCGTCAGAAAGTGTCGCGGGTGTTTAAAGATGTTCTGCTTCCCCATACGGAGGAAACACTGTCACACTGTCGTAGCTCAAGGTTAGCTAACTAGCTAACTAATGTCGCCCCTCTCTGAAGAAAAGTTCCCTTTTTAAGGCTTTTTCTCTTGTTTGTCTCGTCGTCTTCTTCTGCCATGTTGTTGTTGGAGACGCTGTCATTGTAATGTGCTTAAATGCTGAAGGAAGAGTGACGTCTACCAATTCAAAACAATTTCCTGTTGTTCAGTCGTAAAGTTCATGCGCCGACACATATTATGTAGTAGTGCAGTTGTGAAGATGGTAGCAGAAGTGTTAACATGTTAAACAACATGTAAACTATGACCTGATGCAGATTGCTTTGAAGGTTACAGTTGATAGATAAAGCTATGAGGTAACCTTTCAGATATGTTCTTGTATTAATAACAAAATGTGTGTGTGTGTGTGTGTGTGTGTTTTCTATAGCCCAGTGATTTTCTTTATAAATTCAAACATGGTTCACTTCCATCTGAAATCGAGCAGTGCTGAAGGTGCAGCAGATCTCCTCCCTGATGATGATGATGATGATCCCCTGTAATATCCAGCTCATGTCATTTGTTCTGATCTGATGAAATTAAACAACATGGTCTGATGAAAACTGTCCCCTTGTTCTGTGTAACAAACTTTTGTCCATATCTGATCCCCACTACTGATGTCATCTTCACCCCCAGCGCTCTTCTCCTTTCACCTCATTATGAGCAGGAAGTTGACAGAATTATCATTACACCATAGACGTCTGGTCACCACAGACCTCCTGTTACACGTGCATGTAGTCATAGACTATAGATCTGTTACAAAAGGTTTAACCTGGAGGGGCTCCAGTTACACTTCATACCTGCTGATCCTTTAATCATGGTCAAATGATCCAGAATAAGCAGGGCCTGATGAAGAACAATAGGAGCATGCATACAATGATCAATCAGTTACAGAAAGATCAAGTGGACACAATTCTGAGTGTTGATTTTGTACTATACTGTATCTATGGCGATACAGAGGCTGAGGGTGGGTAGAGGGCCTGGACAGCAGAAGGGACGATGATGCCATAATCAGGCAAAAACTGGACTGGCCTTAACCCCGCCCACTTTCTCCAGATTACAGAAGTAAAAAAGAAGAAATAAAAACGGAATTGAGGAAATAAAGCATTTTCTCATGAGACTTATTATAGACTGAAGAAGTGTAGTGTCATCAGTGTATGCTGGTAAAGTAAGAATGATAGAAAGAAAATGATCAACGTTGAAATGATCCCTCTTTATCTCATACAGGGCCTGGGCACCAGGAGAGCCTAATAATGCAGATGGAGATGAAGACTGTGCAGAGTTTGATAAGAGATACAATGCATTTAATGATGCAGGTTGTTCTTTGGAAAGGTACAGTGTTTGTGAGAAGTTAATGAGTTAAAGCTACTTAACATCTGAAACCAAACCCTTTGTTGATGCTGCTCAAACAGCACAAAGATGCAGAGATGATAGTCTGATGAAAGCTTTATATATTATTCCACACTATTCAGGAGAACCCAGAGCATTTTCAGTCACAATTCAGCAATAGGTTTCACATGAGCATGTCAAAATAAATAAATAAAAACATCAATCATAAAAATCATTTTGCACTGTGTTTTGAGATTCTCATGCATGTTCATGTGTGTAGTATGTAATATTATTGTTTTATTGAAAGTTCCTATTGCACACCCAGCCATTGGTACAACATATCGTACATATAAGTGGCTGTCATGGAAACCCTCCTTTTCTATCCATTAAAGGCGTCAGAAAGTGTCGCGGGTGTTTAAAGATGTTCTGCTTCCCCATACAGAGGAAACACTGTCGCACTGTTGTGGCTCAGGGTTAGCTAACCAGCTAACTAACGTCACCCCTCTGAAGAGGTTCCCTTTTTTATGAAGAGTGACGTCTACCAATTCAAAACAGTTTCCTGTTGTTCAGTCATAAAGTTAATGCGCCGACACATATTATGAAGTAGTGCAGTTGTGAAGATGGTAACAGAAGTGTTAAACATGTTAAACAACATGTAAACTATGACCTGATGCAGATTGCTTTGAAGGTTACAGTTGATGGATAAAGCTATGAGGTAACCTTTCAGATATGTTCTTGTATTAATAACAAAATGTGTGTGTGTGTGTGTGTGTGTTTTCTATAGCCCAGTGATTTTGTTTATAAATTCAAACATGGTTCACTTCCATCTGAAATCGAGCAGTGCTGAAGGTGCAGCAGATCTCCTCCCTGATGATGATGATGATGATGATCCCCTATAATATCCAGCTCATGTCATTTGTTCTGATCTGATGAAATTAAACAACATGGTCTGATGAAAACTGTCCCCTTGTTCTGTGTAACAAACTTTTGTCCATATCTGATCCCCACTACTGATGTCATCTTCACCCCCAGCGCTCTTCTCCTTTCACCTCATTATGAGCAGGAAGTTGACAGATTTATCGTTACACCATAGACTTCTGGTCACCACAGACCTCCTGTTATACGTGCATGTAGTCATAGACTATAGATCTGTTACAAAAGGTTTAACCTGGAGGGGCTCCAGTTACACTTCATACCTGCTGATCCTTTAATCATGGTCAAATGACCCAGAATAAGCAGGTCTGATGAAGAACAATAGGAGCATTCATACAATGATCAATCAGTTACAGGAAGATCAAGTGGACACAATTCTGAGTGTTGTGTTTATACTATATTGTATCTATGGCGATACAGAGGCTGAGGGTGGGTAGAGGGCCTGGACAGCAGAAGGGACGATGATGCCATAATCAGGCAAAAACTGGACTGGCCTTAACCCCGCCCACTTTCTCCAGATTAGAGAAGTAAAAAAGAAGAAATTAAAAACGGAATTGAGGAAATAAAGCATTTTCTCATGAGACTTATCATAGACTGAAGAAGCAGTTCACAGCTCACCAAGCAACACCTTCATCACTCTCCATTGAAATGGCGAGTGGTTTGAATGAAGAGGAGATTGAGATGGAGGAAGATTATATAAACAAAGCTCTGATTTCATCCAGGAGCCCAGTTGAAGCCCGAGGAGTGACTCCTGCAGTGCCTGGTGAGTCACACAAGCCTGCAGTTCAACAATTAGGATTTAATAATGATAAAACAATGCTGTGTCCATGTCACATCATCATCATCATCAGTGTGGTGAACGTGTGTGTTTGGTTCCTACAGGGAGAAAACTCCTCAGAGTGGTTGCTGTGAGTTTTGGGCTCCTGTGTGTGCTACAAGCTGCTCTCAACATCTGCCTGAGATTCACTCTCAGTGAGTTACAAAATGTCCTTAAACTGAGGGAAAGTCCTCACCTGTTGGTCTGATCCAGTCCTCCTGGAGCTTTTGAGATTTTTTTATTGTCAACCATCCAAATCTTTTGTATTCTGCACTTCAATGACTAAAGATGTTTAGTTTCCTATTCTGTAGTGTTTCATGGCTGCTGTACTCATCGTTTCCTCAAATGTGTTTCATTATATGAGAAACAACACATCATCAATTTTTTTTTTGCAGGTCACAATAGAGAGGAAAACCAACAAATACATAACAGTACTATGCTTCAACTGCAAAAAATAAAGAGTCAAGACCTGATGAGAGAGAGAGACCAGTTACAGACCAGTAACAACAACCTGACCAGAGAGAGAGACCAGTTACAGACCAGTAACAACAACCTGACCAGAGAGAGAGACCAGTTACAGACCAGTAACAACAACCTGACCAGAGAGAGAGACCAGTTACAGACCAGTAACAACAACCTGACCAGAGAGAGAGACCAGTTACAGACCAGTAACAATCTGACCAGAGAGAGAGACCAGTTACAGACCAGTAACAACAACCTGACCAGAGAGAGAGACCAGTTACAGACCAGTAACAACAACCTGACCAGAGAGAGAGACCAGTTACAGACCAGTAACAACAACCTGACCAGAGAGAGAGACCAGTTACAGACCAGTAACAACAATCTGACCAGAGAGAGAGACCAGTTACAGACCTTGATAAATCACCTCTCTCAGATAAAAGGTATGAACAATCCACAAAATGATGTTGTTGGTCAAACTTGCTTCACCTGCTGTTTTTAAATGTAAAGCTGCTGGAATCGGCCAACAGCTCACATCCTGATGCTTTTCTTTGCAGGGCTGCGATGTCCACTGGGCTGGCACAAGTTTCAGAGCAGCTGTTACTACGTCTCTAAGTACAGGGAAAATTGGAACGATAGCAGACAAGAGTGTTTGCTCAGAGGAGCCAACCTGGTGATCATCAACAGCAGAGGAGAACAGGTGAGAGAGGGATGGACGGGGCTGTGGTCTCCTGACCTCACCTTCACATTTGCACACAACCAGTTTTTTTACCTAATTGCTTGTCTAATTCTTTTCTCTGTATCATTTTTCACTCTCAGGAATTTTTAAAGGACTTACAAGATCGTTTCTGGATTGGTCTGTCTGATTTGGACAATAAGGGACAGTGGAGGTGGGTGGACGGAACAGGACTGACTTATAGGTAAGAAATAGAGACAGAATGTGATGACACAATCCTTTCTTACACTCCGGTCATCAGAGCCACTTCATTTACTTTTCACGTCTCAGTCTGAAGTACTCATGTGAGTGAGTTCTTCAAAACTCCACCAAACCCCATTTTACCTACAGCTCAACCAGTGGGTGCATTATATATGTAGAGGTGGGGTGAAGGGTCGACGTAAATCGACTACTCGTTTATGTAAATACGTCGATTAGCATATCAATTCGCCGGCGCGTCGTAATGACATCAGATGGCTGCGCCAGGTGGAAGCATGCACGCAACCGGAACACAACCTTGCGAAACCTGGCGACTAAAGCAATCCACGTTCAAAAGTGAAAGCATCGCCGAGGGTGTTGTCAAGGCGGCTCTCTGCCGGCCGCCGTGCGGTTCTATGCTGTCCGTCGTGCGGCTCGTGGCTGACGTGTGGCTCGCAAGCGGGTCTCTGCCGGCTGACGTGCTGAAGCACAAACCGACCTGCTTCTCATGTATTTTTGTTGTTGAATGCAGATTGCGTTAGATCACCCATACATGAATTAAATACGCAATATGTTGTATTGTAAAACGGAGATTATCAGTCAAAAGGTGGCTAGTTGTGGAATAATTCATTGCAAGTCTTTGTTGTTTGCTTTCAAGAGGAGATGATTGAAGAAAATATTGAAATATTAATGAGATAAATTTGATATTTATTTTGGGGGGAATGATTGTTATATTGCGTAATAAATATAATATGTAGATTAATCGTTGAAAAAATGATCGTTAGGTGCAGCCCTAATTATATGATATGATTATTTAGAAACAGACATTCTCTTTGGCTGAGAAATGTATGTACGATTAGAATAATACAAAGAAAACTGTTGAAATGATTCCTCTTTATCTCATACAGGATCTGGGCACCTGAAGAGCCTAATGATGAATACGGAGGTGAAGACTGTGTGGAGCTTCTTCAGAAATTCAATGCATGGAATGATGCAAGTTGTTCTGCCATGAAGCACAGTGTTTGTGAGAAGTTAGTATCTACTTAAGAAATGAAACCAAACCTTTTGCTGATGCTGCTCAAACAGCACAAAGAGAAGTGGAGCTGAAAGTCTGAACAAAGCTTTACATATTATTCCACCATGACAGAACCTTTCACTTGTATTACCTGACTTTTTTTGTAACTGTCTTATATCCTCTTGCCTGCTTTGTATTCCTTTTGTATCCCGTCTCTCTAAGTGCATCATAGTTCAACGACAAGGTCACTGCTCAAGCAAACCTGAAGTGAAGGTGTTTGATCAGAACTCTGTTTTGAATGTGTCTCATTGTTACTTAAGGAGACAAAGTGTAAACTGCAGCTCTTCTTTTTGTAACTCCATCTTCTTGAAATACATAATGATGAAGCTTACACATGATATTTGTCTGTTGGTTTATTGCTCTGGCTCATCTCCTAAAACAAGTTACATTCATATATGTTTGTGTCAAGATTATTTTCAGCCCGACATCACAAACAATGGGCCGCATTCATCGGCTCTGCATCCAATCAAATACCAGCATTAGAACACAGTCTGCAGTCTGACAGTAGCACAGACAAGCAAGAATCAGCTGTGCCACATGAAGAAACAGGGGAGGATGTGGTCAGGATCAGAAATATACACGAAGTGATGTGCGTGTGATCAGAGGACATCTGTGAGAGCGTGAGGATATTTGAGACTTTGAATCACGAGCAGCAAGAATGTATTTGAGTGAATGCAGCTGATTGATGTTAAACTCAATTAAGGGCAGGAAAAAAATGCCAGAATCAAGCATTAACCAGATCAGCCCTAACTCTGCCTATTTATTCTACTATGAAGTACAAAAGAATTGAAATAATCGGATCGGATAACTAGCTAACTCAGTGGTTCTTAACCTGGGTTCGATGGAACCCCAGGGGTTCGGTGAGTCATTCTCAGGGGTTCGGCAGGGGTCAAGACACAAACAGTATACAATTTGGCAACACAATGTTTCTTTGCCACGCGGATTACAGATGGTATAAAATGGTTTCATCCCACCCTAGTAAATAAAACAACATCCATCTTTGATTTGTACGACTATGTCAAACCTTTTCGTCTCCAGTTCAATTGTATAAGGATTGAGGATTATTGGACAAAAACAAACTTGTCAAAAACCTATGAATTCAATTAAGGGGAAGACTGTTGACTGCTTGCAATGGATTTGTATTAGCAAGCCGTGCAACAAAAAGTAGGTTTCTTTAAGAAATGGAAGTTTTTTTGAGGGTTCTTCACTCCGTTTAGACGCCTTGCTTTTGTTTACTTTTCTATGGGCTCGTAATGCCCCTTCAAAAACGCTGAATACCTCGACGAAATCATTCAAATCATTCAACAGAGCCAGCTTCAACAGCAACTCATCAGAACAACAACACCCTCAATGTTTTGGTGTCACCAAATCGTACCATACCCTGTTATTGCTGAGAAAGCCCTTGAGATAGTCACACCGTTTGTTACAACGTATCTTTGCAAGCAACCCTTTTCGAGGATGGTAGACATGAAAACTAAGAAAAGGAACAGACTTTGTTGCGAAAGTGATATGAGAGTGGCACTTTCCAAGGTGGAGCGGCGTATTTCTGAACTGTATCTAAACGGCAACAGCAAAAGTCACATTGATTTGCAGTAAATATTCAATGAGTTATGGTTTTGTGTGAAATTCATGTTTTGTTGGTTTTGTTCTTTGAACACAGTGATTTTGTGTGCAACTGATGCACTAATAAAATATATACCTAAGTTTTGAAGAAATCATATTTTATTTTTCTAATTACGAAGGGTTCGGTGAATGCACTGATGAAGCTTGCGGGGTTCAGTACTTCTAATAAGGTTAAGAACCACTGAGCTAACTAATGTCGCCCCTCTCTGAAGAAAAGTTCCCTTTTTAAGGTTTTTTCTCTTGTTGGTCTCGTCGTCTTCTTCTGCCATGTTGTTGTTGGAGACGGTGTCATTGTAATGTGCTTACATGCTGCATGAAGAGTGACGTCTACCAATTCAAAACAGTTTCCTGTTGTTCTGTCATAATGTTAATGTGCTGACACATATTATGAAGCAGTGCAGTTGTGAAGATGGTAACAGAAGTGTTAACATGTTAAACAACGTGTAAACTATGACCTGATGCAGATTGCTTTGAAGGTTACAGTTGATAGATAAAGCTATGAGGTAACCTTAATCAGGCAAATAACCTGATTAACTTTCATTCATCAAGCATCTCTTTATAATTTTCATCATCAACCATCTACATGTTTTGTATTCTGCACTTGAATGACTTAAGACGTTTACTTTCCTATTCTGTAGCCTTTCATGGCTGCTGTACTCATTGTTTCCTCAAATGTGTTTCATTGTATAACAAAACATTTTTTTGCAGGTCACCAAAGAGAGGAAAACAGTACGACGATTCAACTGCAAGAGATAAAGACT
Organism: Genypterus blacodes; assembly: GCF_046128005.1. NCBI lineage: Eukaryota > Metazoa > Chordata > Actinopteri > Ophidiiformes > Ophidiidae > Genypterus > Genypterus blacodes. The sequence continues at coordinate 1,173,224 of NW_027467038.1, read as the reverse complement.
CGTGACCTGGCCAGAGAGAGAGACCAGCTACAGACCAGGATGAACAACCTGATGAGAGAGAGAGACCTGTTCCAGAAATGCTGTTGTTGGTCAAATTTGCTTCACCTGTTTAAAAAAAACAGCACTTTTCTGGTGTTGACTTTAAAATGTAAAGCTGCTGGAATCTGCCAACACCTCACATCCTGATGTTTTACTTTGCAGGGATGCGATGTCCACCGGGCTGGCTCAAGTTTCAGTGCAGCTGTTACTACGTGTCTAATTACAGGAAAAACTGGAAAGGTAGCAGACAAGAGTGTTTGCTCAGAGGAGCCAACCTGGTGATCATCAACAGCAGAGGAGAACAGGTGAGAGAGGGATGGACGGGGCTGTGGTCTCCAGGTTTTTACACATAATTGCTTGTTAATTCTTTTCTCTGTATCATTTTTTACTCTCAGGCATTTTTGAAGGACCTCCACTATCCTTTCTGGATTGGTCTGTCTGATTTGGACAATGAGGGACAGTGGAGGTGGGTGGACGGAACAGGACTGACTGATGGGTAAGGAATAGAGACAGAATGTGGTGACACAATCCTTTCTTACACTCCGGTCATCAGTGTATTCTGGTAAAGTAAGAATGATAGAAAGAAAATGATCAACGTTGAAATGATCCCTCTTTATCTCGTACAGGGCCTGGGCACCAGGAGAGCCTAATAATGCAGATGGAGATGAAGACTGTGCAGAGTTTGATAAGAGATACGATGCATTTAATGATGCAGGTTGTTCTTTGGAAAGGTACAGTGTTTGTGAGAAGTTAGCGAGTTAAAGATTTTACATCGGAAACCAAATCCTTTGTTGATGCTGCTCAAACAGCACAAAGATGCAGAGATGATAGTCTGATGAAAGCTTTATATATTATTCCACACTATTCAGGAGAACCCAGAGCATTTTCAGTCATTATTCAGCAAAACGTTTCACATGAGCATGTCAAAATAAATAAATAAAAACATCAATCATAAAAATGTCTTTGCACTGTGTTTTGAGATTCTCTTGGATGTTCATGTGTGTAGAAGGTAATATTATTGTTTTATTGAAAGTTCCTATTGCACACCCAGCCATTGGTGGACAGGGAATCTCCCCGAGGTTCGGTTTCTATTAGGAAAATACGTTATTATTTCAATTATCCAATTGAAATAGTATTTAAAGCTTGCATTTTAAAAACCTGTGCAATCAGTGAAGCGCCCTTAAATTTTCGAATTTAAGGCGTGTACTTTCCCATATCGCCACACGGGGGCGCTGAAATGTTTCCACGCACGTTTTGACTCGCTGAAATACGTACGCTCGCCCCTCAAGTGTCGCGAGATTCAAGCGTCTTCACGCTCTTCTCGTCCAGCATGGCTGCGCTGTATGAGGGTTACACGTTGTACGGGCTCGTCCCGGCTCCGAACCTGGCCGACTCCGGCATCCAGGGGATCGAGCAGGAGAGAGACAGCGACCATGTCCTCGTCACGGACTCCACCAGATCGGTCACTCTGTATAAGGTACCGGCGGGGGCGCGGGGGGCTTCGATCTGGGTCCGGTGTTTCAACGGGCGCGTGCGTGTGTGTGCTGGCTGTTGTTGATTCTTATGTACAACATATCGTAAATATAAGTGGCTGTCATGGAAACCCTCCTTTTGTATCCATTAAAGTCGTCACAAAGTGTCGGGGGTGTTTAGAGATGTTCTGCTTCCCCATATGGAGGAAACACTGTCACACTGTTGTAGCTCGAGGTTAGCTAACTAGCTAACTAATGTCGCCCCTCTCTGAAGAAAAGTTCCCTTTTTAAGGCTTTTTCCCTTGTTTGTCTCGTCGTCTTCTTCTGCCATGTTGTTGTTGGAGAAGGTGTCATTGTAATGTGCTTAAATGCTGCATGAAGAGTGACGTCTACCAATTCAAAACAGTTTCCTCTTGTTCTATCATCAAGTTAATGCGCTGACTGATATTATGTAGTAGTACGTTGAGAAGATGGTAACAGAAGTGTTAAACATGTTAAACAACATGTAAACTATGACCTGTTAGGGTATTTGCACATTTCGGCTCAGGATTAGAACTTTTTGGTAGTTAACGGGTTCTCAACCGGTGGGGCGTGTACCGCTAGTGGGCTCTGAAATCCCCCTGGTGGTGTGTGAGGTAACTGCGGCGCTTGTTCTTTGGTTGCAGAGGTTTTCTGGGATTTGTCCTAGAATCGGAGACTGCAAGAGAGGACCAGGTTGTGTCGTTATCTGTGACGTCACCTTCTCCGTCTCTGCTCAGTGTGAACGGCGGTGTGTTTAAGGGACTTCGGTGTTTGTGCGTTTGTGTGTATGTATGTCACTCACAGGTGTGTTTGTGCTGTTTCCTGCAGGTTTCAGACCAGAAGCCCCTGGGCAGCTGGACAGTGAAACAGGGACAGACGCTGAGCTGCTCAGCTGTGTACAACCTGCAGACCAAGGAGTATGTGGCCGTCTCAGACAGCAAGGTAAGAGGTGAACCTGAAAAAAGACTGCAGCAGTGCATTCTGGGGGGGAAACTAAGTCGATTGTTCAAGTGTTAGTTGTTGTTTTCACTCTGGTAATCTCTCACTACTACCGGAGGGAGCATGAGAGAGGAATCATCTGTACTTGTTAACTCGCCTTCAAATCCAGTTGATGTTGTTTTGCCAGACTGGTCCAGGAAACTCTGCTTGTCTCGCCGTCACCTCCTCCATTTTCTATCCGTCTGTAGTGCTGAGCTGTCCCAAGTGTCCGCCTCATCCTCTCAGGAGTTAACATCTTTTGTTTTGTTTCCAAGGTGATCAGAGTTTGGAAAGAGGAAGACGTCCTCTTGGATAAAGCCTTCAAAGCCACTGTAAGTGTGAACGTGTCGGTTCAGTTGTTTGCTCCAACTCTCCAAATGTGTGTGTGTGTAATGCGTAGAATCCAGTCAAGGTAGTCCCGATAAGCATCCCCCCTCTCACCCTTTCACATTCATGCTCCCGTTAACATTCCTACTGTTCCCCTCAGGTGTCATCAAATGTGTGGAGGGTCCACTGCGTCTCTGGAGGAGAACCTGTGGTCTTGTTTCAGAGAGGAGCTGTGAGACTCCTGGAATCTCTCCTTGCTGCTCCTCAGCAGCCAGTGGAGGACATCCTGGCCCCAGAAGAAACCATCAGGTCTGTGTCCTCCTGTGCGTTACAGCCCCTTTAAACAGCCGAGGTCCAAAATCTCTCCCCGTCAATAACTCCTCTTGTCTTCTTTAGGTGGAGCACACATATTGTTGTTGATACACAGCAGTTTGTCATCTTCACCACTGAACAGGTAAGGGCGTTTGTATTCTTCTGCATTTGTCGCTTTTAAGGCATCCAGACCTGAAGAGCAAACCTGGCCCTCCTCGTCTTGACACGTGTCTTTATTTCTTTCCCCACCACAGAGAGGAGATCACTTCCTGTACCTGCAGAGACTGAACCCCAACACGCTGCAGCGGTACAGATTGGAGCGAGAGGAGCCTGGCCTCTGCCCACTCAGCTTCTCTGCCTCCTGCAGGGAGAAACGCATCAGCCTGCTTTATCTGTGTAAGCCTGCAGTTCCTTTATGACACACACTCTTCTTTGTTTCTGTTTTTTAAAGGGATTGGAGTGTACCTCCAAAGTTGAATATTCAAGGTTCACAAAAAATGGAACCCCTAGTCTGTTTGCCCAGCAACTTAGGAGTCGGTGGAAATTAAAAGTTGAAAGTGAAATAGTCGCACAATCCCAACAAGTATCACATAAACGCACAGAGTTGCAGTACGTGACATCACCAGCAGGCAGGTCTCCTAACGGCCACTGAGGGAAACAAACTCATTGATTGAGGCCATCACTCACTCGGTTGTCCTCTGCTCCTCATGTCAGTCATCCTCCTCTATCTACCCTCCTTCTCTTTACAGTAATGCAGACTGTGTTGGGTCACACACTGCATTTTTATGGGATATTTATCTCAGTCCTGTTAAATGCTTGTAAAATGTGGCGCACATGAATGCATCCCTGTCATCTGTCTCACTCTGCGCTGCTTTCTACCTTCTGTCCCTCGTGTCTCTCTCTCTCCCAGACCCAAACGGTCGCGTGTACCAGAGCGTGGTGTCTGTGCGGGGCCTGGGGGCCGACGAGGGGGCCCAGGCCCTTCCACTGCCCCGCAGCCTGCAGCTGGACCTTCCCGTAGGCGAGGGCCTGCTGGGGGCAGCGTCGGCCGTGGTCCTGGATGAAGCTCACGTGGCGGTGGTGGGCGTGCCTCACCCTTCTGCCGGAGCTGGCAAAGGTAAAGGTCACACTGTGACTGTGATGAACACCAGTGGGCTGTGGAGGAAGTTCATCTTTTACCCTGAAAGAGTTTGATTGAACCAATGGTGACGTGGGCCTGGATATGAGTTGTAAATATTCTGTTTTCCATTCTTCAGACTTCCTCTGCATCTGGAATACCAATTTCCAGACGCTCCAGGCAGGGAAGGAGATGGCAGGGAAGATCTATGGACAGGTAGGAATCCTCTGGCCTCATTAACTGAGAGTGTAACCCCACCAAGCCCATTGTTTCCTCATCTTCCTCTGGTATACGATCGGTGTCGAGTTAGGATGAGGCTAGCGGTGTGGCAGCATGTTTACATGCTCCGTGTGCCAGGGTTCCCTGTCCTTCCAGCTGCTGAGTGCTGATGCAGGACTGTATGACTCTGGCAGATCATTCCGTCTGCTCTCCACTGTGACCAGGCTCCCCGTCCTTCCTCACAACTTTATAGCAGATGACAGTCTTAACACACACACACACACACACACACACACACACACACACACACTCACACTCACACTCACACTCACACTAACTCACTCACTTTCCCCCTCAAAGCGTATTCATTCATCCCTGCTTTGTGTACATTTTCCTTTTCTGTCGTAGCTCTGGAATTTTTCCAGCAAGTTGTTCATACCACACGGGAAAACCTTGTCTGTGATTCCATATGACTGCCCCAAGTCTTCCCTGGCTGCGGCCCTGGGCAAACTAAAGCAGGCCAAGACTGAAGGTGAGCAGACCAGCAGCTGTACAGCAAAATGAACTACATACATTTGATGCTGATGTACATTATTCGTATTGTTGCTTCATCACCTTTAATGATTCCTAGCTGATAAGTACTTGTTGATTCCATTTGGTGATGTTGCTGTGTGTCTATCCAGAGTGCAAAGCTGCAGCTTCCGTACCGTCGTGGAACAACATCCTGCACGGGGAGAAAGCTCAACCACCTAGAACAGCGGAGACCAGGAAGACGGTAATTTGGTTTGTTTGACGTGAGGCAACATGGGGCAACTTACAGATGTCTTACCGCAACTAATTGTCACCCACTCTGATCTTTAACAGTCATCATTAACATTGCTTATCTTCCCATACAGAGAACAAACCGCAAGATCCAATCATCGCCTAGTTTGACTGTTGACCAAGTTCTGGAGCTCATCAAGGTGAAATCCTGAACCTGAACGCAGCTGAATTCTGAGAGTTCTGACACAATATACCTGACAAAATCATTCTGTCTCCGCCCCCCACAGACGGCACCAGTGGAGGAGGTCCAGAAGGAGGTGGAGGGCCTCCTGTCCAGAGCAGAGATCCAGGACCTGCAGCCCTCAGCGGGGCAGCTGGCGTCGGCCCTCGTGTGTCGGAGTCTGGCTGACCCGGCCTTCTACACCTCCAGCACCCTGGCACAGCTCGTTCACACTCAGTGCCTCTGCCACAGGTCAGTAAGGCAGCACTACAGGACCAGGGAAGCAAGCCTTTTCTAGATAATTAAGGGGAATGAACTAAAAGTTAACCCGTAAATGTTAAGCTGTCTTCAAATAACAGCTTGTTGTTGTTGTTGTTGTTGTTGTGACCATACACCCGTGTGCCTCCCACAGTGTGTGTCCTGAGCTTCTGCTGCTGGCCCTGGAGAGGAAGGACTACTTCCTGTGTCAGCTCTGCTTGCAGCTCTTCCCCGACATCCCTGAAGCCATCACCTGTGCCTGCCTTAAGGCCTTTATAAGGTGAAAACAAATGATTGAAATGTGAACAAAAGCCCTTCTCTTTCTCATCATAACGTTTTGAAGCGAAGAACTCCTCCGGCACTATTCACCATTCATGGTGTTGAATACCACAGTTAATCAGAACAATAGAGCCGTACAAGACTCAGCAGAATTTCAGGGTTAACCTAATCAGACCATTGGCTGGATGAACTGTTTAATGTAAAGGCGACTTCTTGTCCCTTCTTGCTGCAGTATGCCAGACGGCGATGCAGAGATGGAGAGCCTGGAGCCCGACAGCGTCTCCTTCATGGAAACACTCATTTCCAGCGGGCGCGGCCAGGACGGCTTGCAGAACGGTTTTGGTGACGCCCCCTCTGAGGAGGAGCGCTCAGACACTGTGAGTGGAGACGGAGCCGCCCCCAAGGCCAGAACGGAAGACCAAACCCCTTCGATCCAGTCTGGACAGATCTGCCCCGTGGGATTACACAAAGCTATCTTACTGTATCCTCCCAATGCACCAGAAACATCTGTCCTATTTCTAAAGGAATGTACAACTGGCAACACTAAGTGGAGGGAAAAGGAAGGATAATATAACTGAAATATAATTGAAGAATGTAAGTATTGGAGTTAAACATTCATTTGTGGAAGTATGAGATCTTAACTTCACGCTGCATAGCAATGAGATCCTGCAGACGGCGTACAGCGAGTCCTTTCTCCTCCCACATCTCAAAGATCTCTCCTCCCAGCAAGTTACTGTGAGTAAAGTCATTGTTTGACGTTTGTCCACCCGTGTACATACACATGGGTCCAGATGGGATGAAGCTGAAGTCTTCTTTCCCCCTAAAGGAATTGATGTCCTATTGTACGTTGCATTGAATTAGCAATTCTATAATGCTTGGTGTTTCATTCATCTTCTTTGCATTGTCCATGTTTCCTTCCGTCCCACCAGCTTTTCCTCCAGTACCTGCAGTTCCTCTACCTAAGATATGTCCAGGATGATGCAACACAGACGCCTGGATTCAGGTCGCCAACTCTGACGCAGGTCCGTACCCCACATCTGACCGCTACGCTCCTCATCTCAGTGCATTCTGTTATTATTAACAAACGGATCAATGCAGTAAACCAACCCTCCCTCTCAGACACGATTCAAGCCTGCTTCCTTTCCGTTTTGATTGCAGCTCATGGATTGGGTGTGCTTGTTGTTGGACGCCCACTTCACGGTGCTCGTCATGACTCCAGAGGCCAAAGGCTTACTGCGGAACCTCCACACCTTTGTCAAGTCCCAGGTAACCGTCTTCCTTATTGGACATTGGTTTATTGATGTTGATTGTACATGTTTGCAAACAGATTCACTCATGTGTGTTCTGAGAGAGCTAATATCCTCTACGCCAGTATAACACTGGGCTTTATTGATGGCTGGTTGCACTCAGTGACCCGTGCTTTTGGGCGGGTCAGGCCTCACAGCTTACAACAGAGCAGAAACGTATTTATAAACTCTCAGGGAAAGAACTTAAACCAAGATGCTTTTCCCGTCCTCAGGTGAGGCTGGTTTCTGAGCTGGGGAAGATCGAGGGCAGCCTGCAAGAGCTCAACAAGATGAAGACCACACAGGAAGTTGGACAATACTCCATTGAAATCATCGAGCTGTTTTAGGATCTGTACAGAAAAGGATTCGTGAAACCTCTCACCTGTGCTAGTGTGGAGGTTTTACATGCCCCCCGCCCCCCCAATGGATTATGAACATTTCAAGTTTATCATGCCACAAAAGTAACAATGCATGCAGTTTTACACGTGAACAACTCCTGATGTACCATAGACGTAACACGCAGACGCCCGTTCCACCGTCTTTTAAACTCATCTGTGCTGACAGGGCTTTCATCGCTCTTATAGAATGTCGATTTCACGATTACATGAAGAGCCTGGTTGTAAGATAAACTTGGTACAATAAGTAAGAAATCTATAGGGAAGCCAGCTGTTCAAGAGTATGGTCATGGTTTATAACATTTTATTCAACGTTTGGACACAATTATGAGAGCGATTGGATGTTTTTGTACGTGTCCTGATACAACTGAACATGTGTCAATCTCCTGTCTTTATAACTCGTTGCGATTTCTACAGAAGTGCATTTGTTTGCTCACAAATCTATAGCAATATAAAAAAATTGTTAAACCATGTGTGACGGTGTTTTTTATTAAAAGGTGCCATTAAAGTTGTTTTCATTGTGAATTACTGGTGTATGCACTCGGTGTCTGTAAGCCGATGTAATGATGGCCCTCATACAAAGCTCACTCACTTCAATCAAATATCAGATCGAGGATTCCCCCCTCATTTCAACTTAATTAATAAAAAAATAATTAAATGACATGTTATATAGACAGCAAGACGTCAACAAAAAATGGGCTACATTTAAAAAAAAAAAACTTTCATCAGATGCAAACCTATAAACTTAAAACAACAAACAAATGCATTATAAACAAATCAGGATTTATGTGAAACGAGCTAGTTCGAACCCACCGCCTCGATCCCAGTTTTTACTGTCCGGCTCGCGTTTTCTTGCCACTTGACAGTATGAAAGATCAAAATATGCTATTCCCAAATGCTTTTTTGGCAAGATGAAGCCCCGGAGACCATGTAAGAACTGGGGTGGGGCGTTTGAGGAACAACAACAATAATGGTAGTACATGTGTCGCTGCTGATGTTATTGTAGCAATTACACCGCTAGTTACACGGCACTAAACATAACAGCGTCAAACTCCAGCCTCTGCTTTTGTTGTTTTTGAAATGTTGAATAGGAACTTATTTACTTTAATTGGCTCTGAATAAAAGTGACATTTACGCTGCATAACTAACAACGCTCAGAGACATTTCGTCTTACTAAAATATACACGTTGTGAACTTGTGATGATACATTCAGGCTGAAGATGAAGCGCTTAAGGACGAAGGCGCGCTTATCCTGTCGCTTCTCTGCTGAGACGATGACGACATGGGGGAAAATGTCCGACGGTGTTTCACTGGAAACACGTCGACTCACCTGTGACTAAAACCTCGGACCACAACAAACGGCGTGATTTGAGCCCTGTAGAGGGGATAGCGGTTGCTTGGATAACTAATTTTATGAACTAGCACGGCAATTGCGTCTATTGTAGAATAGTAAGTCACGTGACCCATTATCCACTCAGGCCCAGTAGTGTCAAGCTTGACAGAAATAACAACAGCTTTTCCTGTACATGTCAATACATGTCCATTGTGAATGAAAGTGGCTTTAAACGTTTATAACGTTCATGTGGTGTCAACATTGAGTAAACCGCGTTTGTATTTATGTTATGTGATGTTATTGGGACGCTGAATAAACACTAATTTGTGTTGTTCTGATACGTGTGTGTTTTTCCTTGCATTTGTTGATATTTTTATTAGAACCTTTACTTTGAAAGAACAGTCTAGCCTTTTCCGGTTTGGTTATGGCTAATCACCAGTAGCTTGGTGAAGCTCTCGGGCCTGTGTTTTCAACGGAGGGAGAGCTGAGAAGAAAAATGGCGTCTGCAGGCGACCCAAAGCGGGACACCGGCCATTCAGTTTGAGCTTTCCGCTCTGAAATTGAGACCGGGGCTTGGCGGGGACTTCTCAGGAACAATCGCCGGACTGGTCGAGTGTTTCTGTTCCGTTTTTCTCCAGCGTGCACGTGTAACCGGAGCGCCGAGATTGAAGCGGAACAGAAAAGACTCTCTCCTACAATGAGGGGGAGAAGAGGAAGGCCGCCCAAACAAGCAGCAGTGATGCGGGAAGGTTCACCAGGGCCAGTCCGTGGCTCTCGCGGCGGCAGGATTCGGGGGATGCGAGGACGCGGAAGAGGCAGAGGACGGGGTCGGGGACGGGGTATCGTTGGCGCCGGTTGCGGCACTGGCTCCGGCGAGGTGGAAACAGATATTTCTGGCCGGGAGAACTTTAATTCGTCCCGGGGCCGCAGGAAAGTTGGAGCTAGCAGCACGGCTGCATCGCGGGGCAGAGGAGGCAGAGGGAGAGGCAGGGGGACGAGAGGCGGCCGCGGCGGCAGAGGCGGAGTGAGGCGGCCTCAAACTAAGGTAGTCTACGACGACAACAGCGACGAGGAGGACGACAATGTAAGCTACAGGTCTGAAGAGGACGAACTCCTGAACGACAACCGCTCGTCGGATTTCGAAGAGGAGGAGGAGGAGGAGGCCTTGGGAAATGACTCCGACTACCTGGAGGAACTACCAGAGGAGGATGATGCCAGCTACGGCACGGAGAGTAGCATCAGGAGCCACAGCACGCTCGGCAGCACCCCAGGTACGTCGCTTTGCAAGTGAACAAGGCGTGCATTCCCTCCAGTCTGCATGTTATATTCGGCCCTTTAGACAAATCCAGCCGCATTGTTCAAAATGGAGCTTGCACTCAGAAACGGGCCTTTGTTTACCGTGAGCTCCGCTGGCCGCTGGCTTGTGGATCTGCACCACGCTTCTACCGGCGCTCATGTGTTTGCTTTTTGTCGGATCAGCACATTTTTGTTGTCGATTTACAATCAGGAATTAATTAGTTTTCTTGTCAGTGGGATTTTTTTCGTGCTCGCTGCGTTTGAAGCGTCGCTTTTCGGGCAGAGGAACGATATGGACCAACTCTGTTAGCCGCTTATATGAATTCAGAATTTCTACCCGTGTGTAAACATTAACTATCATGTTGTTACGGCCACATGGTGACACGGCTCCGTCAAAACACACACTTGTTGTGATTCTGTTTGGCCTTTGGTCAACAACGGACGGACTGTCCAATAAAGTTTTATTATTTAACGAAATTATAACAAAAATCCTAATCTAAAATCACTGATACACTCGCATTAAAGCCGCTTCGCCCGGCTCGATCCCAGCTGATTAGAAGATCCATTTAGTTAGCATAATAATCCACTAAATGAGTTTGACAGGCCTTTGTTTTGAAGAGAGGCGCCCTTTTCCTCACCTGTTGCAAACACCAACTCATTACTACATTGCCGTCATGTGTCACGCCGTTACCATAGAAACCCCTCTTAACTTTGTCACCTCCGTCCCTCTCCAGTTGTGTGGACAGTCACGTCATATCGAACGGATGTCTCCACAAATCGATTGACCCGTCTCTTATATAATGTGATGGCAGAATTCTGCACAGGTTTTCAAAATGTCTGATTCAGACCAGACTCAGATCATCACAGCTTCACATCTGGCTTTCATCACAAGACTTTTTAAATTAAGAAATATTATTGTTATTATATTTATTTTGACCTTTTATATGATCACAGACTCACATCCAGTCTTTGCTCCAGACCTGAACATAATGTTGTTTTTGAAGATCAACACGTGACTCCTCCTCTGTTTATTCACATTATTCCACTTTGCTGCACTCTGAAGTAGTGTCCTCCACTGCGTGACCCATGGTAACATACACACACTTGTATTCGTTTAGATACAGGCCCAAGCGTCCGTGTTATGGTGCTTTTACCCACATATACACACCCAAACCTTACAGCTGGCATGTGATCAAACCATCTTTATCTCAGACTTTCTCTATATCTTTATCTTAACGATTGACAGCTTTCAAAGGGACTGCTGTGTACAGTGGAGATGCAGTTTGGGTAAAGTGGGATCATTCATCGTTTATTTATTCAGTCTCCTTATGTCAACAACCCACACTTAATGTCTCTGAGGTTGTTAAATGTGTGGTTGAGAATATCTACTCAAAGTTTATCCTAATTGTAAAATATCTTCTATTTATTATGGAAGTGAAGCGTTCCCTCCTTTATTCTAAAGCTGAACCGTGTCAGACTTTATTTAACCCCAGGCAAGAGGACTGGCCTGGGAGCACATTGACCACAATCAGGTTTATGCTTGATCACCGTGTCCGACTGAAACGAGGCTACACACACAAAACAAAAGGTCAAGTGTATGTGGAGAGGAATCAGATTGGTGCTTATGAACTTGTGTTTGGGTTTCTCCTCCTCTCTTCCCTCTCCTGTCGCTCACAGGCAGGAGAAAGAGTCGGCTGACACGCCCCCAGTCTCCAATCGTGGAGGCGAAGGACATTCCCTCTCTGGAGCTTCCCAAATCTTCGGAGGACCTCCTGGTTCCTACCTCACAGCTCCTCAATGTGTCCGCCGTCTACGAGGTCCTGCGCAACTTTGGCTCGGTGCTGCGTCTCTCCCCGTTCCGCTTTGAGGACTTCTGTGCGGCGTTGGCCAGCCAGGAACAATGCACGCTGCTGGCCGAGACCCACATCTCTCTGCTCAAAGCCATTCTCAGAGAGGAGGACACTTCCAACACCACGTTTGGCCCCGCAGACGTTAAGGACTCCGTTAACTCCACTCTGTATTTTGTGGACGGTATGACCTGGCCGGAGGTCGTGCGAGCGTACTGCGAGAGCGACCCGGAGTACCGGCACATCCTGCCTCACCAGGAGGGGGAGGAATACCCGTACGAACCGCTGGATAGCAAAATCAAAGTTCTTCAATTCCTGGTGGACCAGCTCCTGGCGACCAACATTGCCCGAGAGGAGCTCATGTCAGAAGGCGTGGTTGCCTACGATGACCATTGCAGGGTTTGCCATCGTCTGGGCGACCTGCTGTGCTGCGAGACGTGCTCGGCCGTCTACCACCTGGAGTGCGTGAAGCCCCCGTTGCAGGAGGTGCCGGAGGATGAGTGGCAGTGCGAGGTGTGTGTGGCGCACAAGGTGCCCGGCGTGGTGGACTGCATTCCCGAGGTGCAGAAGAGCCGGCCGTTCATCCGCCAGCTGCCCGTCGGCTACGACCGGCACAATCGCAAGTACTGGTTCCTCGACCGTCGCATCGTCGTGTAAGTTTGGTCTCTGAGTCTTAAGTGTCAAAGAATATCAGCTGGTTCCTCTATAAACCATATAAGGGAGAGAGAGATGGGGGCAGTGTGAAGCTGCTGTCTGCCCTGAGTGCTGCCACATTATCTCTTACTCTGTTCCATCCACTTAGATGAATAATAACCTCCTTGTTATCCTGTAATAAATTCAGCTATTCATTAGACGTCGTTGCTAATGGAGCCTCTGCTCTGTAGGTTGGTGAGACACTGGCAGGATGACAGCTTGAGCCAATGCAGACTTCTTACCCGGCTGTCTAACAACTCATTAAAGCCGTGCCAAGTTGATGTTTAGGTAGAATCCCAGTGGCAAACGGTTCATACGAGTAGATCAGAGCAGTCACAGATGTTTGTGTGTTCTGTCAGCGGCTACAGAAACCACAAAGGTGCACAGATACCCTGAGTGATGTTAGATTGAAGAAAGTTTGATGCCGGAGTGTATTCACCTCATTTCAGTCTCACTCCATCTTCTCCTCCTCTTATGGATCTTTTTCACCACGGGGCTGAATCACGCAGAGCCGGCAGCCTGCTTTCTTTACCGTTACACTCGCAGCCCACTCACACTGAGCTGAAGCGAGCGGACACCCCAGTGTTTACGCCCTACAAAGCGGGGCTGAGGTGTGCTCTTGTCCGGGTCGTGAGGCGTGGCGATGCACTGGCCGGGCTCAAACATCGCAACCATAACAAACTACAAACCCGGAGACGCTCCGTTTAAAAGATGGCAGCGTTCATCACTCACATTTACGGGAAAGCTCTGAAAGAAACCTTTTTAAAAACTTTGCTTCTAACTGTGAACAACAATGCAGTGGCAGAACTGGTTTGCTGAGGAGGAGCAGGCACTCGTGGCCATTTAGTTGAAAGCCTTGAATGGAAACAACAACGAGCTGTGTGGAGACTAGAGCACGCACACACAGACACAGACACACACAGGGAGGGCCGGTTTGGTGCGGCTCCAGTCAGATCCAGCAGCAGAGAGAGAGAGAGTGGCCCTCAGCAGGTGCTCAGTCGTCGGGCTTCAGACGCTGTGTGTGTGTGTGTCTGGATGTAGTAAGCGATGTGCACAGAAGTAGGTTTGTGTGAACGGGTGGACGTGCGGTGAATGATGCGGCCCAGAAGAGAGAGAGAGAGAGTGTGTGTGTGTGTGTGTGTGTGTGTGTGTGTGTGTGTGTGTGTGTGTGTGTGTGTGTGTGTGTGTGTGTGTGTGTGTGTGTGTGTGTGTGTGTGTGTGTGTGTGTGTGTGTGTGTGTGTGTGTGTGTGTGTGTGTGTGTGTGTGTTGAATAGACACTATTGTCCCGGGTGTGGACCACGCTGAGCAAAAGATGTCACATCTTCCATAACACTGCTGCTGCCAGACGTTAGTGCTCCAGTTATGAGTGTGTGTGTGAGTGAGTGTGTGTCTTATTGTGCTGGACCTGGCAGAGCTTCATACCAGCACAGTTCAGGCTTTTTGCCGTACTAGATGCATACGTTTCCATTGTGGAGTCGTTGGAGGCGGTTGTAAATTTTTTCATAAGTTTACAGGGCGGCTTTGAATGCCTCTGATGCCACTTGTTGCTATGTGACCAACATGCATGTTTAGATGATCTACAGCAGATGTTGTCTTCAGTTCTTGTCTGTATATCTCATGTATGCAGCATTGTGTGCTTTATGGAAAACATTCTGTCTATTCCAATGCTTTAAAAGAATCATTTAAACAAGCAGAACACACACACACACAGCAGAGCAGTATACAGGAAGTAAGCGTGCTGTATGTCACACTCAGCTTTATCTTTCTCGTGCACGTTCTCCATCCTTCCCCTCTCCCCGATGTCGCCTCATTTTCTTCACCGTCTCTCTCTCCCTTTTCCCTGCAGCGAAGAGGACGGTGAGCAGGAGGACAAGGCCATCTGGTACTACAGCACCAAGGTAAATAGGACTCGGGAGGGTATGAGGTCTCGCCTGCTCAGAAGAATCCTCTGGTGCTTTCCTGACATCCATGGCGGTCTGAGTCATGTGTGTGTGTTTACACGTCCTCCCCCAGGTTCAGCTGGCTGAGCTGATCGACTGCATGGATAAGGAGTTCTGGGAGGCCGACCTGTACGGAGCGCTGGAGGAGATCCGAGAGGAGGTGCACACACACATGGACATCACTGAGGACCTGACCAACAAGGCCCGTGGCAACAACAAGTGCTTCCTCACCGCAGCCAACGGTAACGCTCCCATTCCTCTCCTGCTCTGTCGGTGGTTTGATTGACGGCTGACGTGGGTGGGAGGATGCCATCTTTGTATTCTCCCCCTTTCACTCTGGCTGTCCTGCTCCTCCTCCTCCTCCTCCTCCTCCTTGTCAGCCTTTCTCCCCAGCGTCCCTGAATGCCACCCAGTCACAGCTCCCTCAGCCCGGCCCGTTATGTAACCCTACGCTGGTCCCAGTCTGGCCGCTCTCCAACACTTGAACTTCTTCTTCATGTCTCTGATCCCTCATTCCTTCCTCTCCGTCTGCACTTCACTCCACTCTCTCTCTCTTTACCCCCCTCTTGTTGCTTTCTGATGTAATTTCCCTCCAATAAGAGCAGACACCTTGCACCAGTGCCCCACCTGTCCCTGAAGGCAACATACCAAAGGACCGTTTGGCTCTTAGACACTTTGTCCTCCCCGTCTTGTTCTCCTGGTTGGTGCTGACCTCGTCACATCCTCCAGGGTTATGTGATGAACCACGGGAAAAGGAAGAATCACCTCTGCAGCTCTAACCTGCATTCCTCCGCCTTCACTGATATTCGTGAGGAGCGATAAAGGAGAAATGCCTTTTACATCTATAATCTTGCTGCGCTACCATTTAAACAAATTGACGGAGGTTTTATGTCTCTGAGCGATGAGTCAAAGTCTTCCGCTGTGCTTTAACCACCCAGAGTGCTTACTTCTCATTATACGCTTATGATTGCTGCCCTGCTTTGTATGAATACTAGGGGTGTTCAATCTAAAACCCAGCGTGGGGCCTTGGTGCTCTCTGACCACACACAGGGCTGAGAGACAGACAGACAGACAGACAGACAGACAGACAGATTCACATTACTGGCATTCCCTTTTCCCAAATCTCTTCTCTGTGCTCACAGCGGCCATGCAGCTTCTCCTGATGTAGTGTTTAGTCGATCATCTTCACTGCCCGTTCTGTCTGTTTACGTTTCCCTCCGTCCTCCAGAGGAGATCCTGGAGCGGCTGCGGGCCAAGAAGGAGGAGGAGCTGGAGGAGGTGAAGCGACGGGTGGCAGAGGAGGCCCTGAAGGAGCGGCTAGAGAGGGAGAAGATGGAGATGGACGTGGAGAAGGAAGACGAGGAGGTGAAGCTGAAGGAGGAGGGGCAGCAGGAGCTCAACGATACGCCCAAGCCGGAGGAGAAACAGATGAAAGAGGAGGCCAAGGATTGGGTCAGAGCGGCGTCCAAGCTGGACAGGAAGGATGGCGTCAAAACTGAAGGTCAGCATTCTGAGGTTTCTTAGCAAAAATACTCCACCGTTTTTCATAAATGAGTCTGAACAAGCTTGTAAGGTTTGCTCTGTAACCCCTCTGTAACGCTCTGCCTCCGCTCTACTCTGAGGGGAAACGGACATCATAACAGCGGTGTCATTCTTTATTGATTGAACAACTAATTCTGCAGTTATTCTGGCTCTTGGACAAATTACAAATGCTCTGCTCCTTTTTAAGACTCAGACATAGAACATCATCGGGATCGTCTCGTCTTTTTAAAGCACAGTTTCTCCTAATGACGTGTGTGTGTGTGTGTGTGTGTGTGTGTGTGTGTGTGTGTGTGTGTGTGTGTGTGTGTGTGTGTGTGTGTGTGTGTGTGTGTGTGTGTGTGTGTGTGTGTGTGTGTGTGTGTGTGTGTGTGTGTGTGTGTGATCGGCTCAGGTCCACCTGTGTATAAGACCTATAGACACCTGACCTCATTTAGACCAAGCCCGACCCGGCTTAGTCCCGAGTCGACTCCTGAGGACCTCTAACTCTTCTACAAACGTATTATGATGAAGTGTTATTGATACCTGTGGATGCTGAGTCTGTATGTTGAGTCAAACCTTTGCCCCTCCCTGTCCCCTCCCTCTACTATAACGCCACCATTGCTGCTGTCCACCTGTAGCCGTTGAAACCCCGCCCCCCGGTGGTGAAGGCGACCGTGGCAGTAGCGTCTCGGGGGCACCTGTACTTCCCACACAGACCGTCCCCGGCGCTCTGAGCTCCAGCCTGGTCACTGACGCCTCCGCCAGAGAGGCTGGGAAAGAGGTCACTGACAGCAGTGCAGGTAGAAACCAAGGCCACTCCCACATCGTCCATGTGCCGAGCGCCCGAGCGTCCCTGCCCATCACCTCCCAGCCTCCCTATGTGTCTGATTGTCATGTCGTTACATCTTTGCATGTGGCCCTCATTCCATCTGCTGCCTTTTGTGTTCAGGCAACTCCTAATCCCCCGCGCTCTCTTTTCCTCTAAAGAGCCGAGGAGCTAATGGTGTAGATTACCTCGCAATCAGACGCCGTTATCACTGCAATCACCATGATTCCACGCCAGCATAGGGCAGCTGGGGATGGCAGTGGCGTTCTCCTCACACAGCTTTACTTCTGCTGCTTGCTTGCTTCTAAGCTCCTCAGCATCCGTGGCATCGTGTGTACACCCGTCTGGTTTTGTGGCTGTGTGTCTAATTAAGAAGGCAACATGTGGACTGGTGGGATTGCCCTGCTTGGCGCATGCATTACATCATGAATTCCAGTGGAGGGAGCCAAAGACCTGAGGGATTTGTGAGAAAGGACCACAGGAAAGTGTGTGTGTGTGTGTGTTTGTAAAGAGTGAGCTTGTCCGTGTGCATGAGCTGCAGTTTAGCCCGCTTTGTTGACAGCTTTGATGTTCCAGTTTGTCCTGTTTTTTTCCAGCCTCGGTCACCTCCTGCTTCTGGCTGGAACATTCAAATGAGCCGTGAAAGATGTGTCAGATCTTTACTGCATGACGGAGAACAGGGACAACACAGTCTAGACAACCCGCTCACAGACTGAACGTGTCATCTTCTGTCTCGTTTAGCTGAAAACCCGTCGTCGGATCCCGTCCCTGCCAGCGGAGACGGGATCCCCGGCCTGAGCCAGCCGCCGCCGCAGCCCTGCGAGGACAACAGCAACAGCAGCACGGGGACCGGGGTCCAGCCCAGGGGTCCTGAACCCCCGGACCTCGCTGACAAATCCTCCCAGTCCTCCATGGCCAGCTTTGATGACACAGGTCTGATAGCTGCCTCCTGTGGCTACTTCAGTTACTTTTCACAGTTTTACTTTCTTCCAAACCAGCATTCAGTTGTGTTTGCAAAATGATGCAAGCCAGAGAAAGTCACGATTTGACTGAGCTCCATATCGTGCCGCTCATTTATATAACTTTATTTACTTTATTTTATTATTTACCGCTCTATTTAAGGATTGTTTCAGACAGAGGAGCAGTAAGATGATCTCACATGATAGTGTCGCCTCCTCTGTCCTGTTCAGCTATCGTTACATCATCACGTACTCTTTAACCCTTTGTGTGGACTTCCTGTGTTCATATAGGTGCTCCATATGCAGCCGAGATGTATGAGTGTAAGTTGTAACTGTCTGACTTCCTGTGTGCGAGTGTGACTGGTGGACTCTATGTAACCCCAGTGCATTCTGGGATAGGATAAACAGGCATTGAGCGCTGGATGCCTTTGACTGATCTCGGCTTTGCTTTTCCAGGGGACATGAAGGATTCGGCAAACGGCGATCCGACGGGGCCGGGCGGGAAGAAGTCGGCGGCGACTCGCATGGTGACGCGGCTGAGAAACCCAGAGAGCAAACTGAGCCTGATGAAGAGCCAGCAGGTGGCCGCCGCTGTCCACGAGGCCAACAGGGGCTTCAAGGAGGGCAAGGAGGTGAGCGGCACTCTGTAGCTCTTTTAAATATCATCTAGATTCAGAAATGCACGACACCAGCAAGAAGGCAAGAACACAGCTGCAGTGTGGAGCTCACTGGGACTAAATCAGGGTGGCGGTCAGGATGGGTAATTCATTCTGATTGGATAATGAGCAGTGTTTATTGTGGTAGTTAGTCATTATGTCACTGAGTCAGATTATAGCACTGACCGCACATTGCAGTGAAAGAACTGCAGCGAGGTTGTGGATTCATTGGAATCTGCCAAAGCCCTGAACGTTTCCTTGTCTCCTCCCTCAGGTGTTGGTGGTAAACGCTCAAGGTGACGTCACCCGTGTGAGCACGCGCAACAGCAAGGACGTGGTGATGAAGGGGACACTCAGCCACTTCTTCAGGCTGGGCCAGGAGGGAAAGTACCGGGTCTATCACAACCAGTACAGCGCCAACAACCTGGCCCTCAACAAGCACCAGCACAGAGAGGCAAGGAGGGTTTCTGTTTCTCATCTTCCTCATTTGACGGCTTAATAAGTCAAATACTGCGTGGCGTAGTGTAGTGAATAGTGGACATACTTTAAAGCCACACTTTACTTAACATCAGACTTTACATCCGTCCCTCTGCCCTCTCATCAGGACCACGACAAGAGGCGACACCTTTCACACAAGTTCTGCATGACGCCGGCAGGAGAGTTTAAATGGAACGGGTCCATCCACGGCTCCAAGGTGCTGACCATCTCCACCCTACGCCTCACCATCCTCCAGCTGGAAAACAACGTCCCGGCGCCCTTTATGCACCCTAACTGGGCCTCACACAGGTAGCGTTTGGATCCGGATCATTCCTTAGCTTATTTGGTTTATCTGTGGTTCTTGGGTATTCAGTTTTTTGTCGGTAAGCTTTAAATGGAAACAAAGTCATAGTTGTGTCATAGCAGACGTAAGAGTACACCGCGACTTGAGTAAGAGGCGCTAAAAGAAAAGCATTCATGTTGCTTTGTTTGTTTGTTTTGCAGGACCAATTGGAGCAAAGCCGTTCAGATGTGCAGCAAGGCCAGAGAGTTTGCTCTGGCTCTGGCCATCCTGGAGTGTGCCATCAAACCTGTAGCTCTGCTGCCTGTATGGAAGGACTCACTGGGCCATACAAGGTACACACATGTGCAGTGTGTGCATGCGTATGTACAGCACACACACACACACACACGCGCTATGTATGAAGCTTAGCTCCTCATATTTACACATGCAATTACATGAATAATGAATTATGTGAACCGGCCGTGAATTCAGTTTGCTCCCAAAAAAAAAAGGACAGAAAGGATGAAGCAAACATTCATGGCAGGTAGACGTGGGCTGTGTGGTCCCACAGGTCGGCTCGGCAGGCGGAGGTGATCAGAAGCAGATCAGATCAAAGGGCCCACCCTCCACGCTGTGAAGCCAAATATTTAGACTGCTGCGCCGCCACCGCCCACCTCTGCCTCCAGCGCCGCCGACTCAAGGCCAAACTGTGTGTGTGTGTGTGTGTGTGTGTGTGTGTGTGTGTGTGTGTGTGTGTGTGTGTGTGTGTGTGTGTGTGTGTGTGTGTGTGTGTGTGTGTGTGTGTGTGTGTGTGTGTGTGTGTGTGTGTGTGTGTGTGTGTGTGTGTGTGTGTGTGTGTGTGTGTGTGTGTGTGTGTGTGTGTGTCCGTTAAAGACCAGAAGATGAACCTGTGTGTACATTTCTGCATGTTTCAGGTTAAACCGTATGACATCCATAGAGCGTGAGGAGAAGGAAAAGGTGAAGAAGAGGGAGAAGAAGCTGGAGGACGAGGAGACGATGCAGCAGGCCACCTGGGTCAAGTACACCTTCCCCATCAAACACCAGGTAGGAGACACACGCATGGAACCACCAACCTTAGTCTGAACAAGTTGAATAGCCTATGTGTGAAGGCGGACCATTGACACATCAGGGACATTTCTGAAGGTCCATTGTTGTTCGTTCTGTGACGGACATCTTGAGTGTGTGTGGGAATGTGAAGGTGTTTCCATCACAATCGCCACGTTTCTATGGTCTATCTCTGGTTCCTGTGGGATGTGTGTGTGTTTGTAATGTGTACGTTTGTGCAAATGACCACTAAGGGCTCTTTGATGCCACAAGCTTAACGCTGCTTTAGAAGCTCTACTGTGAGTCATAGCCCACACCAATAAGGGACTGATATGAAACTGACCTCTGAACTCCCTGTTGTCCTCTCCTCTCATTCTCTCTCTGCCATCTTGTCTGGTGTGAAGGTGTGGAAGCAGAAAGGAGAGGAGTATCGTGTAACAGGCTACGGTGGCTGGAGTTGGATCAGCAGGACTTATGTGCAGCGGTTTCTCCCCAAGTTGCCCGGCAACACCAACGCCAACTACCGCAAAGAACTGGAAGGTCTGAACCAGGAGGGAGCGGGGGCCTAGAATGTGGTTTTTCAATCACTTGGAATGGTTTTTGACCTTAACAGTGTTATTCATCTATTGGTAAATGATGTGTTGTGAGCTTTCATTGTTGTTTCTGAAACTGCTAAAGTAACAAACTCTCCTTCTCTTCCAAAGATGCCAAACTTGGTAAGAAATGCACCTTGCTGGACTTGAGTCGACCCTCCGGTGCAGCGACTACAGAAGCTCAGGGAACCTGTGAGGAGAAAGATCAGGAGTCATCTTCCTCTTCCACGCCCAAGCCTTCAGCAGACCAGCTGATGTCTGTGGAAGGCTTGGAGTCTGAGGAGAGGATGGAGACGGAAAAGAAGGAAGATGTGTCTGAAGATGTGAAGACAGAAGAATCGTCGGCCACAAAGATGGAGGTGGACCCAGCGGTGCCACCGCCTGAGGGAGAGCCAAGGAGGACAATCGGTACGTTAACCCTGTAGGGTCATTATGATGAAAGCCAAAGGAGTGTTTTCTCATCCCTCCTTAGAAGATGTCCACAATCTACTTTTGGCGGGAAATGTAGAAATGTTTTCAAACTCAGCATAAAACTTGGATGGCCAGTAATGATTGTGGATCCAGGCTAGGTTTATTCACTTCTCACACTCTCCTGTCATTTTGTATCTGATCTCTATATTGATGGTTTTACATGTCTACATTTATTTTGCCTCCAGGGACCATCAGTCAGGATGACAAGGCGACGGTGAAGGAGGAGCCACCTGGGGAGGAGCCACCTGGGGCGGAGCCAGCTGGGGACTCTCCTCGTCCCTTTAACTACGATGTAGTGGACGTCAGCAAAGGCTTCCTCACCCGCATTGCCTACAAGAAGAAGGTGAAGACCTCCAAGCTGGACTGCCTGCTGGAGCGCCGAGTCAAGCAGCACACTTTGGAGGAGAAGCAGAGGCCGCAAGCTTCTGCTTCCAAACCTCAGGCTCCCGTCTCCGCCTCAGCTGCTTCTTCCACCGTGCCGAGCACTCCGCTGCGACCGCGCTCGCCGCTCAAGCCCCAAGCTCTAAGTCTGAAACAGCTTCCACCAGGTGGAGATGGCAAAGTGGAGGAGAACTCTTCGACCACACAGAATTCTGTGCGAGGAGAAAACCAGACACAGGCAAAGCTCTGTGAGAATCCTGATGGATTAGCTGATCCCTCTGCTTCTACTGTCCCAGACAAGTGTGTTGTAGGTGGAGCATCAGCCTCATCACAAAACCAAACCTCCTCCTTGTCCACAGGGCAGGAGGGAGGCTTAGAGAAAAGGACTACAGGGCCCAAAGAAACTAATGCAGGCAGCTCAACACAGGAGAGTGTTAAGCTGCTTGGTGCTGCAGCAGAATCCACTGCTCTGGGAGCTCCTTGCCCTTTAGATAACAAACTCCACCACACACCATCAGATGGTACCAAGGCTGCACTAAGTGATAGTACATGTTCCCATTTACCTGGTTATAAATCAGACTCAGTAAGGACACCTGTAAGCACTCTGGACCAAGAACCTGGTCAGATTACATCTTCTAAACCCAGTCATCAAAGTCCAGAGACTATAAGCTCAGAGCATTCAGGTGCCAATGAAAACGGTACCGGGCCAGAACAGCACCTAGAAAACAAGCAAGGCATTAGTGTTCCCCACCCAGTTTCTTCCCTCCCTCAGGTAAATGGGAACGACGGCTCGCAGAGTGAAGCTATGCTGTGTAACTCTGACACCACTCCAAATAACGGCGTGGTCGGCCACGGTACCCAGCCCAGAATCAACAGCATCGCTAAAGAGGAAGAACAAGGCTTGGTTGGCTCGCTGAAGGACAGCATACAACAAAAACCTTTGCTAAATGGAGACCTGGCCCCTGTAAATGTTCCCATGGCGATCAGGGGCAAGGAACCAAGCTTGTCTCCTCGAATGGAGAGCAAGGTTGGATCCTTGGACCAGGATTACCAGCCTGCACCAAAGGTGGCAAGACTGGGGAACAACATAGAAGCACTTGGAGCTAACGCTCAAAGCACCATACAGCACAACAGCTCATCAGAGTCGGTGGAGACCAAACCCAGGGTCAAGATCATCCGGATGCCTCCGTCTCCCATACCTTCAGCAGAGGAGTCCAGTCTGAGTGACGACTTTGCAGAGGAGAACAGCAACAGTGGTACAGCACAACCATTCAAGACCACCATCACCGAGGTAACGACAACCTCCACCACCACCACAACCATGGTTACCACAGAGATGAAGACGGGGAAAGTCTCGTCGAATCCATCCGGGGAAAAGACGACGCCGTTAGTTTCGACATCAACATCGACCTCAGCGAGCAGCGCCGTGTCCACGCTTACGACCATGACCAAAACAACCGTGACCAAAATCTGTTCCCCCAGGCGCGACAGTCAGTCAGAAGACAGTCAGAGCGAGATTGTGACGCAAGAACAAAAGACAACACTCTCAACCTCCATCAGTATGTCTGCCACGGACACCAACGGTAAAACCTCCGGTGTTTGCCAGGAGGACTTCTCGTCGACGAAAGGCCGCGTCCGCCTGCTCAAATTCTCCCGCACCAAGAAGATGCGCTCAGACTCCGCCCTTCCCTCTTACCGCAAGTTCGTCACCAAGAGCAGCCGCAAGAGTATCTTTGTTCTGCCGCATGACGACCTGAAGGTGCTAGGGAGGCGAGGCGGGTTTCGTGAGGTGGCGATATTTAACTACAACGCCAAGCCAGCCCAGGACATCTGGCCCTACCCTTCACCCAGGCCCACGTTTGGCATCACATGGAGGTAGGCTGTCGTCCTCTATCTCTGTTTATCACACATCAACTCAAACCCAGGGCCTACGGAGGATGTCGTACCCTTGGAGACCCGAACCATTAAGCCAAGAAATCCTAATACATAAAACTCAAGCTCACTTTTGAACAGGACATACATGCTGTGGCCTTTGACAGTCAGACTGATTTGTATGATCCAACTCCCAGAAATTCATTAAAACCTTACAATGGCAGCGCTCCTAGATTTAAATTTAAATTTAATTTATTAAAGAAATAAGGCAATACTTAAATTCTCTTGTACCATTTTTTTTTTTATGAATGGACAATTTATTTCAGCATGATTCTTTAATCAACAGTCACCCGCATATTTTTTCAGAATTCATGTATTTAATTTAGATTTCTTGGCGCGGACACAAGCGAGGGGAAGTGCATCCAAGCCTGCAGACAGCAGCACTCCCACGGGGCCCCCAGGGACTTGCTGCTATTGTAAATTGTAAAACTAATGTTTGCAAGATCAGGCCAGATCTGTTGTGCCTGCCACGTAGTCTAAAGTGTGTTTTGTTGTTCAGTTTGTAGATACAGTATATGTGTTTTTTGGATGCTATTTTTTTAATATTTACAATAATTTTTTGTGCTGGTGACATCAGCAGAAGTCTCAAAGTATATTTTTCTATCTTTCACGTCAGGCAGGCCCCAGGTTTAGTTTAACAGCCACAGGTCTTAGCTTGTTGTTTCGAATGAGTCTTTAAATATTCTGCCACCGAAACTCTCATAACTAACACCACTGCACTTTTCAATATGTCCAGCAAGTGGCAGCATTTCATCAATAATCTAGATTGAGTGAACTATCGCATACGTTTACTACATTTTGTGTTTACGTATTTCCAAAATATTATCACTTTTGATGGATGAAGAGTAATGCTGTGTAACGCTACGTCAGTTCTCACATTAGGCACTCCTTCAAATAAGCATCGTCTCAAAAATACAAGCCGTTAGCTCCCCGCATGTCAGGAGTCGCAGCTTGTAGTTTTTATCTGACATACGTAACACAACCTGTGCAAGTTTGTCGTGTTATAGAGTAACACAAAGGCTGAATTGTTCACATTTTTATTTAGTTTTACATCCACACATTTCCTTCACATCTAAAGTCTAAAATTGTCTTTATAATATACGAATGGTTGCAAGAACAAAGAGGATGCTCTTTCACTTCATCCCCTCTCAGATCGTCTCTTTGTGATGAAACGTAGCCATAATTCTGTTGATTTGTTGTCGTTTACGTCCTCTCCCTCCCCGTCTGCTGCTCATGGCTTTGGCCCTCAGTGATGTTATGACTGTAGGCCTGCTGCAGCACAGAGCCTCTGCTTATTTTGACCTGGCCTCCGAGTTCCGTCGCAGACATGAATCATCTGGTGGTCAGGGAAGTGTCAGGATGTTCACATTGCACAATGACCTGCCACACAGTGCAGGGAGACTTTTCCTCCTACGATTACGAGTTGTTTTGCTACAGCGGGGATGACTTCCTTAAATACACCTTGATCAAAAAAAGCCTCACAGGTGGAAACTAATCGTCCTGTTTGTCAAATGAAAACGGTCTTGAGGGGACGGGGAGGTGAGAAACCCCAGCCTCTGACGTTTTGCTCCGGTGGCTTTGCTGCAACACTGGCCGAGTCTTTGGTTGGTTAGTTCTCCTCCATTGACAAACTTCATGACCCCGCAGCTGTGTGAGCTGCCAACAGTTACACAACCAAAATGATTCAATTAATACTGTTTGTGTTCCTGTTTGTTTTGTTGTTAATAATTTCCATGAAGATTTGACACAGGACAGGTTTTTATGTGACTAGCAACATCACTGCAGTGTTCAGTCACTATGGTTTGAGTCCGTTTAACCTGTGGCTGTTCTATCCAGGTATCGGCTGCAGACGGTGAAGTCCCTAGCTGGTGTGAGTCTGATGCTGAGGCTGCTGTGGGCCAGCCTGAGGTGGGACGACATGGCCGTCAAACCCTCCGCCGCCGTCGGCACCACGCGTACAGGTAGAACCCCCCCCCCCTCCTCCTCCTCCTCCTCATCCTAATCAAGCCAACCCGCTCCAGGGGAAGGTGCAGGGACAAGAGGCTGGAAGAACTCTATCATAATATCTCTTGATTATATTTAAAGTGAACTTCAAATTATACTGGATTCCCATGATGCACTTGTGGTTTTGCTGACCACAGCCGGCAAGCCTACAATTATTTCGCAACATTTTGTCAGAACTACAAACGGCAATGATAGCTAAGGATGTGTTTGTGATGAAGACATTTTATCTCACAGTTACAGTTTATACAGTTCAGTCATTCACAATCATTCACCAAATACTCTAAAGGTAAAATGATTTCTGTCCTGAATGCGGTTTTGGATGGCAATGCAACGTGGGCAGAAGTAACCAACTGCTTTGGAAATAGCAGCTACAGCATTGTTTACAGAATAGCTTTGGTTTAGAGGGAGGAATTCTTTGACTTTGTTTCCAGTGACTTTAAAATGTCATCTCAATACAGTCCTTGATTGTATTGTGGCTCCTGGTGGCTGTCAGTTGTGGCGAATGATTGTTTCAGCCCACCGTCTGCTTTATGACTCTGGAGTCTCTCTGGATCTCCTTCGGCTCTCCATCTTAGCTCAATATTGCCCTAAAGAAACCTACAGACGCATGTGAAAGAAATATCAAGCAGCAGCTTGTTTCTATGTTGGAGTGCATTTCTTCTATTTCCTCGGGCTCTCCTCCTCATCACCATACCAACCCAGCCCTATCCCCACTCATTGCCACAGAGACGTCCGATACCGAAATCACCACCACCGAGATCATCAAACGGCGAGACGTGGGCCCGTACGGGATTCGCTCCGAGTACTGCATCCGCAAGATCATCTGTCCACTCGGCGTGCCTGAGACGCCTAAAGGTTACACACACACACACACACACACGCGCCTTTCCTAGATACTGTTTACACACATCATCAGTTTGTAATTGACTAACATCCACATCCATGTCTCCCTCTGCCCTCACAGAGACACACACTCCTCAGAGGAAGGGGCTGCGCTCCAGTGCGTTGCGTCCAAAGAAGCCTGAGCCCGCCAAGCAGACGGGTCCAGTAGTGATCGAGACCTGGGTGGCTGAGGAAGAGCTGGACCTCTGGGAGATCAGGGCCTTCTCAGAAAGGTCAGAGGGTCAAAGGTCACATGGGTGTTGTAACCATGATGTGTAACCATGTTGGACAGTGTGAAGTCATTATGAATCCCATCTAACATGACTTGTGTAATGCATGGAAAATGGAAGTGAAGCTTTCCCATTCTTGCCGTGTTGTACGGGTGTGTGACACATCGTGTCCTCTGTTACAGGGTGGAGAAAGAGAAGGCTCAGGCTGCAGAGCAGGCCAAGGTGAGTCGCTGAGATGAGTTTGTTTCCTCCTCTGAAAACTCAGTTTGGTTGAGGGGCAATGAAGGAAAAATGTGTGTTTACATGCTGCGTAAGGAGCAGAGCTTCATGGAGAGCACACATGCTACAGCTTAAATGTGTGTCATTTTGTGTTGCAAGATAATTCAAGAGAATTTTATGTTGTCTGCTGGTTGAATGGGGTTGAAATCCTAAATTACAGTCTGCACAGTTGCTTATTTTTAACACTACTGATTGAGTTTTGACCTTGTTGCCACCATAGAAACGTCTGGAGCAGAAACCGGGCTCAGCCACAGTTACTCCAGCAGGGACTCCCTCCACCACTGCTGCCACACCTAAAGTCATCGTTGGCTCACTGTCAGGCCCAGGCACCGCAGGCACCAAGGTGGTGCTGACCACCAAGATGGGCACCCCGGTCACATTCCAGCAGAACAAGAACTTCCAGCAGTCCTTCGCCACCTGGGTCAAACAGGGACAGAGCACACAAGGTACATCCGTCTGTAACTCTTCATCTCTGTAACTTATCAAATAGGGGTTAGTGTGCCTCTTTCTGAGTTAGAAGAAGTCCTGAAATGGACAGGATTGAACTGTTGGCTCTGTTTGGCTAAGCAGGCTCAGACACCACCGACTCGTCCGGTGGACAGACCTTCCAGATCACAGGAACCTCAGTGGGTGGAAAGGTCCTGACCGCTAAGCTGCCGCTGCCCGCCAACAGCAAGATCGTCACGGTCAACGTGCCAACTTCACAAGGAGGTAGAGCAGGTTTTTAATCACACCTTAGAGGTAGACGCCGCCGCCGCGTGTTCCATTTACTCAGCGCAGACGTTTCCCCTCCGTCCAGCTCCGCCTGCATGTTTGTGTTTTCCTTGCTTCACCTCAGAGCCACAGATGAGACGTTTCAAGTGTGTCAAAGCAGCCAAATGACATGGGGCCCTTTAATTGGATGCCATTGTAAGATATTGAGTGTGCCAACCACGCTGCAAGCACTGAGCATGTCTTCACTCATTTGAAACGCTAGTGCTGCCAGCCGCCACAGGTCCAAATATTTTGCTGTCTACAAATTAGACGCAAATTGGACACGCCTCTGTCCTTGATTGCCCTCGTCAGTGAAGCCAAGCACACGGAAAGCCAGCGCCGGCGTTTGAGCAAATACAGGCCTCCAATGTGCAGAGATGGGTCAAATCAGAAGCTCCTACCGTCTGACACACAGCCGTCCAACTCTCTACGCAGTGTTTGGAGCCACTGTGGCCCCAATCCCATTGCGGTGCCTGCAGTGTGCCCACACCATGAGTCAGAAGCGTGTTCGGGGTGGCACAGGTTTGTCCGCTTGTGTCCCGTCGGCATGGTAATCTAATAGAAAGCTGTTATTTTGCTTGCATGGTTTGCGATGGTCAACTTGTGTAGTCTGAAGTTCTAAATCCAGACGGCTTCTGAAGGACCGGGTTCTGCAGCTTTTTTCGACTTTTTAAAATGTCAACATTGAGCCGGCAGCAGAGGCGATGGTCTCTGAACACTGAACGCCACCGGCCCTGTCTGCGGTCCTGACAGTAGTTTTGGGGCGATGAGTATTCGTCATGATGAGCTGTAGACAACTCCGTTCAGATTTGTTGTTTGGTTTAGTTGTAATTGTAAATGAGGTTTGACAAATGAACATTAGATCCACATTCAGTCAGTCCTTTTACAAAAGTGGCTTCACAGAGGTTCTATTGCAGCTCTGTTGCAATAGAACCTCACATTGTAGCGCCAGAAACCCTTTAGATTCGCCTGGAAACAGAAATCTGCGTTATTGTTTATAAATGTAAACAATTGAAATAGTTTTAAAGTTTTCCCAAGTGTCCAGATGAATCATTTAGCAGATAAGTGTGGACTGTACTTATTTTATTATTATTTATTAAAATCTACACACACCGCAGTGAATTGTTGCAATCACCCGATACAGAACATGTGAGTGATATTAACCAAGGACACAAATAAGTGCTTCTTCTTCCCTTTTTGAAGCTCCTATGAAGGAGAAACTAAGTTCAGGTGGAGTGTAACCATTTAATGGACATGTGTATTTATCCAGCATGACTGTTGGGCGCCCTGTTTGTTTTGGAAGGGCTTAAGGAAGTTAGGCAGGAAAACAAGTTTACCCTGAGGTCTGCCTCCCCAGACAGGTAACCCTCTATGGAGGCATTCCATTTTTCTTTTTTTTCCCCCCACTTTCTGAATAAAAAGTGTACCACTCCACTCACTGGAGTCCCAATTCCCCCGACCTATCCAAACAGCCAGCCCATAGAAAGGAGTGTTTGATGTTTGTGAGCAGAGCAGCAGCTCCCCGGGTCTTACGAGCCGGCCTAACCTCCCTGTTTGAAGAGGGAAACCCTTGATGTATAGGTTTACCTGCTCGGTTGTGGCTGAAAAACCACAGCAAGAAGGCAGCGGCCGGGGGAAAAAGATCAACACTCGCAGCTTAAAGAGGGTTTCCGTTTCTGCCTTCAGCTTCACGTGAGCTCATGTAGGCAAAGGCCTGGCGAAAGTATATGAAACGCCACCTTTGTCAGGATGAAATGAGAAAGTAGGACCCGGGATTCATACATAATTTATGAGGAGGTTGAGGTATGTTGGGGGCAACCCAACTAAGCTTTCAGTAAGCCTTTGAAGATGTTGTTTACCTGCTCCACTAATATTTACTGTCGCCGGGATCAAAGGCAGCGTTTTTTTGCAAGAAGAGACGCCTACAAATCAGAGTGGTGTCGATACAGGATCTATGTGAACGAGCCCACCTGTGATCTGTAATAATCACATCACCTCACCTTCATTGATCAGTCGCTTTGGGTCAAATGTTTGAGGTTGAGCTCGTCTATTCCAGTCCTCTTCACTCTGTCTCTTTCTAGCTTCACATTTCCATTATAGTTCACTATCTAACTGTGACTTTGAGCTGAGCAGACTCCACCATCTTCAGCCTTCTCCCTTCCACGCCTCTCGTCTTCTCCTCATATTTACTCTCCGAGCCTATTCCCTCTTGAACCTGCCCTCTCTCTCTCTCTCCAGGTGTGGTGCAGCAGAAGGTGTTGGGTATCATCCCATCCAGCACGGCGGGCACGGCACAGACCTACACCACATTCCAGCCCCGCACCACCACGCTCAACATCAGGCCCAACACCCCGGGCTCCCAGCAACAGGTACAGGTTTGGCTCTTACTCCATGACTTTGGCCTTCATCTTCCTCCAGATGAAGCTGTATCCTCTCTATAACACATGTTCTTACTATCTCTCTGCACTTGATTAGTAATGGTTTAATGAAATGACCTCCTTGGTTCTGGTTGCCGGTATTCAGATCCGTCCAGGGATGACCGTGATAAGAACCCCCATTCAGCAAACAGGACCCATGGGGAAAACGATTCTCCGGACGCCCCTCGTTGTCCAGCAAGGTACAAGTCCTACTGAGACTTTGATTAACGGCACAACCCTCCATTTTTGTTGGTTGGTGATTTATGTTAAATGCACTTCTTCTCCCCAGGTCAGGGTGGGCAGCAGGTAGTGACCCAGATCATTCGCGGCCAGGCGGTCTCCACAGCAATAACCGGTGCCAGTCCAGTCACGGGTGTCTCCGGTCAGGGCAGCCCCGTCACAGCGGGACAGACGGCGGGACAAACGCCCGCAGGCACACCTCGGGCACAGCAGGGCCAAGGCCAGGTCAAACTCACCCTGGCTCAGCTCACACAGCTCACACAGGTTAGTGAGGGACACAGGGAAACCCCTGGCCTGTCCAGTGTAATGCTCTGTGAACGCCTCTCTCACTAACGACCTTTCACCTCTCCCACAGAAGCCGCAGAGCGGGTCGGGAGTGGACCGGCCGGCCGGTGTTGGTGGCACCCAGCAGGCCCTGACGGTGATGGTCCAGGGCCAAGGTCAGACCACAGGCCAGCTGCAGGTCATCCCTCACGGGGTCACCGTCATTCCAGGGCCTGGCCAGCAGCTCATGCAGGCGGCGTTACCCAATGGTCAGGTGCAACGCTTCCTGTTCACGCCACTGCCCTCAACTGCCACACCCACATCAAGCACAGGTATGATGAACATGTATGGATGGATAAATGGAACAACAGCCGATTACACATTATGGTCGCCCATATTTGAATTCATATTTAATGTCCCTTCTCTCTCTCTCTCTCTACCTCTCTCCGTCTCTCTCTCTCCCTCTCTCTCCACCTCCCTCTTCCTCCCCAGCCACCACAGCTCCTGGCCAGCCCCAGTCTACCTCCACGAAAGCTCCAGCTCAGCCGGCTCAGCAGGCCGCCGCCCCAGTCCAGGCAGGGTCTGCCCCTCTGGCCCCCACCAGCACGCCCCCCTCGGCCACGCCGCAGGGCCAGTTACCCCCGCAGATGCAAGCCCACATGCCCATCCAGTCCCCCACCTCGCTGCAGGTGAAGGCACAGGGAGGCGCCCAGGTGCAGCTCCAGCAGTCGCCTCAGCTCATCAGCGTCCAGGGGCTGCAGCAGCAAGTTCAGGTACACGCCGCCAAACAAGCGCTCAGGTGGAGCCATGATAAGACCATACACCAGGCTCAAACCCATAAAGCCCAGGCCATTATGTAGACTGATCATTTAATCCTCCCAGCAGCCCCAGCTGATAGTGCTCAGTCCTCTTTGAACTGTGATTAGCTCACAGTGCGTTTCATCATTTAACTCCATTCTAAAAGTGAAACGTGTCAACAACATGGCTGATGCTGTCTCTATATGCCTAACTTTGATCTAATTCTGTGTGTGTGTGTGTGTGTGTGTGTTCTGTCTTGCTGTGGCTCCAGGTGTTGGCCCAGCTGCAGGCCCAGCAGGGTCCCGGAGGAGGGCACATCAAACTGCAGCTCCCAATCCAGATCCAACAGACCGGGACCACCTCAGCTCAGGGAGGCCAGGTAGGTTCACCGTCCTGCCAAACCAGACGACACACACACACACACACACACACACACACACACACACACACACACACACACACACACACACACACTCTCTCCTCATGTATTACCTCTGCTCCAGGTTTATACACTGACACACTCCGTCACATACACCTTTTTCACTGCTTTCGTGTTGCCGGTGCAGATTGGGAACGTGGTGACCATCCAGACGGCCTCGGTCCAGGAGCAGCTGCAGAGGATCCAGCAGCTGAGGGAGCAGCAGCAGCAGAAGAAGAGACAGGCAGCCGAGGCCAAGAGAGAGCAGGCGCTCAACGCAGCCAGCCAGAGCGACATCATCCAGAAACAGGTCTGTACATGCACACACTCTCTCTCTCTCTCTCTCTCTCTCTCTCTCTCTCTTTCTTATGTTTCTTCCCTCACTGTGTGCCTCAGGTGGTGATGAAGCAAAACGCCGTGATCGAGCACCTGAAGCAAAAGAAGACTCTGACGCCGGCAGAGAGAGAGGAGAATCAGAGGTGAGCTTGTGTGTGTATGTCTGTGTGTGTAGTGTCAGCACTAACATAACAGCTGTCTATGTGCTGGAGCGTGTAAAGCACAAACGTGTGTGTCCAAAGGCAAAACAAAGTCCCGTCCATCTTCATTTCCTCCTCCTGTGTCGGTCGCTCTGCCTCCAGTAAAGTGACACGAGCCTCATCCAGCCTTATCAGCTCATTACCTCATTACCTTATCATCACTGCACTCCTCACTATTCACCCGATCTCCCCACACACCACATTGGGAGGCACTTCACACAGATGAGGAAGGTTTGGGGTGTGTGAGCGCCAGCAGCTGCACGTCCTCACCGTGACCCCGGGAGTGAGAACACCGAGATAAATCCCGAGTACGACAAAATTACACAGCCCTCCGCACTGATTTGTAGGTATGCAGTCATGTTGGCTTCCACTATCAGAGCCTTGAAGCTTGAACAATTCAAAAAAGAAAACCTTCGGCTCTGCATCCACGGCCAAGAGCGAACAACAAATAAAGTTGATTTGGTATTTTCTTGTCAGCACTTGGATGGAATTTACTGCTTCCTCCACATCCTGTACCAATAACAAGCCGCGTGATGCCGTGATGTCAGACGGGTTTATAGCGTGTTCAGACGTGTTTGCTTTGACCCCTCGGCTCGGTTTCACACAGTAAACGGTGCCAAGTCGACATAAATATTTCAGAAAAGGGAAAAGTGTGAGAGCGTCCGTTCTGTTTACGGCTCAGAGGAGTCTGAGAGGAGGCTGATGTCGGGGAAGTCTTGTAGCTCCAGAGCTCGACAACGGAGAAGGAGAAGACACGACGCCCCTCACGGCTGAATGGAACTCCGACCGAACCAAACTTCAACATGTTTAGTCTGAAGATGAAGTGTTTGACAATGTTCCAACCTCTTCAGAGCGTCGTATTGGTTTGCTAAGGCCAATCAGAGACGTAGGTTCACCTCTGCTCTCTGTCTGGTTCCACGTCCGCCTTGTTCTTGGTTCAGACGTGCTCTGAATCACGAGCCGACCACAAACAAATCACTCCAGGACCCTCGTCAGTCCGGTTGTTTGGGTGTTTGTTTGGTGTGATTGCTGTGTTTGCATATGAAAGAAGCCAAACATCTCAAAGATATGTTCCAAACAAACTGGGTGTGCAAATGCCCCAGAGACCAACATCACTGCTGGTGTGAGGGCAGAGCCAGTGTGTGAGTGTGTGTGTGTGTGTGAGAGAAGCTTCCCTCCTTCCTCCCCCTGTTGGAGACGCAGTAGCCAGATTGTACCTGAGCACGCTGACCTACAGCTGACCCTGACAACCATGTGTTTATGTCCACAGATGGTGTGTCAACACTCAGACCATTCACACCCACCTGAAATGCCAAAGCCAGACTAGCGTGACATCACCACACCACCTCTGTCTGTCTGTCTGTCTGTCTGTTCTGTCTCTCTGCTTGGTTTCATCCCTTTTTCCATATTTTCCTGTCATCTTCTCTTACTTTCCCCCAAAATGTATTTTGTGTGTGTGTGTGTGTGTGTGTGTGTGTGTGGATTCCTGAACCCTGTGTGTGTGTGTGTGTGTGTGTGGATTCCTGAACCCTGTGTGTGTGTGTGTGTGTGTGTGTGTGTGTGTGTGTGTGTGTGTGTGTGTGTGTGTGTGTGGATTCCTGAACCCTGTGTGTGTGTGTCTCCACACTGGGCCTGTGTTTGCCGTGTGCATCCCGTATGTATCCTGTACATGCAAAGACTCCGGCCCGTCTTTGACCTCGTGTGTGTGTGTGTGTGTGTCGTCCGCTGCACCGCTCCACGCCCACGTTCGCCCAAGCAGCCGGTTTGTTGCTGAACGTCAACACTTTTCTATGTTGGCTGAGAATGTTCGCGAACATGAGTGAACACACCAGGGTCATACAGACACAGCTGATCCTGATTTACTGGGCTGAGGCTGATGCTCCGGACTAAACCTCAGCCGGCTCGTCTCAATGTTATCGCTCCAGTTGTAATCAATACAGCAAAGATAGATTTCTGAGTATTTCCTGTGATACTTTCCTGATTTAGTGTAGATGACATAGACACACACCCCAGATCCCCTCCTGCGTGTTTACACGCCTGAACACGCGTGTAGTCCTACCCAGAGCGGCGTGGCCTCCCAGTCCTCTTCCCCTCCAGCCCTCAGTGCCGCGCCCCTACTACTGCAGCGCCTCGTACAAATAAACAGCCCACAACT
Organism: Genypterus blacodes; assembly: GCF_046128005.1. Classification (NCBI taxonomy): domain Eukaryota; kingdom Metazoa; phylum Chordata; class Actinopteri; order Ophidiiformes; family Ophidiidae; genus Genypterus; species Genypterus blacodes. Next base: position 1,138,289 of record NW_027467038.1, on the reverse strand, counting down.
AAATATCCCTCTGACATCTGTGGGACATGTGGCCCAGAGGCTCCAGGTCCTGGTCCAGGTCCTGGTCCAGGTCCAGGTCCTGCTGCTTCCTGCAGGGACCGTGACGCAGCTGCAGCCCTTTGAAGACATATCAGAGTCAGGATCTCTTAAGAGCTCTTATCCCGATTTGCTAATGAAGCTCGAGTCCTACAGAACCGATCCCCCTCAGTGGAGAGATGAACGACACGCTGCTGAAGCTCCACAGCCAGAAACAAACCCCGAGCTCTGTGACGGCACGGTGCCAGACAGCTGATCCTCTCTACAAAGGCCTGAAGGATTTGTGTTGAGTGAAGCGCCCGGCCCTTTAGCACATCTGAAACGTTACATGTGCACATTTCAAGTGGCCGCTACTTCTCTGGGTTACACATGAAGGAAACATGTGGACTTGTTTTCCTCTCCTGCCCACTGGAGCCTCTGAAGGATCTCATTCCTCCTCCACCATTTCACATTTCTTTGCTTCCTTTCATTTCATCTGTCACATTTCTTCCCCTCCCCTCACTTTTCATCTTCTCCTCTTTTCTCAATGGCTGTATTGTGTTTGTTCTGTTCCTTAAATGCTGCACGGTCCCATTTCACACTGGGTCTTTCCTGGGCATTGATTTCTACTGAGCCCAGAAATGCATGAAGGGGTCAAGTTCTCCCTGAGACACCAGATAGATGATGGTTCTCCTACATACATGGCATTCAGTGATGAATTCCTCTCCCTTCTCTCTCCAGGATGATTGTATGCAACCAGGCGATGAAGTACATCCTGGACCGGATCGACAAGGACGAGAGGCAAGCGGCCAAGAGGAGGAAGAAGGAGGAGGTGGTGGAGCAGAAGAGGAGGCTGGCAAACGCCAGCAAGCTCTCCTCGCTCCTCTACCGGCACAAAGAGAGCCTCAAGATGGAGATCCTGAAGAAGAGGGCGCTGCTGGACAAGGAGCTGCAGCTGGAGGCTCAGGTACCAACACTCTGTTACCATGGAAACTCACCTTCAAGTGTTTAGTGCTTCATGTTACAGGCGGAGCTTCCTTCTTCCTTTTATCTGTCCTTCTTTCATTTGATCTTGCAGTACTGATACAGTAACTTGGTTTAACCCTTTGTGCCCTGCTGTGCGTCCCTCAGGAGGAGCTGAAGAGGGACCTGCTGCGGATGAGGAGGGAGAAGGAGAAGGCCCAGGCAGCGGCCGCCCAGGCCGCCAAGGCTGCGGCCGCTGCAGCCGCCGCCCGCAGCCAGCAGCAGCACACACTGTCGCGGTCACACGCCGTCACCACGCAACATCACCTCACCAACGCCGCCGCCCACAAGAGGAAACGGGAGGAAGAGAGGGACACCACGACGACGACCACGCCGCCGACCGCCAAGTCCAAGAAGAAGAAGATGATCTCGACGACGGCCGTGACGCCGACAACGCCGAGCCCCAAGGAGAGCAAGAAAGACACCAAGCTGTACTGCGTGTGCAAGACGCCGTACGACGAGACCAAGTATGACCGCACTCTCACCCGCTACACCCACTGTTCAACCATGACAGCAGAGAGCCGCCGCCCCCCTGCACCTCACCCTCACTTAACCCTTACCCTCACCCTGCTTCTCTCCAAAGGTTCTACATTGGCTGCGATCTGTGCACCAACTGGTACCACGGCGAGTGTGTGGGCATCACGGAGAAGGAGGCCAAGAAGATGGACGACTACATCTGTGTGGAGTGTAAACGGGGCCAGGAGAGCAAGAAGGAGGAGCTGTTCTGCATCTGTCAGACGCCATATGACGAGTCTCAGTAAGGAGTGTGTGTGTGTGTGTGTGTGTGTGTGTGTGTGTGTGTGTGTGTGTGTGTGTGTGTGTGTGTGTGTGTGTGTGTGTGTGTGTGTGTGTGTGTGTGTGTGTGTGTGTGTGTGTGTCATTTAGGCCTTTAACCAACCACAATGCCGTTGAAAGCTGTGGTGTCCCTGACGTCTCCACTCTCTCTCCAGGTTCTACATCGGCTGTGACCGATGTCAGAACTGGTACCACGGCCGCTGCGTGGGCATCCTGCAGAGCGAGGCCAACCACATTGACGAGTACGTTTGCCCGCAGTGCCAGTCCACAGAGGACGCCATGACGGTGTTCACTCCGCTCACCGACAAGGACTACGAGGGCCTGAGAAGGACCCTGCGCTCCCTACAGGTGAGAGACGGACAGGAAGTGCGGTCACACAGCACATGTAAAGGTTGACATGATGAGGTCATCCGCAGAGACGAGTCCCCAGCAGCGGCTTCGGTACTCGCGGAAGGCAAAGCTGTGTGCGACGCAACGATAGAGCTCCTCGCTGCCTCTTCACAGCATAAGAGCAGCAAACAAAAGTCCTGTGTCCGTCTTATCTGATGGGTTTGTCTCCAGAGAGCGCTGGTTGGACAGCTGCCCAGCCACAGCCTCGTTTCCTTGCTTCCTTTCTTCTCTCTTCCTCCTCCTACGTCTTCTACTCCTCTGGTTTTCTCCTCGTCTCTCCAGAGGACTGTGGTTGAAAGAGGAAGACAGAGACGGAGAGAGAGGGAGAGAGAGAGAGGGAGAAATGTGAAGCAGAGCTATGGAGAACATCTGTGTTGACCCACCTGCTCTCAGTGTCGTTTTCATGCTGATGTTTGTTTTTGTTGCGTTGCTTTTGCTTTCTCAAGCTTCTTCTCTTTCTTGTGTTCTCATGTTTTCGTCCCCGCCCTCTTGCAGGCACATAAAATGGCGTGGCCATTCCTGGAGCCGGTGGATAGCAACGACGCCCCGGACTACTACAGGGTTATCAAGGAACCAATGGGTGAGTGGGAACTACAAGGGAACTGGAAGGGCTTTGACAACAAAAGGCATCGGAAAAGGACAAAATGGATGTAAACAGACAGGGAAAATAAAAAGAGAGGGGGAGGGGAGGAGAGAGGGAGTTGGAATAGTAATATGGATCAGCTATAGGTAAAGTAGATCCAAACTCTGAATCTCTCCCGGTACTTGATATCTAACGGCTCCAGCTGAGACAGAGCCTGAACCCTGATCTGGAGGTGAAATGCCTCTGCGGCGCTGTTTTCATTTCCTAATTGCAATAAGCGTAGCGAGTAAAGCCAGATCTCCAGATCTCCACGCCTCCTGACATCAGCGGCAGGAGGCCAGCGGGGCTGAAGCCCTCCAACTCAGATCAAACCGCCCATGACCTGCGTCAACAGGGGCCTTTCCGAAACTTCCACACAAACAAACTGTTAATGAGCCGGTCCGGGTTGGCCGGGCGCCCCGTGGAAACGCACCGGCCCCCACACTCGCCTCCTGTTGGCCCCGAGGCTGGAGTCCTCCCCTCCGCCTGCCACCGCAAGAAAAAGACCTTGTTAGCTCCAGAACATTTGGCCGGCAGAGCTGCAGCCGCTGGTAGGTTTGAGGTGAAACCTGATGACAGAGAAGAAGGGGGTCTTTGATATTGACCGTGGGGTTTGAAAGCCCCAAGCCAACTGGGTGCGGGTTAAGGAGGTTAAGAGTCGGATATGTTTGTTTAAATCAGAGCCCTGGAGGCGGCGTGTAGAGCAGAGCACTGGCAGCAGCAGCAGCAGCAGCAGAGGACGTGAAGGCCCGGCTTCCTCCCTCACTCAGCCCTACATTCCTCACTCTCTCATCTAACCTGGTTAGCTCCACTCAAAGCTCCTTCTGAAGCCAGATCTGGACTCAGAAGCTCTGGAATTCGCGGGACTCCCAAAGGTCCCATTAATTCCACGTGGATTCCTCAGTCTGGAATGACTCTGGGATAGCGACGCTCTCCTCAGGAATGACGACTCGGTCAGATTTCCGGGGCCGATCTGCCGGCTGAGGACTCGGAGGTTAAAGCTGGCAGGGGTCTGGGATTTTTGCTGTCACATATAAAAGTGATGAACTGAGCTCCCAGTCCATCAAGCACATCTGGCATACGCTGCAATTACTGAGACGCAGGCATGCAGATCTGTGGAGCCCCCATCGAGACAATCTGCAGCTCCTCCATCACATCTGCAGCTCATTCACAATCAAGACACGCCCAGCCTTTAAACTCAATCTGTGACATAATCCACCTTCTTCTGCCTTTGTTCCCTCAGACCTTTCCACCATGGAGGAGAGGTTGCAGAAGCGCAAGTACGTCAAGCTGACAGAATTCGTAGCAGACATGACCAAAATCTTCGACAACTGCCGTTACTACAACCCCAGCGACTCGCCCTTCTATCAGTGCGCCGAGGTGCTGGAGAACTTCTTTGTCCAGAAGCTCAAAGGCTTCAAAGCCAGCAGGTAAGAGCCCCGCCCCTTTTACCCTCTCACCCCGACCACGAGGGAACACACGATGGCACCCGGGGGAGAGAGAAAGCAGAAGCTCCGTTGATCAGAGAGAATCGAGATTTTCCCAAAATTTTACTTCCGAACCAAATTTCCTCCATCTTTTTTTTTTTTTCTCTAACTTGTAGATATTTGGCGTCCACTTATTGGATCCATAGAAATTAGACTGGATTATAATCTCCCCACAAAGTCTTTGACCTTTGACCTTTCTAGTGACCCACGGGTGCCTGGGGGAAGTCTAGCCCAGTGCAATCTGAAAGGCCGGTTGCTATAGCGATCCGGTCTGAGACGAGTCACCCCGGTGGCTTGTGAATGTTGAAGCATTTTGGGGTTAATTGATTCCTTCTCCTCTTTCATCTCCTGGGTCACCATGTCGTGTTTCCTCCAGTCGGCGTGAGCTTTGAGTCGCACACACACACACGCAGACGCACACATCCTCATTAGTTGAATCACAACAGTAGTAGGTTTGATTTCATCCAACAACAGATAATACAGAAAATGATGTCATACCTTCATGCTGAAGCTTCTGTTCACACTTTGCAGTCTGACTCTCACGTTCCCATCAGTCCGCTTCTCTCTCTCTCTCTGTGTGTGTGTGTGTGTGTGTGTGTGTGTGTGTGTGTGTGTGTGTGTGTGTGTGTGTGTGTGTGTGTGTGTGTGTGTGTGTGTGTGTGTGTGTGTGTGTGTGTGTGTGTGTGTGCCTCTAAACTCCCTCTTTCATTGCACTTCTGCTGTGTGACGTGTTTGCTTTGGGCGGATGCACACTGCAATATTTTGCCAACGTTGCCTCCCAGTTCATGCCAGCAGCAGCAGACATGACACACGTATGTGCAGCACAGGCCCGGCTGTGTGTGAGCGGAGATCCTGTTTGTTTATGTTGTCGTTTGCATCCAGCTTGTGTGCCCTAATACGGCCATGCGCTTCACCTGCATGTATTTATACCATCCATCTCTCTCTCTCTCTCTCTTTCTCTCTCTCTCTCCCTCTCTCTCTCTCTCCTGCAGATTGTGATGTCAAATCTCCTGGGTGCCGGGGTCACTCTTTAAACAAACAAAAAGCAATTTGTTTATCCAGGACGCTGCTGTTTTAACCTTAAAACAGCGTTAAAATAAGCAAAAACGTTGTGCAGAAGTGCATCTATTGAGCCACACGTGTGTGCGTGTGATCCTTTTGTATTTTCACAAAGGAACATAGAAGAAAGAACAAAAAAAAAAAGTTTCTACTGTTTCATATTGGCAGCCATGTTGGTATCGCAAAGCATTCAAGGAAAGAAAAGTATTTTCTTACCGTCGCATCACAGATGAATGATATTTTGTTTATGTTTGAGTTGAAAAATAAGGAAAACGGCGACTTTAGCAGATTCAGCTTTGACGAAGAAGTCATTTAGGTGAAATCAGACTTTGGTTTGGTTCGGACGGGAGCGCTCACGTGCTGCAGTGGAACATTTTTACCTCATTTCTTAGCCCAGAGATTTTTAAAGAACAGCATGCAAACGTTTCTTCATTTCCTTTTATCAGCTCTACTCTTGTATAATATTATTTTATGTGCATATTCTATCTTTTTGTGAAGGACTATTTTTTATGTTCTAAAAGTAAATAATCTTAGGAGCTGTAAAGATAGATTGGAGAGAACTCTAGTTTAGCTTTCCTGTTCTAAATGTGTCTCCATTGGAATAAAGTATCTTTGTACATACGACGGTTGGCTGTCGGGCCGACACACACACACACACACACACATTTCACCAACATGGCTGCTCGGTCTGTGTTCAAAGTGTCCGACCCCACTGGCATCCAATATGTGTTCTTGTTTTGTATTTCCACTAGTGAATATTTTTGTCATACTGTAAAGCTTTTAATAAAAAATGAAACAGACAAAGTCATCCCCATGTTTCTTCCTGCTCTCTGTAGGTCTCATAACAACAAACTACAATCAGCAGCCTCTTAGGTCTCCTTCTGTAGATCAAGTGTCAAAAAGGCAAAGTACCGCTCGCTGAATCATTAACCCAACCTCCCTCCCTCCCCTGTGGTCCCGAGTCGGGCCGCGTCCGAAGCTGGAGGCGAAGCTCCGCAACGCGACGGGACAAACCGGACGAGCGCAGATCCGCCGTCACCTCTGCAGCGGCGGCAAGACGGAGAGAGAGAGAGAGAGAGGGAGAGACGTGAACCCCGAGCTGCTGCCCCGCCCCTCTTCCATCCACAACCCCACCCCCACCCCTCCCCCCACACAGACCAGCAGCTCCCACTAGTCGGGACAGAAGATCCCTGAGGTGAACCCGGGAGGCGGACAGAGATGCGACGTCAGCTGGGTGGGATGTTCAGTGACCACGTTGCACACACAGAGCCACACTAACATCCCAGTGACGGGCCGGGCGCTCAGGTGCGTAGATGTAGAGCGCAACCGCCTGATGCCACGTTTACCACATGTGAGCCGACTCAACCTTTTTTTACACACGTCGTGACTTTAAGCAGACAGGCGCACAACAACAGGCAACAGGAACATGGGGGCCTCGTTTGGGAAAGATTAGAAATGGAGGTTTGGAGAATAAAGTCTGGATGTTTTGAGGGGAGATGTACAGAGAATTAAAAAGCCTCCTCTTGTCCTAATACTTGCAAGAATCTGGGGTTTGTACTGCAAGGATTACAAGAACTCCATTTACAAGTGAACACGGAGTATTTCACCGTTTGACTCGCGACCCCAGAGCCTCCATCTGCTCCAGTAACATCCCCACTTTATCCTCTAAACCTCTTCTCGTGGCTCTAAGCTTCATTCTTGGTTATGTGCCGATATTCAAATTCCAATGTGGACGTACAGTGAACAGGAGTGAAGTTTCCTCGCCATCCCGACTCGCGTATCGTGCAATTTGATGTAGCAGCGATCACTGCCGTAGAGACTGAACGCCTCAGAAATAAGAAACCAACCTGAGCCGGACGCGCTTCATGAGCTGACGTGTAAATGTAAAAAAGTGAAATCAAGAGTTTATTATTTACAGAGAGACATTTCTGCACACTGGCATGAATTCAGAACGAAGAGGAGATTTTTCTTTTTGCCACATTTCAATCATGTTAATATCCAGAGAGGAGCCCCCCACACACACACACACACACACCCCTCCTTCCCTCCCTCCCCCGACACATCCACACCCAAGTGAGGAATGTGAACCGGCCTCCGCTCTCCTTCAAACATCAACCTGACCTTTGTGAGGAGGTCAAGGACGATTAGCAAGACTGTAACCCCCCCCCCCCACACACACACACACACACACACACACACACACACACACACCACGTAGTCAAACCTCCGAGTGTGTGTGAGTGTGTGTGTGTCTCTGCCTCTATCTCTCGGTGGTTTCTGACAGCGTGTTTCATTGAGGTGGACTGGTCGGGCTCTCGTTCATCTCTCTGCTCGCCCTCAGCGTGGTTCCCTAATTGGATAATGGACTTTTCCACTCGGTATCAGCTCAGTTATGTTGCGGTCTGTGGCGGCGCGTCTGCCAGTGGGAACGGGGGAGTCTTTGTACTGTGGGGTTTGTATGGAAATTTTATAGCAGCATTTTTATCATATTTGGGAACATTTTTCTAATCAGTGATTATCAGTTGTGCAGGAAGGAAGCGGTTCTGAGTCGTCCGTCCACATGCATCCATGAAATTAGGTTAAATTTGGGGGTTTGGTGGTGGATTTGAGAGTTGAGGAGATGATGGGACGTCTGTCGTCGTCTCCCTGCCGCCCGTTTGAATGATGATGTGCTTCATCCACTGTTTGTAATCTCTGTTGTATATTACGACAAATATGTAGAGAGGAAAGATTTCTAGAAACTTTTATTTTTCACTCTGAACCAGCAGCTAAGCCCGCTTGTATAGTCAAACTATTTTTTTCTCATCAATTGATGTTAAATCTCTTACCTTTAGCTCAAATTGCCCTTTATGTTATGCAAAGTGCTGCATATGGGGAGCAGAAAGGTTTCCAATGCAGTAGACAAGCGACACGGTAACTCTTAAAGTAAAGAGTTTTCTTTTGTAACAAACCAACCAATTCAAGCTAACTTCTATAATGACAGCGTGTTTATTATTTATTCATATCGATGAAAGGTTCTCAGTTTTTCTGTACTGTTGAAGAAACATTAACTGCAGATAAAAGTGCTCTATGTTTTTAACAGATTGTGGCAAATCCCAAGAGATTCTCTTTTGTACTTGATAGGACGTTTCATCCTAGATAATAAAGTAATGTTTTTGACAAAAGACTCAGTGTTGTCTCCGCTCATTACAGACGCCACTGTAACAAACACTGGAAGCATCGATACGCCGCAGAATTTCTTGAATTATACTTAAATCTGTGGTTTCCAGTGAATGTTCAGATTTGATCACCAAGTAGCCAATGAGGAACTGCATCAGCACGTAGATTCAGCCTCAGCTTGAGTTTCTGATTCTCTCTCATTAATATTGGTGTTTTATTTTCAGCTCTGTCACTGCTTGACTCCCCAGTTGTCTCCTAAACAGGAGTCGCAGACCGGCCTGTGACCCGAAGGGCTGAACCATGAATCACAATCATCAGGGCACTGAGGTTAACTCAAGGTTTAGAGTGGAGCCAGACTTCTGTCCTCACCAGCGCCCGATGAAGCTGAGCACATGGATGATGTCGTATGGAAGCTCAGCTCAGTGTTCCCTCAACCTCCGTCCTTCCATCCATCTACGCAGAGGAAGACTCACGAGCTCTGAAGGACAAAGTGGCCCCAGCACTCTCACACAAACTCCTCCCGTGTTCACACTACCCACAGGACACAGCAGCCACCTCTAACGTTTGACCTTTGACCCTGCCCTCTTCCCGCTTACTGACTCAAGAGGCCTGAATGCACGCCGAGTGACCACAAGCCCAAAGCTGTTCACCAAAACCCCCCGCCTCCCATTGTGGCTGGTCGGGCCGTCACACAGGAAGCAGCCAGGACACATTCCCACCTCCCCTCCTCCCTTTTGCTCCTCTAACTCCTTCACATCCTCTCTCCGATGAGGAATGTCCTCCCGCTGCGATGGTAGCCAAGATGTGGAGCGGGCTGCTGTTTCCTGCTTGCTCGCATCTGTTCCCTCCAGCGCTGATCCCAGATAGAGGCTTCCTCGAGCCTGGGAACGGGCCGACCAGGCTGACAGCTGGTCGCAGGGGAAGGACAGCAGCTCGGCTCTGCCTGACACAACATCCAAGTTCCCAAGTCGGTCCCTCGCCCGAGGCCACAGCCAGTGGTTGTTAAACTCTAATGAGGGCGCCAGACTTGATGGATCTGCTCCTCATTGGCCACGATAATGAGGATCGATGTTTGAGATTTGCTCAGAGGCAGCGGCAGATACTACATGTGATATCACGGGTGGGAGGTATTCAAGAGCAGGGCCGGCCCCAGCTTTTTGGGGGCCCGAAGCAGAGTTTGACATTGGGCCCCCTCACAAATCCAGAACTAATGTATGACGGAACTTTTACAGTTTGTGTTTACAGTTGTTTACTTTTTTTGAAGAAACGGCAAATACTGAAACTTGAGTTAAAAAAACAACAAAATAAATTCCACATGGAGCCATTGAGTACAAAACAAATATGCATCTTTATTGAGTTCATGTATATTAAAGCAACATAAGCATTCAGTGCAAATCTGTTCCCATTTCATCAAACCACGACACGTCAAGGCAGCGATTTGTGATTAAATAAGAAGTTTTCCTCCTCCTCCTCATCCTCCTCTCCCCCTTCGCCATTCCCCCACCTCCCTTTTTCTCCGGGGCTGCCTGAATGCTTTAAATACTCTATTTGAGCTCCGGCTTTCCCAAAGGTTTGTGTGTGTGTGTGTGTGTGTGTGTGTGTGTGTGTGTGTGTGTGTGTGTGTGTGTGTGTGTGCGCCCCATCCCAAAGAGGAGCCATGACGTAGGCTCTTTTCCGAGTGGTGTCCAGGTGTGGAGAGGATCAGATTCCTGTGATGGGATTTATGGCGGCGTCCCCACACCAACACGGCCCTCCTCATTCATCGAGGCCCCGTTTGATGTCCCAGTCTGCTCCGGCAGACATTTCATGGTGGACACATCATTAAAGTTAGAAAAATAAGCCGCTCTTGCGACAAACAGAGGTCCTGTGCTCTCTCTCTCTCCCTTTGCTCCCTCCTCCTCTTCCCCTCCTCCTCCTCCTCCTCCATCTCCACTGGGGTTTGTTGCTGTTTTTCCAGGCCCCTTCATTCCCTCCCTTTGGTCCAAGTAATAATAATAGTGCATTTCCTGCTTACCAGTAACTACAGTGACGCGTCGCACACGGGGGCTGGGTGTCGGAAAGCAATATTATGAATCAGTGCCGTGTCGTGGGAGTGGAAGTTTCTACTTTACGCTGAAGCTGAGTGACTCAAGTGGAGTTATGGCGTTTTGGATTCACTACAGCTACTGACCTACTGCAAAGAATGTAAACTGGTTTGTGTGTGTGTATTTGACTCAATGGGGGATTTCATATCTCAAAGGTCATGTCTGAAGTATTTCTCTGTCACAGGACCTTGTTGTTGTTGTTGTTGTTGTTGTTGTTGTTGTTGTTGTTTTGTACTTTGGAGCATTTGACTTTCACTTTCCAGTTCTTATGGAACTTCGGAATATGATCCTTGAAACACATGGAAGAGCCCGGAAAAGCTTCCCTACATGAAGTTACAAATATTGTTCACTGATTCCTCAGAGAGTTTTCCACAAGATCCATTTAGCTTTTAATGCATGAGTGCTGCGGAAGAAACAGGGTGGGGATCCAACAGGTTTGGGCCATGAACACCAAACATCACTAAACTGATCTCTAAACCGAACGGAAGAATTTTTTTGAAAATCCTTAAATTTTTGTAAAATCACCAGTGTATCACTTTTAATTTAGGGATTCATGAAACAAAAGTGAATGAATTCTGACAATACAGGGAAAATAATAGTGGGCTAAGTGACCTTGTTGGATGCCTTAAACATCTGAGCGCATCTAATGCAAACTGCTGGTGTCGTCTATCAAAGAGAACACAAGTCAGTAGTTCAAAAAACAATCAGCCTGGATTCTGTTAAGTTACAGCAGTCCATATGGAAGTCAATCCATTCCTGCAAAGAGTCCTCTTTTTCGCACGATTCTGAAGGGCCTGCGGGGCCTGAAGGGTCGGTTATAACTCAGTTCTGAACAGCTGCAATGTCTCCTCCCCTACAGCAGGGGGTGATAGTCTTCTAGTATCTTTGGTTCACCTGCACTTGGAGAAAGTGACCTCCAGGACTTTCTGGTGCCTCCGTTTGTTAAACCTCTTGACGTAGTTGTTGCTTCGCAGGAGGCCGTCGCCGGGCTTCAGTTTACCCCCCAGCAGGGCCAGGAGGTCATTGGGAAGGTGGCGCCTCCGGTGGTAGATCTGACCCATTACTATGTATCTGCTCCCTTGGGGACAAAGAGGGGAGATGTTTGTGTTAACCGGGAAAAGCTCTCAGTTAGACATTTTTCATTTCCATTGGTTAGAAAACACAGGAATTTCATCTAACAGTTTCACACATCAACATATCTCTCTATTAGTGTTTTGCTCAAGAGCACAGTTGCTGCAGGCAGTAGAGAGATTGTGGGGCAGACTAATGTACAGGTTGATCTCTGGGCCTGAGGTCTTCACTGCTCCACTCACCCAGCTTGATGTCAGGACATGGTTTGCTGCACTTGTAGGTGTCCAGGACCAGAAGACGAACTTTGAAGAAGAAGCTGTCGGGTGTCACGTAAAGACGACTCATTTTGTAGAATCCGTCACTGCTCACCATCAGCGTGATGAGCCGTATTCCTTTACGCAACACGTCGATGTCGTGAACAATCCCATTGACAGCTGTTGGAAAAGGAGAGACACACGGTTCATGGAGGAAGATTTAGGAAATGCTCATGTCTGTGCAATATGAACAGTTCGCCCTTCTTTGTGTTTTTAGAAGACTTCATTTGTCAAACTACACGTCAACAAGTAAATAATGACGTTATAAAGACGTATAAAGGTGTTAATATTATTGTTAGAAGTAGATGTTTATCATTAAAAAACAATGTTTCCAAATGGTGCCAGTTCTCCTCTGGATGATGGGATTTAATCACTAACATCTGTAACCTCAAACCTAAACCTAACTCAGCCATAGAAACACAGAGACAGTTATTGGAGGAGGGCGCGTCCTATCCAAAGGGCTTTTTCACAACCTGGCAGCCCAAATGTTGTTATTGTTGGCTTAGTGATGATCTGTCGAGCCCTAATGAATGGTTCTATCAGGACTATGGTTAATAAGACACAATTTGTAAACCATTTGAGTTATTTGATAGATTGACCCATATGGAATATTGTAGCTTGTGTTGAACATAAGATTTATATTTCTATTATTGTTGTATTTATTCACCTATACCACCAATTTTTATTTTTATTTTCTTAATTTTTTTTAATTGTTTTTTTTATTTATTTTATTTTATTTTATTTTATTTTATTTTATTTTATTTTATTTTATTTTTTATTTATTAAACTCATCTTTTATCTAATGACTGATCCTGTTTATTTTTCAATACATTGTCTTACAGAAGAATTATGAAGTAAAATTGCTATACATAAAATATAATATACATATAAAACTCTCTGTTTATCTCTCATCCAGCAGAATCTGTCATGGTCTCTCCTTGTGCACTTACCAAACTCGCTGTAGCAGTAAAACTCTCTTTCCTCCCTCTCCTTCCTGCACTCGCTCATGCAGAAGGCGTCGTGTGTAAAGTCCGACTCTGTGGAGAAGACGGGAGAGAGGCATGAGAAGAGAGTGTGTGTGTGTGTGCGTGTGTGTGCGTGTGTGTGTGTGCGTGTGTGTGCGTGCCAGCGTGGAGCCACGCTCTCATCCCAGTGTCATTGGAAAGGACAAGGTTGTCATTAAGAACCCCAGGCGTCACATTCCTCAGCCAGGGACCGGAGGAGGAGGTGCTGTGAGATGGGATTGCTTCCTTACGTTTTCCCTCTTTAATTACAATAAGGGGACGTTCTCACTTGCTTATAGTCATATCATTATAACCCAAAGGCTCCACACAAAGGGACGCATTGACAGCCAGGGAAGAGGGAAGAGACGGTAATTAATGGCAGAGGACATCAAAGGAATGGAATCTGTCCCAGGTCACGTGTGAACTCTGATGTGATGTACAACATACGTGATGTTACTATTTCCCAATATACTTGGCTGCAGCTGACTTCTCTGCTCCACCACTGCAGCCAGTTCCACTTTAGTAGTTTGATCATCCATCCATCCATTCTCTCATCTTTGCCTGTTAGGTGCTGAGGCCGATCCCAGTGGTCGTTGGGGAGTGGTACACACACGCAGGGACACACTCATTCACAGCTATGGGCAATTTATAGTTTACTTATGTAGGCGAGCAAACTCCACACAGAAAGGTTCAAGTCAACCACAGCTGGATTCAAATCCAGGACCTTCTCGCTTTGAGGCACCAATCACCCATTTCACCCATGTTGACCTTTTTGGTTCGATTTTCTCCCCTTCTTGTTTCTCTTTTCTGTCTCTCCCCCTGTGTCTCCCCCCTTTTTCTTTTTTTTCTCTCTCACCACAGCCTATGATGCGTTCCGCAGAGGCCTCCACTGTCGTATGATGTCATCCTGTCAGAACTGTACCTACGAGATCATCGAACTAACAAAAGTGATGCCATCTGCAACTCTGCAGCTACATTATGATGTCATTTCAACATGACCTTTACCGGCTGTGGCCAGCTGCTGTCTCCATGTTTGTCACCCCTTTGTGTTAGATCACATGAACATGACACAGTCTGGTTCTCTCTATGGTTTTAGTTCTCTTCTTTCTCTCTGTCCTTGCTTCTCTCCCCCCTTACACACATCGGCCCACCTAACAGAACTGTGACCTTGTGGCTTCACTATTATCCACCACCTGTCCAACCCCACTGTACAAGTCGGCGTTTCTTCATCTCTGTGCATTTTGTCCACATTTTTAGGTCTCACTGATGTTTCTTAACCTTTTTCTCTCTTTTCTCCCCCTCTCTGTATCTCCAGAATGTCTCATAACTGCATGCTCATTGTCCTGATAAATGCTTTCCTCAAATATTCAACAACAATCTTGCTTAATGTTCTTGACTTTGTCAACTCATTTTCACCACACAGGTCACACAGTTTCCAAGGTCTCCATACAACAAATGCTTCCGTACCTCGCTTCAGGATGTCAAACTGGTACAGCAGACTGGACGAGCGGCGGTTGAAGAGGACGGATGGGCGAGTGTTGTTCCGGTGGGCTCCGCCGATACCTGACTGATAGAGACTGGACTTCCCCGGACGGTTCTCTTCTGGGTCCAGCCGCCGGTTGGGGGGATCCCTGCGCGGCGAAGGGGCCGGTTGGTGCGGCTGAGCCAGAGCAGGGTGGGGCTGACCCCGTGGCCTGGAGTTGGGGTGGCCCTCTTGTTCATTGTGCTGAGGTTGAGTAAAGCTTAAGTTGGTGTCCGGGCCACTCCTCTGCACGGTCCGGTTGGTGATGACGGCTGTAGCTCCAGTCAGCTGGGTTTTGGGAAGCAGACCGGCAGCTTCTCCTCTGGTTTTCTCACTGTTGTGTTCTGCCAGACGGTCGCTCTTGGGGCTCTTCTTGCTCTTGTTGTGTGGACTGTGGTGGCGAGGGATGGGGGCCAAGTCGCTGTGCTTGGGCCAAACACCGGCAGGTAGAGGGTGGAGGGTAAACTTTGTGTCTCCGGCCCTGCTGCTCTTCTCCAGCAGCTCGTTGATGGGCAGGGTGGGCTCTTTGACCAGCAGTCTGCTCTGGTTGCTCTGAGCAGGCTCCACCAAACTGCTCTGACCCTTTTCTATCAGTGCGTACAACTCTGAGGTGGAGACAGAAAAGACATGTGCTACAGTTAGACGTTTCCTGCTAAGTCAAATGGTAATGTACAACGTTAGCATAGAATAATATCCTCTCATCCTACATGTGCAGCATGATCTGATGCTTGTATTTAATTATAATTACAGCTACAAATTCTTGACTCCTTGAAATACGAGATATTTCTTTATTTCAAAATAGGAATAGTTCCAATACGTGAACTGAAGCTTTATCCGTAACTTTCCTCCCCGGATAAGACGCAGATAAACACAGAGCTTTGGTATCTGTATGTTGACAAGTTTCAACTTTGTTCAAATCTACAGCTGAACTGTTAGTGTTTCAATTTAAGGCCAAATTTATAAAAGTCATATAATCCTCAATGATACTATGCAGTCAACTGCTCCTCACACATCACAGCCAAATCAAAATCAATCAAATAATCATTTTTATGTAAATATTCCATATGGGAACAAAATAAGTTAAGAAAATGTCATAAGATGTCTAAGCTTTTGGGAGTTTATCAACAAAGGTTTATGATGTATAACAGACATTTGATGGAAGAATCCTGTTCCATTTAGTAACAAATGATAAACAACAACAGAGCAGGGAAAGCCATAACTTATAAGAGTTTAGTATCATCAATAGAACTGACTAACAAAAGTGAATTAAGTATTATTATACCAAAACTTATTGCAAAAATCTGTGCCTGTTTTCCCCAACAAAACTGTTTTAACCCCAAAAAATGATTGAACTTACCGTTGTGAACAACATGCTCCTCTGTGTTGGAGAGAGGAAACACAAGAAACAAGAGCAACATCATAGATCCTGTCATCCTGGATGTTCTGCACCTTGAGCTCTGCCGGGTGTCGGGATTCCTGGGATTTTTATATGGGCCCTGCCTAGGAATGAGATGGGATGGGATGGAAAGGGGGGTGGGACGTCCCAGAAGATGAAACACTTTGACGTGACCTCACACACTCTTTTCATTCATAAGTGGATTCCAAAGAAGCACCCTTTGTTGTTTACCATACCAGAAGGTAAATATAAGTTCTGTACAGACATTTGCTTGTGTTTATTAGTTTTTAATGAAGAACATGAGAAGGTTTATTGAAAAAACTAAAAAGCCAAAACAATGCTCAAAATCATCTAATTTGGAACCTAAGGAGTCTTACTGGGTGAAATAAAACCCACACACTACTGATTATTAACCCTTAAAATGAGCAAAAGCATGGCAATGAAGGAACAAACAGGCGCATGGGCTTGGTGTTGAGAATTTAAAGCTTTTCTTTTACAGGAAACTGTCAGCTCTGTCATTGCTCATAAATACCAGGACAAGCACTTTTGCGTGTACTGACAAAATGCATCGCTTTTATCATGTAAAATTGATATTGCTCCTCTCTTCAATTTCACATCTAAATCCAGGTTTCTGTCCAGCCTTCATGTCCTGATGCATACTGCCCTCTTCAGGATCTGATATTGTGATGGGATTGTGCAGTTTCATATTTCGCACTGTTATGAAATGCATTTCATCTTCATGCCCGGGCATAAACATGTTTCTGGCTGCTCTTATTTGCAGAATACAAATAACAGTGGCTTTCAGAGGTTAACCAAAATTTGGGGTAACAACGAAAGTGTTCCACATTATGTCTGTATGTATGTGTCATATGTATGTTTTTGACTGGTTTGTTTGAATTGGCTGTTCAATTCATCCTGAACTCACTCTGCTGCTTTTCAGTGCCCATGTCTGATTATGGATCATGTGCTTCCATCCTGTTATTTGATCCATAATCGAAATGAATCCTCGTCACACATTTGATTGCACCATAACTGGTTATTTCCAGTATCGATGCTCGGGACAATCACAAGGCTATTGTCCACTCTGATTTACATCGTGATGCGTTCATTATCTATTAAAAGGAAGCTAAATGCGACCCAGATGGGACTCGAACCCACAATCCCCAGCTCCGGAGGCTGATGCCTTATCCATTAGGCCACTGGGTCATTACGCGCCTAAAAAGGGGAAAATACATTATATCAAACAACAGACACGTACGACAGCATTGCTATAACGTACGTTTAAGTCGCATGGGGGTCATTTCTAAAGCAAATCACCTCGTATCCGCTGCACTTTACGTCATTCATTCGCACTATTGTTCCGCTCTTAAGATACGATAGTAACACATTTTTCTCGCGATGCTTAGAAAGCGTTGCCTTTGACAACAGCCCCGTTGTTTATAGCATTTTTTTTTCTATTCGCGGCCAATGGGGAGGCGCTCTGTGACAAACTGACCAATCAGAAGTTTGACTTACCAGGGCGTTTATACATGACGTCACTGACACGGGGCGGGCCAGGCGAAGGGACGGACTCGCTACGCGGTAAGCGCGAGCTCGTGCTCTGTCACGAAATGTACATTTTAAATACATTATCTTGGCTTTGAACGTTTTAAATTGAAGGCTACGGTATTGGGTTTGTATCGGGGTTTTATCTACAGGATTTGGGAGACGGTGTAAGAGTCAGACTCCCGTTTCAAATGAGCCACATGATGTTAGATAACCGGCTTGGCTCCTGAACAAGTAGCCTGCTAGCGTTAGCGCGAGCCGACCTGACATTATACTGCTGGCTAGCAAACTCGAATCAGAAGAAGCCAGCGATCAGCAGGTGACGAGACACTGGTTTGTCTTTGAATACTGAACCCTGGTCTCTTCACAGCAGGGTTTATCGCAGTGGGGACGATTGTTTGGCTCAACAGTCCGACATGTCAGCTTGCAACGACAGCGGAGATCGACTCAGCCAGTTCAAAAACAAAGGCAAACATGCTGTGGTAAGATCCGACCTGCCGCCATCGTAAACGACACGGCGCGGTGCTGCACTTCAAACCGTGTTGTCTTGTGTACCTCCGACAGGAGTTCCGGCGCAGGAGAGCGGACGTCAACGTGGAGCTGAGGAAGGCAAAGAAGGACGACCAGATCCTGAAGAGGAGGAACGTCAACAACCTCCTCAGCGACCCCAGTCCAGAAGAAGTGGACCCCAACGTACAGGTGAGATTTTTCTCCGTAAATCACAGGTGAAATACGTCTACATGACAAACACAAACAATATGCACGCAACAGCCCTTCATTTCTTTTGTCACAAGGAATTACAATTTCTGACACATCAACATTTAACTATCACCTAACATTAGCATCAGCTGTAACTCCATCTATTGGTAATGTTTACTGTAACCTGCCAGATTGAAACATTCCAGTACAGCCTGATAATCAGCTAATATAATGGGGAGGAAGCCCCTAAATGCCACCTCATTGTGCGCCCCTGCTGCTTTAGGAGCACTCCCCAGCAGGACCCTTCACACCCTGCTCCTCTCCACCTCACTCTCCCAGTATGTAATATTAACATAAAGAAGTAAAGAAAATGTTACCAGTTGTTAAATGAAGTGAAATGAAAGTAAACATCACAATTTCCTCACTTCTGTTTCCATTACAATTACAGAGAAACGCAGTGATAACATCATGGAGGAATATTCCACTTAATTCCCACTTTATAACATGATGTGTTGGTGCTACAAGGTCAAACTTCTGTGTGTTGTGCGTGCTGTAATCTGTGTGTGATTCTGTGTGTGTCTCATCTTCAGCAGTGGCCCGTGGATGCCATTGTGGCAGGCGTGAACAGTCAGAGTCTGGATCAACAGCTGCAGGCCGCACAGGCTGTCAGGTAACGATTGTTTTTTAAACGATTAATCTACAGATTAGTTTTTCCGATTAGTCAATTAATCTACAGATTATATTTATTATGCAATATAACAATTATTTCTCCCAAAATAAATATCAAACTTATCTTATAAATATTTTGATATTTTCTTCAATCATCTTCTTCTGACAACAAACAAATGTAACAAAGATTATCCACTGCATTATTCCACAACAAATAATAGCCCGGTTTTGACTGATAATCTCCGTTTTACAATCCAACATATTGCTTATTTAATTTCAAGTAAAAGTGATGGTGCAATCTGTATTCAACAACAAAAATAAATGAGGCAATGTGATTTTCAAGTCACTTTCAGAAGAAATAACTCGATTATGTCGACGTGTCAGCCCAGCCCTAGTCACGGCTGAGTCCTCACCCCAACTTGTTGCCTCTCCCTTCACCTTCTCCGCCCAGGAAGCTCATATCCAGAGAAAACCACCCGCCTGTCAACACCATCATTGAGGCTGGCCTCGTCCCCAAGTTTGTCAGCTTCCTGGCCATGTCGGAATGCCCTCCCATTCAATTTGAGGCAGCTTGGGCCCTGACCAACATCGCCTCTGGGACCTCTGAGCAGACCAAGGTGGTGGTGGAGGGAGGGGCCGTCCCAGCCTTCATCAGTCTGATGATGTCGCCACATCCGCACATCAGCGAACAGGCCATCTGGGCTCTGGGCAACATTGCAGGTGGGGAGGAAACCTCCATAGTGTTACACATTGGTTATGTACGAGGTGATGCATAATGTTTAGTTATGTGTAAAAATGGAGGAAATATTGGGACTACTGAGATACTGAAGTGACCACCCAGTGAAAGTTCCTGTAGATAATTCCAAACCCTTTTTCTTTATTCAGGCGATGGATCCAACTACAGAGACCTGGTGATCAGAGACGGCGGCCTCCAGCCACTCCTGGCCCTGCTGGCGACCCCTGACCTGTCTGCCTTTTCTGTAAGGTTCCTTTCACTTCCATCATGCACTTCACTGCACTCCTGCTCAGGCACTTAGATGTTCTAAACTGACAGTCGACTCTTTCTTACCCCACCAGTCTGGCTACCTGCGCAATATTACCTGGACGCTGTCCAACCTGTGTAGGAACAAGGACCCGGCGCCTCCCCTGGAGGCGGTGCAGCAGCTGCTCCCAGGCTTGGTGCGTCTCCTGCACCATGACGACAGCGACGTGCTGGCTGACACCTGCTGGGCCCTGTCCTACCTGACTGACAGCACCAATGAGAGGATAGAAGTGGTGGTGCAGGCTGGCCTGGTGCCCCGCCTGGTACAGCTGCTATCCTGCACTGAGCTCAGTGTCGTGGTATGTGGGGCAAGTTTTTCTTTCAGTTAAAATGTTAAATGTTATATACTCATTTGTTGTATTTTGCCATGGCATCAAAAAGTGATTTTCTCCCCCTCTCTTCTCAGACCCCGGCCCTGAGGTCGCTGGGAAACATTGTGACTGGGACAGATGATCAAACCCAGAGTGTTCTGAATGCAGGTGCTCTGGTCATGTTCCCCAGCCTACTGCGCCACCAAAAACACAACATCCAGAAAGAGGCGGCCTGGACGGTGTCCAACATCACTGCAGGCAAACACAGCCACATCCAGGAAGTCATCAATGCAGGACTGGTGCCCATCCTGGTGGAGATCCTCCAAGAGGTCAGAGCGCCGGAGCACAAAGAATGTCTTTCTCTGCTCTTCTACATATGTTACAAGTTTCTAAATGTAAGAAGTGTTTCCTGTTCAGGGAGAATACAGGACTAAGAAAGAGGTAGTGTGGGCCATCAACAACTACACAAGCGGAGGAACGGCAGAGCAGATTGCCTACCTGCTCCAGAGCAACGCCTTGCAGCCTCTGCTCAAACTGCTGACAGCCAAAGAAAGCAAGATCGTCTTAGTCATTCTAGATGCCCTCTCCAATATCTTAGAGGTGAGTGACTCAGACCCAATAGAATTCTTCATCGCTTCACAAACATTCATTTCATAAGTTCAGTTTGCCTTTCACAAACACAACTATTCACCCTGTGGAAAGAACTAAATGTATATTGGGCTAGGAGAAGTTTGAGAGTCTCTATCAGAGAAACACATTCAACAACCACCGAGTCCCCTCCATTTATTTATTCTTAAACTTCCTCCAGAATTTAATCTAGGTCACATTAAGCAATGAATGATGTACATGACTTCTTGACAATGTCAGGGTGAAAAATCAAATGTATCATCATATTATGTACTGCATTATTCCACAACAAATAATCGCCTCGTTTCAACTGATAATCTCCGTTTTACAATCCAACATATTGCTTATTCAATTCAAGTAAAAGTGATCGTGCAAATCTGTATTCAACAACAAAAATAAATGAGGCAATGTGATTTTCTAGTCACTCTCAGATGAAATTACTGTGCAACCTGAAGTCTAGCAGCCCAACATAAAATCATCTCTGAATATCGACACATCACCCCAGCCCTAGTATCATTTATGATGAATTTAACCATTTGTGATTTTTTTCCCTCTACAGCTTGCAGACAAATTTGACGAGAGGGAGAAGCTGTGCCTAATGATCGAGGAGCTTGGCGGTTTGGATAAGCTGGAAGCACTGCAGCAAAATGACAATGAAGCCGTTTACAAGGCGTCTTTCAACCTTATAGACCAGTACTTCTCTGCATCTGTGAGTTCAACCAACCATTGAAAACTGGGTCTAATGGGAACAAATGATTGAGATGTGTGTCCGGATTGGACTTCAGTGGTTGAGTTTTGTATCCCTGTGAGATAATCGTCCTCCATTCCTAAAACAATCACCTCACCTCTGGTTCATCTTGTAACTCGCTCCCTCTGTTTGTCTCTCTTGTCTTACAGACTGATTGCGACGAGTCGGTGGTGCCCGAGTGCTCAGAAGAAGGATACACTTTCCAGGTCTCGGAAACGACCCAAAGCACTTTCGAATTTTAGCGCCTTCAATTTTCTGCTTGTAACATGGAAAAAAGGAAATATTGTCAATATTTTTATATTTGTTCAGCTGTCATTTTCATTCTTGTACATAACAGTACAAAGACAGAATATTCTTTTTTTTACGATTTGTAAATAAATGTTACTAAACAATAACTGTGTTCTTATGGTTATTAGATATGAGATAGATATTATCAGTTATTTGTAATAGATTGGGCTGTAAACAGATCTTTTCTTGCTCTCTGTGTGGGGATGGACAGAGCCACCGTATCAATGCTACCACTAGGTGGCGCTGAGACATACACTAAATGCTTGTGAACCTACTAGCTGTAAGGACCCTGCAGGTTCAATACTCTTATCTGTAAACTAGTTTTTGATTGAAAACCATCATGCCAACCCTCAGGGAGCATTCCACCATTTTCCGGCAGAGCCCCGTGGCCTCAGACTTAGAGGTGCTGACTCTCATCCGTGCTGCTTCACACTCGGCTGCAAACCGCCTTTCCTGTGCTGTCTTGTCCTTCTCCGACAGGAGTTCCAGCGCAGGAGAGCGGATGCCAACATGTTGGGCCCCAGAAGAATTGTTGAATGATTTGATGTGTTATTTCCACACTTATCTGGCCGACATTTCTTGCTAATTGTTTTCTGTAATATTTAAGTACATTTGGAACGTAGCGTTTGCAAACCAAGTTGGCGGCGTATGTTAGTGAACTGTTGGCACGCTGTTGGTTACACAGCGGGGTAGCAGCACTTTCTTCCCTCCAAAAAAGATTTGAGTCATTCCCTAACCCACACTTTGATTTTTCTACTGTTCTATTGTCTCCTTCTCTCCCTGTCTCTCCTCCCCTCCTATAAGAGGACAAGTCAACATGTCGTACTGCCCCACCCCAATCAATACAGTTTAGAACCGGGCCTCAGAAGAAGTGGACCCCAACGCGCAGGAGACAGCCAATTGCACAAACACAAACACACACTCTACATCTAGGAACATTTACTGCTTCTTCTTCTTCTGTGTTATGACAGTAGATGCTGCTTGATCACCAAAAAGGTCTGGTAGACATTATTAAAGATTGTTTTGAAGCTGGGTTTCCTAATGTGTGTTGTTTGTGTTGTCACTGAGTTGACTGTTCTGTAGTTTAAATAAAACTATATTGGAAATGATAATAGATGAAGCTGTTTGGAGGCAAGGGGCGACATTTCAGTGTGAACACATCAGGCCATCAGACCGTCAGACTGTACGTGGCCCAGGCAGAGTGGTGTAGTTTGAACTAAACATGAAATACCTGTTTACCAAACATCAGAGTGTCTGATGAAGTAGACAATTAGTCATTATTGGTAATGAGGATTTCATTACATTTCTGAAGATTCATATTAATCTTAATGCATAGTTTAGTAATGTGTAAATGTGAGTGTTGTCACTGTTGTAACTTTAATGTCTGATGATGACATGTTGTATTTTCATAATTTAATGATGTCATTGGTGTACTATTCCTTTGGTGATGTCATTACTATGATGAGGTCACTGTTGTTTATATAAGTAGCTGGAGTTACACTATTGACTGCAACACATGTTTCTGACTGTGTACTAGGAATACAACAGACTTTATTTTCCTAATGCACTGAAATCCCAAGTAATCTACCAACATCTACCAACATCTACCAACATGTACGGTAGATCCTGCAAAAACTCAGCTTGCAGAGATCGACTCAGCCAGTTAAGAAACAAAGGCAAAAATGCTGTGGTAAGATCCGACCTGCCGCCATCATAAACGACACGGCGCTGTGCTGCACTTCAAGCTGTGTTGTTTTGTCACCACCTACAGGAGTTCCAGCGCAGGAGAGCGGACGACAGGGTGGAGCTGCGGAAGGTTAAGAAGGACGACCAGATCCTGAAGAAGAGGAACATCCATAACCACCTCAGCGGCCACAGCTCAGAAGAAGTGGACCCCAACGCACAGGTGACCACCAGCTGCACACACGCACACAACACACACACAAACACACACACACACACACACACGCACACATCTAGGAACATTCACTGCTGGTTCTTCATTTCCTCATCTTCTTGGCCCCCTACTTGTTTTTGTGTTGGTCTTGTAGAAGGTTTGCTTTGTGTAAATGATGATGACAGATATAATATAAACAAAAATATATGAAAATAAAGAAGCAAAGAGAATGTTACCAGTTGTAAAATGAAGTGACATGAAAGTAAACATCACAATTTCCTCACTTCTGTTTTCCGTTAATATGGCAGAGATACGCAGTGATAACATCATGGAGGAATATTCCACTTCACTTTAGAATGATTCCCACTTAACACTTGATGTCAAACTGCTGTGTGTTGTGCGTGCTGTAATCTGTGTGTGATTTTGCGTGTGTCTCATCTTCAGCAGTGGCCCATGGATGCGATTGTGGCAGGCGTGAACAGTCAGAGTCAGGATCAACAGCTGCAGGCCGCACAGGCTGTCAGGTAACCTCTGCAGGCGACCGCCTGTTACATCATCGAGTATGCAGCGGCCGCGGGTGAGTCCTCACGCCACACGTTGCCTCTCCTCTCCCTCCCTTCACCTTCTCCGCTCAGGAAGCTCATATCCAGAGAAAACCACCCACCTGTCACCACCATCATTGAGGCTGGCCTCATCCCCAAGTTTGTCAGCTTCCTGGCCATGTCGGAATGCCCCCCGATTCAATTTGAGGCAGCTTGGGTCCTGACCAACATCGCCTCTGGGTTCTCTGAGCAGACCAAGGTGGTGGTGGAGGGAGGGGCCGTCCCAGCCTTCATCAGTCTGATGATGTCGCCATATCGGCACATCAGTGAGCAGGCCATCTGGGCTCTGGCCAACATTGCAGGTGGGGAGGCGACGTCCACAATGTGACTTGTTCCTGTGATGTGAGGCTATGTTGAGTGATTGTGTGCTTCCTATTCTTTTCATTACCATGATGTTGTTTCTCACAGACTGCAGCACTATTAGCAATTGCATAAGTAAAGTGTCTCATTATGCCCAAAGGTTATAGATGGTTGACCTGTTCAAGGCAGTTAAGGGAGTGGTGTGTTGGAGAGCGTCAGAATCAGTGCATCAGCATTTGCGTCCTAGGTGTTAAGTGTTGATGTGACAGATGAGAACAGAGGACACACTTTCTTTTTTAGCTGGTCAAAAATGGAGTAAATATTGGGACACTAGCTTCGTCCGTGTTCTCTTCTGAAATGTAAGGTTAAAAACGAAAAGCTTATGCATATGATAAAAGAATAAAGATGTTTGAGGTCGGACTGCTGTTGAAATCTGTTTCACATGGTGATCAGTCGTCTTCCTGAGGAGATACTGATGTTACCACCCAGTGAAACTTCCTGTAGACGGGAGATCATTCCAAACCCTTTTTCTCTATTCAGGCGATGGATCCAACTACAGAGACCTGGTGATCAAACACGGCGGCCTCCAGCCACTCCTGGCCCTACTGGCGACCCCTGACCTGTCTTCCTTTTCTGTAAGGTTCCTTACACTTCCATCATGCACTTCACATAATACACGTAATACATCTGTGCTAGAGGCTGAAGATTGCACTTTCACTAATCAAAGCTAACTCCTAAGGCAGAAGAGTTTGTAGTCATTGATCTGAGTGAATGTTGTGACTCTGAAGTCACAGTGACGGTTTCTTCTCTGCTGAGGGCCGATGTGATCCTGTCAGCAGCCTGGTTTGTGATTCTGAACAATGTTTTGACACTTCTTCGTTCTAAACTGACAGTCGACTCTTTCTTACCCCACCAGTCTGGCTACCTGCGCAATATTACCTGGACGCTGTCCAACCTGTGTAGGAACAAGGACCCGGCGCCTCCCCTGGAGGCGGTGCAGCAGCTGCTCCCAGTCTTGGTGCGTCTCCTGCACCATGACGACAGCGAGGTGCTGGCTGACACCTGCTGGATCGTGTCCTACCTGACTGACAGCACCAATGAGAGGATAGAAGTGGTGGTGCAGGCTGGCCTGGTGCCCCGCCTGGTACAGCTGCTATCCTGCACTGAGCTCAGTGTCGTGGTATGTGGGGCAAGTTTTTCTTTCAGTTAAAATGTTAAATGTTATATACTCATTTGTTGTATTTTGCTATCAAAAAGTGATTTTCTCCCCCTCTCTTCTCAGACCCCGACCCTGAGGTCGCTGGGAAACATTGTGACTGGGACAGATGATCAAACCCAGAGTGTTCTGAATGCAGGTGCTCTGGTCATGTTCCCCAGCCTACTGCGCCACCAAAATCACAAAATCCAGAAAGAGGCGGCCCGGATGGTGTCCAACATCACTGCAGGCAAACACAGCCACATCCAGGAAGTCATCAATGCAGGACTGGTGCCCATCCTGGTGGAGATCCTCCAAGAGGTCAGAGCGCCGGAGCACAAAGAATGTCTTTCTCTGCCCTTCTGTCATCTACATATGCTACAAGTTTCTAAAATGTAAGACGTGTTTCCTGTTCAGGGAGAATACAGGACTAAGAAAGAGGTAGTGTGGGCCATCAACAACTACACAAGCGGAGGAACCCCAGCGCAGATTACCTACCTGCTCCAGAGCAACGCCTTGGAGCTTCTGCTCAAACTGCTGACAGCCAAAGAAAACAAGATCGTCTTGGCCGTCTTACAAGCACTCAACAATGTCTTAGAGGTGACCCAGTCCCAACAGAATTGATCGATAATTTACAAACAACCACTGAGTCTCCACCATTTATTTATTCTAAAACTTCCTCCAGAATTTAATGTAGGTCACATTAAACACTGAATGATGTACATGACTTCTTGCCAATGTCGGGGGGAAAAAATCTGATGTATCATTTTGATCTCTTGTAATGAATTCAACCCTTGGTGATTTTTCCCTCTACAGCTTACAGACAAATGTGACGAGAAGGAGAGGCTGTGCATAATGATCGAGAAGTTTGGTGGTTTGGATAAGCTGGGCGCACTGCAGCACAAATATGATGAATCCATCAGGACGTCTTTCAACCTCATAGACCAGCACTTATCTGCATTGGTGAGTGGCAGAGTTCAATGGGAACAAATGATTGATGATGAGATGTTTGTGCGGATTGGACTTCAAAGCTAAATCCAGGATTTAAAGGTTGAATTGAAGAAGGGGCCGATCTTGAGGCAGGGGACAAATTTGACACACACGGGTTGTGACTCAGTACTGCCGCCCCATGTGGTGATCAGGAAGGAGTGACTGAAAGGGTGAGCAGGGATTAAATAGGGAGTGAACAGGTGAACTCAATCAGGTAAATGAGGTGTGAAAAGAACCAGTCTGTGCTGAGGAAAGGATAGGAAAGGAAGTGAGGAAGGTGAAGGAAAGTAGTGTCAGAATAAAAGAAAATAGGAATCTTTACCACACCTGTGATATGATTGTCCTGCTCTGGAAAATAATCGTCCTCCATTCCTAAAACAATCACCTCCACTCTGGTTCATCTTGTAACTCGCTCCCACTGTTTGTCTCTCTTGTCTTACAGACTGATCACGACGAGGCACTGATTAACCGAGTGCTTAGAAGCAGGATCCTATTTCAGGCACTCAGAAACGACCCAAAGCACGTTTGAATTTTAGAGCGTTCAATGTTGGTGCTTGTAACATGAAAAGGGAAATTAAAATGAATGTTACTTAACAGTAACTATTCTCCTTCTTAGGGTTATTAGAGATGAGCAGTTTATGAAAGCTGGAACATTTTTGAGCAATCAGTGGAATGAAAATAGTAGGGCGGAGGATAGCAGGATTCAATCCAACCAAGTGGGTTATTGATTATTTGTAATAGATTGGACTGTAAACAGATCTTTTCTTACTTTCTGTGTGGGGCTGGACGGAGCTACTGTATAAATGCTACCACTAGGTGGCGCTATGACATACACTAAATGCGTGTGAACCTACTTGCTGTAAGGACCCTGCAGGTTGAATACTCTTATTAAATCAGTGGCTCATGAGGGAAGAGAAAGAAGAAGTTATGCAGAAATATAATACTTACGCTGCAAGATTACACCAGGTCAAACAGAATAAGTAAATCAGAGACTAAGTTAATAATGTTAAATGTTTAAACTCCCTAAACCATGATGTATGATTGCTTTTACTGAGCTGTTAGTCTTTATATGTTATTTTTTATAGTTTAATCTGTTAAATGGTTTATTCATGTGACTTGGGGAATGACATCACTTCACCCCAAGAATCCAGCTGACACCATGTTTCACGTCTAATGATTCCAACACTGTGTGCTCAAAGACAATATTTAAACAAGGTTTACAGCTTGACAGTTTGAGTTTGTGGGTGATGTCAACGGACTTTAATTACCCAACTTTTTCTTTCAAAAACTGTAAAATCCTAACTGGATTGCTTCTCTAACTTACTATGTCGCCTAATGCAGAAGACCTAAATCCCGACTCACCTACACATGTTCATGTGAGGTTTATGCTTAGAAATTGTTTTATTTTGGAAAACAAAAGGGGGCCGGAAGTGTGCCCATCGCATGTGTGTGGCTTTCCCTGACGCTGCGTGCAGTAGCAGAGCCTTCATCTTCATCATCACGAACAACTTCAGTGCAGAGGTGTCCGGATGGAGGGCGAGTGACTCCGTTGATTTGGCGACTTAAACCCTCCTACTTGTGGCCCGGGGCATGAAGGGATATTTGGGATGTAGTTTTTTGCATTTTTTTCACGGATCGCGAAGGGAGCGTGATGCCAGCGGAGAGGCTGTGACACCGTTCTGTTGCGTTCACAGGCAGCGTGATTTGCAATGGTGATACGACAAGCTAACCCCTAGCTAGCAGAGGGACTGTTTTGGGTGATATATTTTGGAAAAGAGTCACACGCTGATACATGAACTAAACGCTTATAGTGAGTCATCTTCAAGCTGGAACACAAAGGGGAATGTCTAACCAAGGAGTTCGGAGAAATGGCCCAGTGAAGCTGCGGTTGACAGGTAAGCGAATTTAAACCCCCTCCTGCGCCGCTCCGAAACGCTAGCATTTCAGCTAGCCTGCTAGCCGATGCTGTGGATTAACGAGTGTCCATGTTAACTGGTGACTTTAACCTGAATGCCTCGGTGGAGAAGTCGAAAGTAAAAGGGACATTTTGTTGTATTTATGTTGACCAACTCCTTAATTTTGTAATTTTTTATTGAAAGACTAACAGTCCAGTACTTGCTACTTTTGTAATTTGAAACTGAAGTGAAACTGTCAAGAAATATCAAGTATGAACGTAGATTTTAACTTTCATACTAATAGAACACATAAGGGATTTTATACATGGATTCAGATCCACCACTAAACCCGTGAAGCTGTCATCATTTAACGTCATAATATTTTGTCATTACCAAAAGACTGTTCACCCATACAAAATGCAACATGCAATATATTCACGCTTGAATCTTAGATTTTCTTATAAGGTATCTCAAGTCTTTCACTCTTGGGCTGTCACATTTTCTTCTCGTATTGCTCAGTAATATTCTAAAGTTGCATTTTCTCCCTGCTGAACAAATATTGGCTTACACAGAGAACTATTTTGAGCACCCATTTTCTTGTATTTTCTGGTTAGCTAGTGTTGCCCAGTAGAACTAAGAGTACAATTTCTGTGCATTCATGTAATAATACTTTGTAGACCGATGGACTTCAGTGGAAGCGAACCTCAGCCTAGTTTCAAAAACCAAATCATCAGTATCACCATGGCAGTCTTAGCATTTATGTTTGATCAAGTTGTTAGCAAGAAATACATTTCCCAGTGTCTCCCCTCCATGTTCCTGTGGTGGGAGCTCCGCTAAATGTTTAATTTGGTGTGTGACTGCTAGACTAAACAAGAGACGCAGGGAGCTGATGATAAGGATGTCTGTCTGCTACCATTTCTGATTCCACTCCTTTGGATTCCATGCACAGGCGCTCTGTCCCCCATATCATTTCTTTTGCCATGATGAAATTTAGGTTAGACGGTGTGGAGGAACGTACAGTGTGTGACAGGTGAACAACATGTTCTATTCCCCAGTGGAAAATGTCAGCGCAATTATCCAGAACCTTATGTTGGTACAGCAGAATGAAATGCTCTACCAAAGTTCAAAGACCTCCCCTGCCTTCCTTCCTGTTCGCCCGCTCTAATTCTCCTTTTTTTTCCTCCATATGGGGAATGGTTTTAAATGGGCTGCAGTGGTCTTCAGATGGAATCCCAGGAATGTGAAGCCTCAGAGAGGAAATGTGAGTCTTTCCCAATCACAGACACATTCTCCGTCTTCCTTTACTCGCGAGAAGGATAAGAAAGACAATGACAGTGTATGTGAGGAAAGGGAGAGCTTAGGCACACACACACACACACACACACACACACACACACACACACACACACACACACACACACACACACACACACACACACACACACACACACACACACACACACACACACACACACACACACACACACACACACACAGGATCACTGATGAATTTAACATTTAGTTGTGTGCATTATCAGCATCACAGATGTGTGTAGTTGTGGCTGGCTGTGATTTATGTGTCTGAGGCTGTGTGTTTAGGCCTGATATTGCACACTGGCAGCAGTCCAGTCCTATAATGTCTGGCTTGTGGTCTTTCCCATAGTCTGCATGCTTGTTTCTATTCTATTGAGGAGGAATTGCCTCAACCAAAAGCTTGCATCTGAAGAAGTTAAGTTAAGGACCCTTGGTAGGCTAAGCTTTGATTTTTTTATTTTTTTATTTTGAGTTGAATTGTTTCCTTTTTTCGGAACCTATTTGTCATAATTTGCAGACACAATGGCACCAATGTGACGGTTCTGTTTTGAATAAATGAACGAGTCTTCTGTCTGGTGTAGATTTTGTGCTTCTCAGATTTTACAGATCTGTAAAATCACAATTCAATGGCTCTATAATCCCCCCAAAGGTATAATAGCATTTGGTCATTGAGCATAATAACAATTTCCCATATTTTTCGGGGTACTTTTTCAAGCATATATGTCTTTGTTGAGTCTTCAGCCTCCTGCAGTGTCTTCATGTGTGCCTCAGGTGTTTGTAGAGGCACAGCCAAGGCTAATCACAGCGCCTCCATCAGTAACACTCCCGTCTGTCTGTCTCCAGCTGAGGCCAGTTATGAAGGGAGAGGTTCTTGGGGCATTTAACTACATGTTTGCTATTTTGCCGCTTAATTTCAGTGAGGCTGTTGCAGTTTGCCCCTCCCCCCCTACGCTGGCTTCCCTTCTTGTCACAGTGATGGATTAGCATTAACCCTGGGTGGCCTTATGCACGCTGCAGGTTTTTGAGCAGATTCATCACTGGTTCAGTCCTCCAGCACTGCATTAATATCCTCCCTCCTAGTTTACCACAGAGGGGTTTTTTTTGAAGCTCCTCCTTTCTACTTGAACATGTATCTGGGACAGCAGAACTTTGATGCTTAGATATGGAGCAAATTCATCTTGGGGATGCTGCTAGATGATGGGTTGTTGTGTCCCTACGGAGCTTGTAAAGGACCAGATTGGCTTTGAAGAGCAGTCAATTCAGGCAGCAGGAGTTGGTGTTTGCTTTACTAAATTAAATTACACAAGATGGGTGTTTTCCTTCACTTTTCTGCTGCTGGAGATTCTCAAACTTGAAGTAGCTGACATGTCTGAGGGGACGGATCCACCTCTCACTCCTTCTGTTAGGAACGGATCACGCCTGTAATCCATTTCATCCACTAGCCTCCTCACATCCTCAGAATCTTTCTTTGTGCACTTTCTTTGTGCACTTTTGATGCTCTAGCAAACCCACATGTGCACATTTTCAACATTTGTTGTGTTTTCATGTGTGTGCCCGTCACTCCACCCCTTGTTCAAGCATTTTGGGAAGTTGGTGCCGGAGCCTGGAAGGCCAGGAAGCTGGCGATTAAGATAAAGATCCAGCCGCCGTCTCGGTTCCAGTATAATGTGTGTGTGTGTGTGTGTGGAGCTCCTGGTAGTATGGGGACCCTGTGATTGTGCTGGTGGGGTCGTTTACTTTGATCCATCAAGCTGTTTTTATTTTCAAGTTGTTTTTATACAATGCAGAGTTTTGACAATTGAAAAGTGGACCACACTCTGTGTTCATGATTCATGGTTGTATAATGGATGTGAGTCATGGCAGTGTTGTGTTTGCTGCTGCGATGCACTGCTTGGTCCGTCTCTGGCACGAGATCAATTTGGGAACGAGCAGTCCTCCTACAGAAAGTGCAGTTTGACCCATTTATGAAGCAATCATTAGATCATTTTAAATGTCACGTTGTTTTGATTTCAAATTTGTAAAGTGCTGCAAATATCCAAAAGGTCCCATCTTACAAAATCATTACATCACCAAACAACTTGAGATTTAGCTAAATTACTAGCGTATCACTTTTCTGTATCAAACTGAATTACACTTCTGAAATAAAAAATGGAACACGTCTCCAAACTACTGCACACTGCTCCAAAACTGCACACGGATGCCGAAACACATGAAGTGAGCGTGCCAGCAGCCTCTACGTGATGGCCCACACTCCACACGGATTTTACACTCTGATTGGATGTGTTTTCCTAAGGGGAAGACTATGCAATGTTTCAGTTATTTCTAAGTGATCAGTGCGCTGCATATTTCCACCGCTGCCTCCGACTGTGCTTGGGCAACGTTGCAGTCGTAGACATTCCTCGAATGTTTCAAAGTAAACCTGGACAGAAGTCTTAAACGTACATTTCTACAATAGATCTTTTTCTTTTCTAGTTTTTCAAAAGCGTGTGTCTCATAGAATTGCTGAATCTACACAGGTCACCCGTGTTGACCCATTCCTTTGAGAACAGGTTAATCCCAGGTGGTTGAGGCACTCAAAGAAGCTGCTGTAGTTCCATAAGGCTCACAACTGACATAATTTAAATTTAAATTTAGGTAGACTGACAGTTACATGAGCAGAAAGGTATCTGGCATAGCGCTGTCGTCTCTCAGTCTGCTGATGAATCTGCTGCTGTGGGCACGTGAGGCAGTAGTTAAGTCTAGACCCTTGAATGAAATCTGAACTAGTCCTGAGTTCATGGAAAGCACAAGAGTCTCAGTTAGAATGAATTGAATCATCTGTGGTGAGATAATGAGGCCAGATAACAGCTTTGTGTTTCATCTGCACTGGATGACTCATCTGGGTAGTCTGCCTATAAATGTGCTGAATTATACTCCAGTCTAAATATTCAGTAGTATAGATTAGTCAGGCCTTGCCAGGAGAGAGGGGATATGAACGTGTGTGTGTGAGTTGGTGGCTGCACGACCGTCTAGTCTTGCCTCTTTAAGCATTTGGGGTCACTGTGTTGTGGTTTGGTTTTGTCATGCAACACACTGCACTACAGCCAAACGTTCCCCAGCTTTGTTTAGTCTGCCTCACTTAGATTTGATTTCAAATACCCAGCCACACTTGCACTGCTTTTACACACTCGTATGGCCCTCTTCATCATATGGAAACCTTTACATGTGCTCTGTGATGTGCCTGCTCCAGCTGTAAGTTCAACCTGAGGTGTTGTTGTATATCATTTGCAGAGGAACTGGAACTTTTGACTTCCAAAATTCCAAGCATAATGAACCACTTTCATGTCCCCTTTAATCTTTGTTTCTATGTTTTGGCTTCATAATTCTGCCAGTGTGTGTGGAAATGTACAGATCTGTGTGAGGTGTGCTTGCATGTGTATGTCTTGAGCACATTGGGGGGAGAAGAACTTTTCTTACTCCCTTCTGCACACTGATTGTTATGGTGTGCGATTTTAGATGTTATCTCGACAGCTAAGTCTGACACCTACATGCTTCAGTTGGTTTACTGCCTTTGCCTGCTAGGCCACATGCTATGACATGTGACATGCTGGCTAGGTGGTAATGTTCAGAGAAAGGGGATAATCACTCTAAGGGTTAATTGTAGTTGTTATAACTAAGGCTTCTGTTAAAATATATTAGTAATTAAGTTTCTTCATAATTGGTTTGTTTATCAGGCTTTAGCCATTGATCTGCCAGATTTCCCACCTTTTTCGCCCCAAAAGTTCAGAACTTAGAATCAGGAACTGCATCAGGAACTAGGCCTGTGTAGAATAGGGACTATGGGGTTGCTTCAGCGAGTTCCTGTAATTGTAGTTCTGTGCAGGACTGGAAATATGAGCAAATGGTTTCCACACCGCTACGGCGACATCATTTCCACAAGACCCAAACAGCCAACCTGCATCCTGGTGACAATGCCTTGTTCTGAAGGACCATGCTGATGTCTAATGTCACCTCTAGGAAGACATTGCCGAGTCTCTGATTATCTTGGAACCTGAGTATGCTGGTCGTTTTCCCAGAATAGAATCCTGCTTTGTGTGTAGTTGCTGCTTTGATTATTTCTGACAGACTGTGATGGTGTGTCTCCAATGTGGTGTTTTTATTTCTTTCCTTACCTTTTTGTCTGTTTTTAACTTGTGATGTATATGCAGTCACAGTTCAACTCCTTGTTCTGCTCTAGAATTCCTAGCCTAAAGCAGAAATGCCAAAATGTGATCTCATGGCCATAAGGGGTTAACTAGGTGTTCCCAGTGATCCTCAGCTAGATTAAACCTACTATCCTGCTACTCTTGACCTATGTCTGAACCTAAAAAGAAGGTGTCTTCTGGCACCCAAAAATTCACGAACCATTCCAACCCCGGACTTGGTGCAAAAGCGGAATTTAGTATTCGTCTACCCCGCAGCTCATTCAACCAGATGGCCGGTTACCGAGTGTGGTAACTACACACAGAAGGCCTTCGTTGTTGGTTAGCAGTGTAATCTACCTTCAGTTAGATGATTCTTTGCAGATTTATTTTCACTTAAACTGATGAGGCATTGACGAGTTGTTAAAGAGAGGCGATTGTTTAAACATCTGCTGAATGTTTTGCTATGTCATTGGAAAATCTAGTCTAGCCCCCATAAATGTGTCTGTCTTCCTACAATCCTCCAGAAAAAGTACCTGCGCTTTCGACCTCTGCTGCAGGTATTTTACTTAAAAAGTTAATGGTTGGGCCGTTTCCCGTTCTGATGATTAATTCCATCATTTGATTCTATCCAATATTTCTGTGGTAGTCTAAAATCTGTTGATTTTGAGGATTTATAATGGATCACACTTTTCCCCTCGCCTTACACCATTTGTCTTCAAATCGCCTCATGGAATAAAGTACTTGGTAGGTTCCTATCCCTTCAAGTGTTTTTTGTTTTGGATTTTTGGCAGCGTCCATGCTGATTTACAGGGACATAATCCCATAATGCCAATGAAAAGGGAACGCAGAGGCCCAGGCTGTTTGTGGTCATCTCACTTTCCTGCGTATGCTTGTATTCCATCCTGCTAGGGAACCCCTGGGTTGTTGGCATGTAGGTTTAAACCCCATTATCTCATTGATACATTTGTTTTCAGTTGACTTGTGTAAATTCCTTTTATGAGTTCAGCACAACAATAGTACAGCAGCCATGGAGGAACATTGCTCTGGTGTGATGTAAGCTCTGTGCTGCTGGTCAGTCCTCTATTAACTCAAGATGGATGCCACTTGATATCTGATCGCACCAAACATCACTGTTGTGTTGACAATAGGCAAGTGAACAAAAACACTCTCTTTGTGCATTTCAATAAAACATTTTGTTTTTGCAGGGATTTGGCATAAAGAGACTGTGAGTCGGTGATGAAAGGTCACAGGACACTGCCAGTCTCATAATTCCACTTTGCTGTCCTCCATGCTGGGCTGGTTCTCTTGATGACAGGGTTTCTGAAATGCTATACAAAAGGAGCTTGCTTTCAATCAAACCAAATTTGTTTTGAAGATACGATGTGTGTCGGGCTGCAGTTGATCATTTTCCTTTTTGAATAATCCCCCAATGATCAGTGGTTGTTGTGTTTTATAAACTGTTGTGTATAAAGGGGGGGGGGGGTTCAGCTGACCATGACCCTCTGTTGGCCTTCGTTGCCCACGGTGAATCCCACCACAGGTGCACACCACCACATCAATTGTAAACCAACCAGTCCAGTGTACAGCAGCAGTAGAATGACTCCATGCACAGACAGGAGCGAGGTTGCTGAGTCATAGAGGCCATAACCCTGTAAAGACAACAAAGACTGAGCCAACAGCCTAACTCTAGTTGACTGGCCTATCGCTGGACTACCAGGGAGGGATTTGCACCTACATCCACTTTGCCACACTGGTGAGTCACTTCAGGCAAGGCACCATTACTAAGGTAGACCGCAGCAAATGAAACTGCTGCTCAGGGTTTAGTCATCTGTGCTGCTTCCTTATGCAACTTCTGTATTTTCATGCAGGTTTAGTCTGTTGATGCTTTAGTCATGACAACCACAATGTGTCTGTGTCCAAACAGACCATTCTAATTATTTATTTATTGATTTTGTTTTATAGGTTTAATGTTTAATAGATAACTAATTGATAATATGGATTGGTAATTGTAATATTGTTTGTATTAGTTTACTATAGACGTCTTTTTTCAGTGGCTTGTACATCGGTTTCAGTTTGATCTGCTTTTTGAATTCCTTTTGAACTTGGTGGCATCAGGGTCCTCCCTGAGCCGGAAAATGGAAAGACTGAACACCTCAGTGTTGCATAACAGCCTCTTACCGGAGAGGAGGTGGGCTTCAATATGCAGAATACATTAAACTTTCCAAGTTCCTCGGGAGGGTTTAGCTGTATTATATGCTAAGGAAATCTTGCCTTTTATTTTTATACAATTGCAGGCTAGATTTCAGACGTATGATCACAGCTACAAACGTCATTAACCCTGAGACTTGAATTTGGAAAGAATACAAATGCAGGTAATTCATCAAAGATGCGATTTGTCTTAAGCGTTAGTCTTGCATTTTGGTAGACGTGGATTTGACTTTTTTCTGCACCCCGTCTTTCTTTGACTCTCTGAACACACACACACACACACTGGGCCTTTGCAGTCTTTTTCTGATCTGTGTTCTACTCTCTTCTCTCGGTGAACAGGATGCCCCCTCGTCTCTGTCATTTAGCTCTCTTCCTGCCTCTCGCTCAACCCCGGATCTAACCCAGACAGCTGACAGACGACTGTGCTGCTTTGGCTCCAATTTGGTGTTTTTTTTTTTCTTTCCCTTACCCCTTTATCTGTTTACAACTTGTGATGTATGTGCACGCACGATCAGTCCCTGTCCTGCACTGCAATAGCTAGCATAAAGCAAACGTCACAATGTGGTCTGGGAGCCATAAGGAGTTCATTAGGGGCTCCCAGGTGCCTAGAAATGAAAACTGTCCTGCTCTCCCTGATCTACGTCTGAGAACCTAAAAAAGTAGTAAACCGACCAGAAACTGATACCCCAAGAAATCTCAAATGCATGTTCTGCTGCCTCTGTAGATCCATATTCAGATATCAAAGCGATGCTGAGAGAGACGGCCAAATGATGTCAAACAATAGCAGACCTAGAATGAGTCATGGGGAAGGCAGGTAGACGGCAGACTGTAACGTCACGCTCCATTAAACCTACGGTCAGAGATCACAGAGGAGAGAGCACCCATGATGTTCTCATGGCGTAACTCGAGGTGTTTAATGTTTCCTGGAGATCCTGGTGATCTGTCGCTCTGCCAGGATGGAGTTGTAAATATTAACACGTTTTTGCCGGTGGTTAAATTGAAGGCCTTTCACTCCTCTGTGCTAGGTTTTCATATTAACAACTCAGGGATCGCACTTTCCTCCCCCGCTGTGTGTGTGTGTGTGTGTGTGTGTGTGTGTGTGTGTGTGTGTGTGTGTGTGTGTGTGTGTGTGTGTGTGTGTGTGTGTGTGTGTGTGTGTGTGTGTGTGTGTGTGTGTGTGTGTGTGTGTGTGTGTGTGTGTGTGTGTGTGTGTGTGTGTGTGTGTGTGTGTGTGTGTGTGTGTGTGTGTGTGTGTGTGTGTGTGTGTGTGTGTGTGTGTGTGTGTGTGTGTGTGTGTGTGTGTGTGTGTGTGTGTGTGTGTGTGTGTGTGTGTGTGTGTGTGTGTCACACGCGTTCACTCACATACATGGCCACTCCAATTGCATCCCACTCTCTCCCTCTCTGGGGTCTGTGTTTTCATTTTCAGTGTGGGAGAGAGACAGTTGGAGGACATGAATGATGCAGTGGTTTCCATCGTAGAGAAGGGGATCAAGTAGCTCGGACGGCGCCAGTGTGCCACACCGTCCCACTCCAGTCTCAACATAATCACAATAACAGCACCATTTCCCACCTGTTTACAGGCTCTGAAGTTGGGACGAAGCACTGGTCCATTCCTCACGCTCATGCTCCGTCTGTCACTTGTTTTGTTTTGCTCTGTGCTTGCTGTCTGTCTTTTTACTTGAGCTGGCAGATTCAAAGATCCAAGCAAATAAGTCTGTATCTTCGGTAGTCATGTTTATTCTTTTCTGTGGACCATAACTTCATAGGTTTCAGGCTCTGTGTGAAATTGCAGAGGATTCTCTTATTTCTAGAGGCTTATTTTTGGAAACCTGCTAGGAATGCAATATCACTGACAAATACACCTATAAAAGAAGATTGTTGGTTTCCTGTATTAATACATGGATTGCCAAGCAGGAGATGACAAACGATAGCATCATTTGCATTGAAAGGATATTCTATTTTTAGAAATAATGAGCAGCTGTCAGGTTTGGGTGTGGCTCATCCAGGAACTTTGCTACACAGGTTAGGTTTGGACATTCATTTCAGGCCAGCACGGCACTATAGCTGCATACTGTATATCAAATCAATGCAAAGCCTACGTTGGCTGAATGTGGTCACTTTTAGTTTGTTGCTTTATTGTTGTCTGTATATTTCTGCAGCCACTTCATTAGCCACAGGCAACAGAAAGTCTTGAACTCATCCACCAGGCTCAGCTCCATATTTATATGTACACATGTATAAGGAGAGGTGAACCTCGCCTCTGCCATCCTCACACTAGGCTCTCACTACTCGGCTCACTGCCCAGGCCTCGCTTTTCTGTCAACAACATAGTAGTGGCATACCGGTGTGAACACAGGGATTCTTCGTACAAATGGCTGGGAGTGTTCCAGATCCTGACGCAGCCTATTTGACGTGGACATTTCCTGAGTGGTGGAGCCATATGCTGCTGGCTGACTTATAGCTGTACTCGGTCATATTAACAGATTGCCTCTTATGTATATTAAATTAGTAGTGTAATTCAGCTTATTTGTGACCATCTGGATACTTGAGTCGTGCCCTTCTGCTTTTTGTTATCTTCCTA
This sequence comes from Genypterus blacodes, assembly GCF_046128005.1. Taxonomy (NCBI): domain Eukaryota; kingdom Metazoa; phylum Chordata; class Actinopteri; order Ophidiiformes; family Ophidiidae; genus Genypterus; species Genypterus blacodes. The sequence continues at coordinate 1,099,274 of NW_027467038.1, read as the reverse complement.
ACACCTACTCTGTGTTTCCAGTTATGGGTTTTTAGAGATTTGACGTGTGAAGGGTGTTTTTATCGTCAGCCTTTCCTCTATGAATCCGATCGACTCCAATTTCTTCCAGAGGGCAGAATATTTAACGATGTTTCTTATTGTCATTACAGTTGAGCCGCTGTGATTCATAAATATAGATGGCGGTGTAAGGAGAGCCAATCTTTCGGAAACACATCTATCCCATTTCATTAAAGCATTGATCCAGGCTCCTATTCAGGTGCCTCGGATGTGAATCCAACTTGGATCCGATCAGACCCACATCCTCCTCATGATCTCTACGGTCCATTGACACAAAGTGCTCCCTAACCTTGAAGCTGAGTTCATGAAGAGTGTCTGACTTGTGCTGTAGTATCTTGACATAAAACAGGTTTAAGGGATGACGAGGATAGAATACGCAAAACCCGATGTGTGTCAAGATATGAAAGTGGTCCACTGCCTGGCACTTAATGCCCCAAAAAGCTACAATTAGGCAACATTACGATTACCAGGAAGTGATTTATGAAAGTGAGGGAACAGATTTACAAATCCCCTGCATGCCTCTGTAGGAATGTCAGAAGTCAGGAGAAAAGCTTGATCCTAGCACCATTGCCAGCGGCCAAAGGTTGTGGAAAGAAATCGGAATGGTCAAATAGTTTGGTGCAGATGGTTACAAAAATAGGCACGGTCGCTCGTTCCCGTCCAAATGTATTGAAGAAGGCTCTAATAGTCTTAACAGTGATTTTAATGCAGATGCCAGATTTCCCATATGTGCACCATCTATGTAGGAACTGTGTCCCAGTCCACATTGCTTACTCTGCTCTGTTCTCTCATCTCCTCTTATCTCTTTCCACCTCCCTCGCTTCTCCTCACTGAGTGCTTCCAGTGTGCCAGAATGTCAAAATTCCTTCGTCCAAATTAACGTCTCCCCTCTCCTTCCCTCCCTTTCTCCTCGACTGTCTGCGTTCCACAGATTTGTGACTCTAGATAGACCTCTCCCCCTCCCCTCCTGACATTCCTCCTTTCCTCCTCCTCCATTCCACCGTAGATTCCTGCCTCCAGATGAGGAGTTCTTCTTACGTTCTCACTTCCCAGCCCCTCTGCCCTGTGTACCGACTACTTTCCACTCCAGATTCCTGACTCCAGATTGTTGGCATCTCCCTGGGGGAATGGGGGGAGGGGGTGGCTGTCAGCTGTAGACTGCAGGACTTTGAATTGAATGACATAATTGACATCCTGAGCACTCACCAGGCTGCAGAAAGGTTAAGGGTGGGAAATTGAGTAATGGGGTTTCTGAGCAAGTGCAAAGGAGAAAGAGGTTGTTGATGCTGTGGCATGTACCAGTTTTGGAGAAATTGATGTTAATTCATGCCAAATGATGTCATTTAACGGAGTTTTCATTGCGTACCTGCAGCAGTACGGTGAAGTTGGTCACGTACACTCACTCGGGATACGAATGCTTGATAAGGAGCTAATCTAAGTTTGTGTTGTGTTCCTGTAGTGAGTAAGCCAGTCCGTCAGCGAGGCGTGAGGAGGGGAAGAGGAAGCATTTTGTTTAGATGTGGAACAATGCTGTGAAAGAGCCAGCGTGGGGCCAAAGCAGGAGTCAGAATGGGGACAAAAGCAATGCAGATAGGCCTGAACTTTAACAGTTGAATGACTGTCACTGGTGGGTGTGGGTGTTTTCCTCCATGTTGTGTAGTTTTTGAAGGCGAGTTCATTTCCAACAGCAACACTTTGAGCCTCTGTTGCTTGAACTTTGTAAGAGGGATGATTTTGAAATTTCATTTTTTTCAAAAGAGCCATGGAAAGGTCAAGCTCAGTGTGATGGTAGACAACCACTTCCCCTATTGTCATTCTACACTTCTCTTATTTTGTCAGGGTGTGACTCGATTGCCCTTCATTTCAGGAAGCCTTTAACTGATATCGTTACTGGTTAAACATTACGCCACACTGGGAACTGTTTCACAGTGACTCAGCTCAGTCTCTGGAAAGCAGAACCTGACTTTTTATATTGTGTAGTCTGATTGTATTGCAGATTGGTGAAAAGACGTTTTGTGAATAAAAACTGATGTTCTCCAAAGCAGCACTTGACAACCAAAGCCCGTTGTTCACTCTGAGAGACGTTGCCCTGAAGGGGTTTTGGTGTGCCTGTGTGTTTTTCAGGCTTTCAGGGAAGCTAAACTCAGATATTTCCTCTTTAAACAGCCCTTAACCACAATGTTGACCATGCTAATATTTGGTAGCACTTGACATTTATGGGCGTAATGTTGTGTTGATTAAATATCAGCACAGCGAAACACAAACGTGTCGGCTCATTTAGCAATCAAACCAGACTAATGGTGTTTGGCTTTGACAGGGGCTGATTAGTTGCGTATTTGAACGGTGACGTCACAGCACACAAACCTTTACAGAATTACATATTTTAGAGAATGGACTGGAAATGTGTTTAGGGATTATTATGTCCTCCTACAGTATCCCATTTGTGCGTTAATTCCCTGCCAAAGCACATTTCTCAAACATGTCTGCGTTGCCCTTCAGAAACATGTTAGTCAGTGCAGAGACGGAGAACAGGCCGTTTCATTCCACCTAACGGCGCCGCTTCCCTCAAATTCCTGTGTGATAACGGGGCGGTGCACAATCATTTCTCCCACCAAAAGGGTAAAAAAAACAACAGCCAACCAATGTAGCGTAATTATAGCTGAGTCATAAATGCACGTCCTTGTCACGCTGTTTGGGAATTAATCAAACAAATGGACCACATAATGACTGTGGAGTTGGCAGAGCGCAGTCACAGTCACGTCCTGGAGTTACTGACTAGAGATCCCTGGGCTAGTGAAGAAACCCCACGTTCTGGCTTGATGATGAAGAGGCCAGTGGACTGTAAGGTGTAGTGATCTGACATAAATGCAGCCCATCCATTTCCTCTCATGTTACTTTCTCTCTCTCTCTATACACGCAAAGTATTTGTATAGCATAGTAGTTAACGGTGTCATGGTCTTAATGTGACAAATAAAGTCAGAGTAGGAGGTCCCCTGCAATTTCTACACCTCAGATGGAGTTTATTGGTCTGGGGGAGCACGAGTCAGCATGTGGAAATGACTGTGTAAAGTCCTTTGTGGCTGTAAAGGGAGCCGTGCAATGTCAGGGAAGCTGTTAAATCCTATTTGTGCTTTGTGTTACAAATGTTTGTGCCCGACAACAAGTCTGAAGGGGACCTTCTCTCAGAGCTTTTGGGTGAACTCAGTGCACTTTCTAGTCTTCAGTACCAACATGAGAGTAACCCCTGTGATGTCATAGAGGTGAGTTTTCCCTGACTTTCCACAGCGCCCTCTGAGCACCCATACTTTTCCCACCGTACTGCCCAAGACCGACGGACTGTAGTTAATGTGTAAAAGCAGTGAAGTACCCCTGTAGGTGATGAAGCTTCACTCTCACTTGGACATCATTGGGCGCCATTATTTTGTTTTACTTTGTCAGGTCTGACAATTGCGCTGCAAATGTTGATCCAAACCCCACAGTCCTTGTCTCTGAATTCTCTTTTAAGTGGATTATTTCACAGTAAATGAAATGGAGATTGATCACACTTAGAAGTAATTTTCCATGATCCCTCTATAAAAGCACATTATGACATTTAATTGACTAGTCTGTCACTCTACGGTGCAGTTTCCATAGAGAGCGCCCTGTTTTGAACATACAGTATCACTCAGCCTCTCAGCCCCCCTGCCTGTTTTCCCAATGACTAATGCATGAAGCAGCCGTTACAGACGCGAGACTCTGAGACTCCCTGACAAAACAAGAGGGCATCCCCTGACATCCCGCTCCGCCTGTCTGTTTATAACCTCTCACCCTTTGACCAGGATTAGTGTCAACGTTCAACCGGGCCTTTGTATCCAGACAGATGGTGATGTCACAAATCCCCCCTCCCCTCTGGCGGCTCTGCTTCCCAGTCCGAGGCACATGGTTCATGTTTTTGTAAGGCATACTAAAGGGCTTTATTCTCATGCAAATGCTAACGGTCATACATAATTGCATTGAGATTTATGTAAACTGAAGTGTGGCACTGAAGCACCGTTTTAATGAAATTCAAAACATTTATCCATTTGGCCCAAGTAGTTCAGTGCAGTTTGAATCTGTTGCCCAGTTGTTTTGCTGTGTGTGTGGAACACATGAACACAATCGACTGAGACAACACACGTCAGAATTCCAAGTGTCTGTTACTTGAATAGCTCCTTTTATCGTCTTTAAATACAGTTTTGCAGGTTCAGCGATTGTGTCAGCTGTAAACGGTACACTACCAGTTCCCCCGGGGACAGGATGCTATGGTTGACCCCTGGAGGTTAGGGACACATTATCTGGGTCACTGAAAGGTCACTGTCTAGTCTCTGTGTTCCTCAGCTCCCAGACAGTCTTAAAGCTATTATCTCTGTTTGGTAGTTACTCAGATGAATTGGCTTGGTTGGGTCATTTGTGGCTGTTAGCTTGATTTATTGCTTGTTTCAGACTGTGGTGGGTTGGCTCACCTACAAATGGTCCCAAAACAGCAGCTGTTTCGAATCCTTTTAACAACAATGGCGCTGGGTTGACCTTTTGTGACCCTTTAACTACTGTTATGGCCTTGTTCTGGATGAGGAAAGCCTTGGGTGGTCATATTAGAAATAAATGAGGTATTCGTGCAGATCCGGAGTCAAACTGAGTTATTTTCTCTTGTAGAATAATTTTTTCACAAATGGATCTGGACAGCAGTAACTTCATGAATATATTTGGAAAGCCATATCAGAAATACTCCAACTGGGCTCTATGTGATCATTTCCATTCTTTGTTTTGGTCTTATATCGCTTCTTTTTGCCAATGTACAGAATGTACAATAAACAATGTGATTTTTGTTTTTGGAAATTGCCTCTTCAGATGCTGTTGCAATGTTTCCCACTTTAAATCACCACTGGGAAAAACTCCAGCCCCCGACCACTCTGCATGTTTAGATAATGGATGGGTGGATGGATGAGTTATGACATCATCCTCCAAACCAGATACATTTAAAAAGGACAGAAAAATACCCCATAGACATGTGGAGGTGAGGAGTGGAGATGTGATGGACAGCATTTAAGCCTCATCATGTCATACAGCATGAACGGAGGGAAACATGTTGACCCATAGGTTTCATGGTGCCAGAGAAGAGATCCAGTATCTATAACCTGCTACAAAATAAGATCCCTCAACTCTGTCAGCAGTGTGTGTCCATGGCTTATTTAGGCAAAACCAGTTTGATTGTAGCTGAGAAGAGTTGGACTGAAAACAAAAGGTGCGATTTCATCTTCCGTCAATGACTCAGCTCTCTTATTACAGCCCATTGTTTTGAAACCTGTGCAGCTCATTTGAGTCACTCAGATGTTGTAATGAATCTTTCCTGTCCAATGGCTCAGGAATGAATTGTCATGCCTCTATCCAACAGAAGTCATTAGAGGTAATGTCTATGGAGATTCCCTGGTGATGTTACAGTAATTGATGGTTGTCAGCTGGTCTTGTGCTTGCTTGTCATTTGCAAGTCACCTGTGTGTAGCCGGATTCCAAGTCTCTCCTTCTACTGTTACTGTGAGGATTTTGCGGTGGGGAAGACGATCCACTGAGAGTACAGAGGGCCAGATACGCCCCAGGGCTTCCTGCTTGTTTTACCGACTCCTCATTGGCCCGGCATATCATGTTTGGATCTGGACGAGTTTGTCTGCCTAAGGTCACCGTGACCTGCTGCTCACAAGACGGCTTCAACACTGCCGGATCCCCACAGAACAAAGGAGAGATTGAAATTGCGTTGAAGCTGCGGGTCACAGTGGTCAAGTCTACATAAAACTTGGATTGGACGATGAGCATATTTAGATGTGTTTATCAAAATTCTGGGAATGGATATTGGAGGGATAATGAAATCACTGGGGCTTGTGTATCATATGACGTGTTCAGTTTCTGACTCTGTTCAGTTTTGACTTCTTCTTTTCCCCACTTACTGCTCCTATTGCACACTCCACTTCAGTGCTAAGCTTGTCAGGGTGTTTTGCTTGTCTTTCTAGAGAGCTTTAGGCAGGGCTGGAAATGGTATTTGTGTCGTAAAGTCCTTTGAGACATTGTTTGTGATATTGCGCTGTACAAATAAGCTTGACTTGACTTGATTGTGTGGATGACGGCAGTGTTGCAATTATCCCAGTTATCCCTGCATCTTTGCTTACCCGGCACATACATACTGATGCTGCACCCAATGCCCTCGGTGCCCTTAGTGCCCTTAGTTCCAGGGCCTTTTATAGACGGGCTGCTACAACCCTCTTTTTTTTCTTCTTTGCTAAATTGCAGTTGCCATCAAGAACATACTATTTCGTGTGTGTGTGTGTGTGTGTGTGTGTGTGTGTGTGTGTGTGTGTGTGTGTGTGTGTGTGTGTGTGTGTGTGTGTGTGTGTGTGTGTGTGTGTGTGTGTGTGTGTGTGTGTGTGTGTGTGTGTGTGTGTGTGTGTGTGTGTGTGTGTGTGTGTGTGTGTGTGTGTGTGTGTGTGTGTGTGTGTGTGTGTGTGTGTGTGTGTGTGTGTGTGTGTGTCGGACATGGGAGATGTTGCTTTATCTCTCAATGATATATTTGATACCATCATACGTTATATGACTGAAACTGTTGTTTTTTATTACTCTTTGAACCTTGTATCTATACACTAATTCATTACCGATTGCCACAGCCAGTTGTGCCCAGAAGCAAAAGCTGCAAGACGCCATTGATAACAATGAGAGGGTTTTCCTCTGATTGTGGCTGAGAAAGTGTTTTAGTTTTCTGGTTAAACCCATAATCTTCTCTCCCATGCTTTGGTAACCTGAGAGTTAAGTCTCAGTTGCACAAGACAGTCATGCACCCAACCAACAGATAAAGCAAGGACCATGTTCTTTACCTGGTTTGGCTGTCAATGATGGCCAGCAGATATGAGATATGGGGAGAAATATTTAAAAGATACTAATTGATACACAGTATTGGAGGAGATCTTTAACTACAAGGATTGACGGGTGTAAATAATTGTATTCAAAATCACAAAAGAAGTATTTAAGGGTCTTTGGGGTTGAATAGACCGTTCCAAAATAGGAAGACACTGCAGCAAGAAAATACAGAAAAATAGTAAGAATAAAAGAATTCCAAACAAATAAACGGAATCAAATTTGTTACTTAACCTCCCTCGTCAAATGTACAAATCACTTGGGATACATGTGCATCAAATAAGCTTACAAGTAGATTTCCGTGGCGAAGCCTTAATGCTATGATGATGACCTACTTGTTGAGTTGGACTCCCTGTACTCCAGCTTTATGCCAAGACATCAGGCCACTTTTCTTTCTGTTACTCCTGTTTTTCTCCTGTCTGCCAAAAAAACTGTCTATTTTGTCCCGCAGGAGTCTTTCCTGGCTGCCTACAATTTGGCTTGTACCCACAGTGTCGGCTTTGGCCGTGTAATTCCCCCTGACAAGCTGACGGTTAATTTTTATACACTTCTGCCCTGTGAGGGCATTTTGGTTTTGTGAGATTGTCCCTTCCCATGTTGTGTTTCTGTCTGATTTGTCTGGCTTTGTCATTTTGGTGGCTATCATGGTGTCCATTTCGAATGGTTGTAATGTTAGGGTTGGTTTCCTATGTCTGTCGAGATCATCTTGTGTGTCTTGGTGTTTGTGTTGCGTTCGTGGCAGGGTTCAGACTTAGACATGATCTATTATGATCCATGTATTTCTACATGATGTCTGGAACACAGCACTGTTTTGTTGTACGGACCTTTATGTACTTGTAATTTGGTACGTTGACCTTTTTTACCCCTTTAAGCCTTCGATGTGCAAATTTCACATCAACTTGTCTTGATTAAATAACAGATGAAATGTGAAAACGAAGGCTAAAGTAAGCTGGATGTATAACATGAGATGGATAAGATCTCATTGAGTTCAGATGGTGTATTCAAAGTGCCTGGGAGGTAAAAGGCTGTTGCTCTTACAGGAATAGAGTAGCGCTTGTGTTGTAGATGTTGTCAGGCAACATTCCCTCAGGCTGCCATATTTATTTGGTTATGGGCAATAAGAGGGAGGCTATATGGACAAGAGTATTTTAACACTACAACATTTATTTTTGCTTCATTGGACAATGGTAAATGTCAAATAACCCAACCTAGAGGAGAGAGTAGCAAAGGTTGTGAGCTGAGAGATGTAGTTCATTTACAGAACACTAAGCTGACAGGAAACCACAGAGGATCCATTTCTTTTCTATAACTTCTTCATAAATCTTTTGGCTCCCAATCAGGTGAACCAGAAATTCCCTTGCCTTGAAAGGCTGTGAAGTATTTACCGAAAAGACCATGACCTTATTAAAAAGGAAGAGGAAGTACCAGGGTAGACGCTACACGGGTGGATGGACATGTCTCTCTCTGTCTGCATCAATGCCTGGATGCTCTGGTGGAGGGGCAGACAGGATAAGGATGATAGTCTGCCTTTGATGTAACTGGCAGTCCTCAATGCTTATTTAATTCCTCCTGCATCACTTCAGTGTTCTCTACCACTGCTCTTCATTGTTTAGCACAGGTCTTGCTCTTATTCCTACTGGATTGTCCAGTTAGCTCCAATCAAAGGCACTGCTAGTCAGTCTATCATTTTGGTCCAGAGTGATCCAGACCGGGCCGTTGTAAAGATTGTGGTGTTTTCCTGGCGTTGGGTTTGTAGGTTTGTAAACATGATGTTCACGCTAACCAATCCAATCGGCCTTTGCCAGTTAGAAGCGGAACTCTGATCTCAGCTCATTCCTGTGTTTATAGTCGGGGCAGAATAGAAATATGTGTGATATGTGATCTCCTTAGTCTTGTTATCACATCTGTGTTTTGGACTAGATAAAAATGACTTGTTGCAAAGAAAACGATAAATAATAATCATAGGATCATTAAGTTAACCAAGTTGGCAGAATGTGAAAAATTGTGACCAGAGAAGTGAACGTCCTTATCAATGGATGTGTTGCACGAAAATGTGCCATGAGAAATGTTTTTCCTTCGACTAAGAGCTGATTGACTGTATATTTCAGACCTTTTAGGATATGTGCATACTGTGTTTGACGTGTTCACGGTGTCATTTGTACACATCTCCCTTTTTAACCTGTCATTAACATTAACTCTGCATCTCCTCTCTTTCAGTTCTGTGTGCAAAGAACCTGGCAAAGAAAGATTTCTTCCGTAAGTAGTGTCTATTTTTACGTGTTGCTATTTCTGTCCTCTTTAGTTTCTTCTACATTCGGTGGGGCTGTCAGTAGTAGCAGCTCACTGGCTTTTGATGTCTTTCCATTAGTGGAGTCCCCTGAGGAACTGTCGGTTGTTCAAAGGCGGCCTGGCACACACAGGGAACCACTTCTAGACTCAGTCCTAGTAAATGATGCTGCATTGTTACCTCCATTTCATTCATAAAACCTAAATGAAAGCTGACAGAAATGGCACTTCCTTTGGTCTGGCTCGGCGCTAAACCTGAATGACGGTTACGCACGAATACAAGCCAATCTCAAAGTACATTCTAAAAAACCTTAAAACAATGTGTCATGTCCAGTCATTCTTATTTAGCTTGATATGAAAATTTGGATAAAGTGATATGTAGGGTGTTGGTGTTAGCAGTATCTAGCTACATCTGTCTCTCCTTGTGAAAATAAAGAGTATAGAAAAGTTAGAGGACAGCCAGACCACAACACTGAGATTACTTAATGGGACAACACACACATACATGTAGAAATTCTAGACGAGGGGGAAAAGATGGCTATCAGAGGTCAATGCAGAGAGGAAATTGTACACTGTTTTCTTTGCTGCTTCTAGTTTACTCCCTGTCTTTTAGCTATGGGCCTTCTCATCTCCCCCCCTGTTTCAGTGAGTAAGACAGTAGGCGCTTTGCCACTGGCATTAATGCAAGCAAGGCTATATTATTTAATTCCACAGACGTGACTGTTTTCACAAAAGAGCACCCTAAAGCAACACGCACTTTTTACCTTAATTGTCAAATTATGGCCTTGTTAAAAGCACTGAACTGCAGCAGTAGCAGATTATTTACACAGTAGGTAGGTTCTTTATGGATTTAGTGGCTGCAGACAAGAGCAGGTTTTCCCACACACACACACGCACGAGAGGACTTCCGCCCGCGCGCGCGGAAGTCCTCATAAAAAAGCATAGGGGGAAATGTGACAGAACAGGTTTGACCGGGTTGAAGTAGCTGCGCTCAGAGGCTCAGACATAATTCAGTTGAAACACACGTGTAAGTGTCTATACATGCACAAACACATGCGTTTGTCTGCTCCTGAGCGATACTGACCAAAGAGAAACTCTGTTTAAATTTCCACCTCAATGCCACAGTGTGAAGTTGGTTATCCTCCACATTGACACTATTTGTATGACATCATTTGTTCATTTATATATTCTTGGTTGTTTATATGTTATTTGGTAAGACAAAGGAAAAACCTTCCTTTGTGCTTTTGCTATCCAGCCTTATTTGCAGCTGGTCAGAATCCGTGTACATGGTTATTACCTTCATTGTGCCAAAATAGATTAAGCAGTCAGTTAATAATTTAAAGCCACAAGTTCCGCATTATGCAAAAATCTTTGTCCTCTGCAGAGTTACTCAGAAAAGCTTTTCCTCACGTCTTCTCTGTTTCTGGGTTCACAGGTTTGCCAGATCCCTTTGCCAAAGTGGTGGTGGACGGCTCAGGACAGTGCCACTCCACTGATACTGTGAGAAATACGCTCGACCCCAAGTGGAACCAACATTATGATTTGTAAGTTAACAAGTGTGGGAAAAGAATTTTACTCCTGAACCGAAAAGCCTCAAAGAATTCCTCCACAACAAGTTGTAGTACATCAGCTTTATATTTGACCCTGAAATGGCTGCACTTTATATACTTGAGGCACAATGCAGCACATGCATTCCAGTTCATGCAGTATCTGAAACTTGAAGCAGTATGAATTCTGGTTTCAATATGCGTCATTAAGTGTTTGTGTGGAACTGGTATGATGAAGTGTGTCTGAGATGTAGATTCACCTCATCTTTCTGTGTGCAGCGTCACCTATCTATAATCTTTTTGGGCTCTAGATAAAATGTCTTCGGGCTCACTTAAGTCATCTTCATGTTTTTTGCAGAATTGTTTTGTACATTCTAACTTTGTACCATATTACCCAGTAAAGTTACAGCACTGCCCTCAGACGCCACAGACTTAAAAATCACTACGGCAAGATTAAGCTTACACCCAACAAGTAGCCCAATACAACGGCAGCATGTGATTGGCTGAGTGGCAGGAGCAGTGTTTTCACTGGGGGCCATGAGCTATGACTGCTGCCTGTGCTGAGATCAGTGCTGACAGGCTGTTCCAGGGAGTAATCACCCCAATGGACCCAAAGGGCCCACTTGCAACCAAGCTTACTGTATATAGTGACAAAGGAAGGTGTGGGTTGGGGATTGATGTTTTATAGAGTTGGACTATACCATGAAAAGAATAAGACAAAGAGGAGAAATCTCTGAAAGGCCCTCGTCTTCAGACAGACACACCTGTTCTCCAACCTGTGCTGGCCCGTGAACAACAACGTCAGATTCCCTCTTAACTTCACTCATCTCTCTTTCTTTGGAACCTAAGCAGTCTCTTCCCCACCCCTGGCCTCTCCCTCAGGTTCAGGAAATGGCTAACATGCCACAGAAAGCAGATGGGAGTATAGGCTTGGCCGACTGCCTGCTTGCCACACCCTCATCTCCGGTCTCTTTCAGCTTTAATGGACCCCACGTCCATTCACAATGTGTTCACAGAGTGAGACTGACACCACCAGCGTTCAGTCAGAGATGATGGGGGGGATTTGTCCTTAAGAAAATGTTCTGAACTACTGTAAATCTGCCGACGATTGCAATGCTGAAATACCATACCATAAGCCTTGGAGGTTTGTTTGACACACAATCACAACCATTGTCAAAGAGTGTGTTACTCCAGACATTGTTGGTTTTAGTGATTTAAGCTTGAGAGGATTTCTCTCCTTCATTCCAGTGTGTTCTTCAGTTTTTCAGAATTCTAGATCTCAGTTGTTCTCTCATTCCATATTCAAAAATACAGGTTTTCCTCTTTCTTGGCCTTCCACCCAAGGTTTCTTCTCCTGAACCTTAAGTAAACCCCAGTGCTTACTGTGAAAGCCATTTAGTAGTCTAGTTTGCTATTAGGACAAACGGGAATAGTCTGTGTAAGCATAGCATCAAAAGGATGAAGAAGAGAGTTCAGTCCAGGTAACATTAAGGATGTTTTAAAGGTTACAAGCAGGAGGTTTTGAGAGAAGCAAAGAGGAAACTCTGGCACCCACTCCAGTGACATAAATCAGATTAAAGGAGATGATCTAGGAGAGCGAGACTCATAAACTTGTTTTATGATTTATTTTTGTCTGCACAAATGGTAATACTGAGGTCTGGCCAACATTAATATGATAAATAGGCCGTCTAGAAAGGTATTGTTGTTTACAATGTAAGGGTTAGAACAAAAGATCTACATTTGGGCTTGTATGTCCGAGGGAACTAATGTGGTTTTGGACAAATGTTCACCTATATGTGTGTGGGTGTGTGTGTGTCCGTACGATCAAATGTACTCATCGAAATTTTTTTTCGTGAAGACTCTCTTACTATAGTCTCCTTTGTGGTTGACCGCCAGCTTTTAGTAACCATCCAGGCAAATGGTAGTTTCCTATTCTTGTTTGTAAAGTGAATTTGGTGGTAGAGCCTCTGATGGAAATTGAATAATTCAAAACAGATACAGGGAACAGAGATGAACAAGCCAAGAACCAGGAGCAAACCCTGTTGCAGTTGCTGTTCCTGTTTGAATCCTGTGCCGTATGGAGAGTGGGAAACTAAGACCAAGATATTATCACAGTTTGGTGATCACTCGTTCAAAGAGTTGAGCGCAAGATGTTTACATAGAGGTGTAAACAAATGAAATGAAAGCCACAGCAAAGGAAGTGCAACCAAATATTTATTCCCATTTTAGGCTTTACAGACAGGGGTTTAGTCCTTGAAGATCATTGGACTTACAAAATGTTGACTTCAAATGTGCCGCACACACGCACACACACACACACACACACACACACACACACACACAGCTGTCAGACACACACTCAAAGTCACTTTTCGCCGTGACATAATGACCTCATAGCTGGCTAGGCCATGTTTGAACACATGAGGTGTTTGAGTACAATGCCCATCCATCAGGTGATATTCATCTTTGGAAGACATGAAGTCATTGCCCATTTAATGTAATGTTCTAATATTATATGATCCACTTATAAATGAATATAGATGAGCTCCTGTCCCATCCCACCCACTTATTTGTGTTGGATAGCAGTGTTGCTGTTGCTCTATGTCTACAATTCAAGTCGTTAGAAGTGAGGATATTCCATTTGGTTTACCTGTTCTCTTTATCTTGAGCTACTTAGTTAATCTTCTTTGGCTGTTTCAGTTCTCCTCTCCCTAAGACAGTGTTTTGATTACAAACGTCACTGCATACTTCTGCATCACGCTGCTGGATTTAAAATAGAACCATGTTGTGTGTAGAGAAGAGCAGGAGATCAGACTTGGAACGCTCAATGCCTTCAGAAAGGCAATGTGTGTCACACCAAAGCACTCGGAAAGCACGGACGCAGATTGAAATACAACAGTATAATGTTTAGTACATCTGTTGCAAGATCACAAGAGCATCCTAATCAGTCATGAGCTCAGCTGACATGTAATTCACCATCAAAGTAGACAACAATGCTGCCATGATGAGGAACAGAAATCAAAGTACAAATAAAACCAATCAGCTTTTTCGTTTTAGATCTTTTCATCTTTGTTGGATGAAAAGTCTTCTTTAGTGCAATGCTTTCTGTAAAACAACCTTCATTTATCTTGATATGACAGAGCCATTTTACAGGATGGAGCTTTTGGAACAACGTATTCCAATGATTCCCAGCCTGTAAGCCCACGTTTATTGGAGAGTAAAATTCGATCTTTCCTTGCTAATAATTTGTGGTGTTCTATCCATTTGTCACCCAGAGTGAGCTGGAGTGAGAGCCTAATCAGAGTGCACACCACAGCACAGGTTAAGATCCATATGTGGAGGGCAAAGGTGGAGCCGATGTATGAATGTCATTCATTTCTGTGGAGCCATTTCTGAACTTCTGTGATTCCACAAAGCTCATTTATCCCAACATTCTAATAGGGAAACCCCACCAACTGTGTGTGTGTGTGTGTGTGTGTGTGTGTGTGTGTGTGTGTGTGTGTGTGTGTGTGTGTGTGTGTGTGTGTGTGTGTGTGTGTGTGTGTGTGTGTGTGTGTGTGTGTGTGTGTGTGTGTGTGTGTGTGTGTGTGTGTGTGTGTGTGTGTGTGTGTGTGTGTGAACTGTACTTCTTCTTTTGAATGTTAATCTTCTGGTGTGTTTTGTCTTTGTTTATTTACTCTAACTTCTGTCTGGGTGTCAGACAGTGGTGGAGCACATCACAGGGACTTCCTCTGTTTTTCAACCACGACTAGACTAGGTTCGGCCACACCGCATACACATCACACACAGACGGAAACACACACGCACATTAATTTACAATCAGGTAATCAGCCTCATTACACAGTCTACACCTCAAACACAGTGCTTATAGTTTTCCCGTTGTTAGGGAGAGAGTTGAGAAAAATGAGGAAATGGTAAGAAAGGTGAGTTTGTCTGATTTAAGACAGAATAAAGTCTTTAGGTGAAAGCTTTGGTTTCATGGTGGTGTGTCTGAACAGAAATATCAAGTTAATTGTTTTGCCCGCTGAAGGACACACACATTGTTTGCACTTTCCATTGCAAATTTCCTTTCATTTTCCCTGGTAACCTTCTCCTGAGTTATGGATCAATTTTCCCTTTCTTCCTCTGTCAGATACATTGGAAAGGCAGATTCCATCACCATCAGTGTGTGGAACCACAAGAAGATCCACAAAAAGCAAGGCGCCGGTTTCCTGGGCTGTGTCCGCCTCCTCTCCAACGCCATCAACAGACTTAAAGACACTGGCTGTAAGTGTGAGTGTGTGTCTCTCTTTACATCCTGGTTCCTCCGCTCTTGTTCATGTTCCCTCTACACTACACTACACTACATCTTCACTGTGGGCCTCAAGTTGCAAGTTGCTCACTCATGCTACACACGGTCAGAAAATATGTGGAGCAGACTTTATGTCTCAGGTGTGGCCGGGCTCAGACGACATGACGAGATCCTAAAATAGCTGAAACACAAAAGAAAACATAACAATCTTTTGAGTCATTCGATATGCTGACATGTGGTGGAGTGCACATGACACCGCTGTGCGAAGACGAGGTGTCACCTGGGGGAGGCGCCCTAGGTCTGAAATCTCTACTCACAAAGCCTCACGTGAGAAGAGAAGATAAAATAAACGTACGTGTCTTCAGGGATCGTAGTGCCTGCTGCAAATCTCTGCAGTGAGAGTTTTGTGAAGTAGGATTGACTTACAATGTTTCTGTTCAAGGAAACCAAATGTTTTACTTCTTGGAATCACAGTGTACCTCGTTCATCATTACCGCCTGGAAGAAGATGCCAAAGAAACAGGAAGAAAGATGTTGTTTTCGCGATATTTAGCCTGAGGAATCCTTCATTTTAAGACCGTTAGTGTCCAGGCAAATATAAGAATAAAGAGTGAGCAAAGCGGTAACAATGCTCACACTCAGAATCGTTGTCATCCCTTCTCCTCTCTGTGGCCTGGAGCTGCTGCCCTTTAGTTGTGCCCTTTGTTTGCCCTTCTTTTCTCAGTTTGGTCCACATGGCAGACGGTATGCTTGTTAGCCTCGTCTGCCTTGTTGGCGGTACCAGCCACTGGATGCTGACACATATACACTTACTAAAGCCCATGCTGTCAAATTAACATTCCTTCCACCCATTCTCCTGCTTTCCTTCAATCCATCTTCTTGACCTGTCTTAAACACAGACAGACAAGTACCAGAATCACCACAGTGGATTACATTTTCCCCCCGTATAAGTATCTGTCCTTTTCCATTCCATTCATCCATTTTACAGAGTCCCCGCCACCACTTTAGGAGTTGTCTTTCTTAGTGTAATTACCTTTAGTTGAATACTTATAAAATCCAAACTGCATAGCGGCCGAGGGCTATGAATGCTTGCAGTCGGTCTGGACCTCCTCCAAAATGTCAAGCTAAATACTTTACATGAGTCCAGAAGGGATTCCAGCAACCTTTATGTTTGCCCCTAAATGGCATTTTTGGCTCATAAAGCTTCACCACGTATTCCACCAAAACCCACAACAGCGTCAACATTGCCACAAAAGGAATTCTGATCGCCATGGAAGCCCGGTGCCCTGTTGAGCACCGAAGGCTCCGTCCTCAAATTTACTCACAGCTTTCTAGAAACAGACGGCTCAGGCTCCAGTTAGCTGCAGACCAGCCACTTACTATACAGACATCATGGCTGAGATTATACTGGTCTCTGTCACAGGAAGTGGACAGAGGGACGTGATCTATGACGGGACAGCAGTCCTCACATCACCCCTCTGTCTGTGTCCCATGTGCTACACAAACATGAACAGCAAACCCGTCTGTGGTCTGGCCATGATGCACACGTACACAGACTTACACAGAAACACATGCACACACACACAGAGACACACAGAGACACACAGAGACACACAGACAGTGGGCTTTACTGGAATTGCCTTGGTTCCTGAAAGTCTGACATATTCATAGAGTTCAGTTTGTTATTCACTGCAGACACAAACTCAGCAAAGCTATTTCACTCTGTCTCACCTACACACACACACACACACACACACACACACCCCCCCCAACATGGGTATGGCTGCACACTGGGTTGAGCTTCCTGCAGCATTGTAGACTGAAACCAGTAAAGCCTCTGCCCCACTGGTGAACTCACAAATACAGCACAACACCACTCTCAGCTCTTACCCAACAGGCACTGGGTTAGGCTCCAGGCCCACATACATGCAGAGATGGATCAATGTATGACTCAGCGATTGGTAGCATCCGTAGAAAACACTTTGCAACAACAGTTTGCACATCACAAACCTGTGCAGATGCAGAGACGGATAAGGACACACACACACACACACACAGACACACAGACACCGACACCATATTCTTCTGTCGCTGGCTCATTTTAAAATGTGTCTAACCCATTTTTGCAGCCCAGTCTGCCTAGTTCTGTTTCTTTCTCTGTTCTTATTTAAGCGAAAAATCTGCTAATTATTCCAGCCATGTCAGGCGCAGACGGAGCCTGTTTAGTCTAGACACGTATCCGGAACAGATGCACACATGCATAATGTACGCACACACACAAGTCTGGAGACAAACCATGGGGCTGTTTATGTCTGCGTGGCTTGTTGATGCACAGACGTGGATATGCAGTATAGAAGCAGTTAGTGAATTACTGCTGCATCAATGTTCACATAAAGACCGACACACACACACACACACACACGAGATGAGGCCTAACCAAATCAAATCCCATCTCACTTAGGTTCTCTCTAGCTGATATCACTGAGGGTCCACTGTTTGCTGGAATGTGCATGCACGAGTCTCCCAGAGGGCCGTGTGTGTGTGTGTGTGTGTGTGAGTGAGGAAGAGAGAGAGAGAGAGAGACACAGACACACTGTAGATGAAGGCTTGTGGGTGTATCTGTGTCTGGATCTCTTTCGGGGTCTTCCTGGGTTATGTTTCTGTGCCGTCTCTGTCTGGCATTGCCGTCCTCTCTGCTGAGGCCTAACTGATCCAGCAACAACCAGCCAGGTCAAAATGCATCTCTAAACATTGAACAACCTTTGCTTTCACCGCATGTCACAGCTGCCAGGAAGTCTCATTTAGCATCGCCTCTGACAGCAGCACACATTTGATTTGATTGTACAGAATTTGGGGGCACAGATGTATGAATTTAGAGATTTCAGACTTATTAATGATTGGATGTATGATTAGATGTATGGAATTCAGGTTGGTGTCTATGAAACAATGATTATGTTCCTGTGTTTGTCCCTGCAGATCAGAGACTGGACCTGAATAAGCTGGGTCCAAATGACAATGATACTGTGAGAGGACAGATAGTCGGTAAGAGCACACACACACACACACACACACACACACACACAGTTCTATCTCAGCAGGGCGCTTGTTGTCTGAACCCATTATGTGACTGTAGGATAGAGGTTTTCATCCTCCTAATCTACTGAATCCCCTCAAACTCCACACACACACTGTTTTGGAAGTGACCTTTAACCTTTCACCCATGCTGCGGAGGTGGACAGGAGAGAGTTCCCCTGTGGGCATTGATAAAGTCTCATGTTTGAATGTTTTCCTTCTGAAGACCTTGGATTAACATAAGGAAAGGAGGATCACAGGGTTTTCCTGCCCGTGTTCTTCTTAGGAGGCGTCTGGGGGGAAGCAGGTGCTGCTGATGGGTTTGAATGTTGTGGTCCTCTAATATCAGTTAATGAAGGGGAAATGTTGGTAATTAAAATGCTTTCTCTGCAACATTAAGCAAAGCTTCAGTTGTTTTATGTGAACATCCTAAATGTATCTTAGAAGCCTCTGACTCAGTGAGACAGCTGCAAAGTCATTATACAAATTTATTAAAGGCTCCGTCAGAGCATTTAACCGCAACCTTGTTTATGTGTTTGCGTAACCCTAATGCTGGAGTCAACATCCTCCGTCTCCTCAGAACCAAAGCTCTGCTGGATTATATTTGGCATGTCCCCGAGCGTCTGTCTACGTCTCTGTCTGAACCAGTAACAGCTGGAAGACATTGCTGGGATGTGTCTGATGCCTAGAGTTCACTTCATGTTGGTTATATTCACTTATGTGGCCGTTATTCTCACACCAAGCAGTGTTTTAAGTATTTGAAACTATTAGAGGGAAGAGTTTTCTCCTTCAGTTGAACTGTAGGTGAACCGATCAGCTCAGGATCTCACACTGTGTCCTCTGTGTCTGCATTGTGTTACACAAGCACAAGAAAACATGACTTGACCCAGACGACATCCTCTGTCTCAATCCTGTGACTCTGTACATGACCTCACCGCAGAAACCTCAGTGAGGAGTTGTTTTTGCTCTAGACACATAATATAGATTATATATACTTGCAATATAAATCCAAATGCCACTCGTGTTAAAGATCTCTGTCTTTCCGCTGCGATTATGTTGTCGGTGAAACAGGAAACGGGAAGAAAAGGCACATAGATGCAGATCATGAGCCAGATACTGGAGGGTGTTGTTGTTGTTGTTATGAGAACATTGTAAAAATGTCACTGACCTTTCTTCACCCTTTTCCTTAACTGCAGTAAGTCTTCAATCCAGGGATCGTATCGGGACAGGAGGCCCGGTGGTCGACTGCAGTCGCCTGTTTGACAACGACTTACCTGACGGGTGAGTGCCTGGGCCACTGCTGCTTTCAGAGACGTGCCTTCATAAAGAGAGCAATGTAGATCTTCTCAGATGACGCCATCTTTGTTTGCACTGTTGTGGTCAAAGCTGGCCCAAGTCTTTTCTCCCTCATAATCTTAATAATGTGAAATGAAGCGAATAAAGAGAGGCTTATTTTCCTGTTTGTCTTTATCCATGAAACAGCTGGGAGGAGAGGAGGACAGCATCTGGACGCATACAATATCTGAACCACATCACTCGGACCACACAGTGGGAGAGACCCACCAGGTACGTCTGCTTTCCCACACCCCTGATCACTGTTCGGTGCTTTGCAGAGGTCATGTAATGCACAGTAAACATGCCGTCTTCAAACAGGAAGAGAAAAAAAAGCTATTTAAGTTGTGGTGCCGCTCCGCCACTTCCCTTTTTCAGAAAGAACTTCCACTCAGCTCCATCGCACTCACAACAACAATAACAGTCTGTTGGTAATGAGTGAGTTCCTATCAATTTCCTTGACCCTCCAACACACACACACACACACACACACACACACACACACAGATATGAGCTAGCCAGCCAGTCGGGCAGCCAGGTTTTCCTTGGCCGCTATTCCTGCAGGAACAACTGTCGCCTTCCTTCTTGGCCCGTATCTCTGGAGCCGTTTGGGGAGTAAGCAAACAAATCCCGCCGCCCCTCACTCACACGTCCACCTCTTACTTACACCTCTGTAGCCACACCAGGAGGAAGGGCGAGAGTGAAAGGGTGAAGGAAAGGTGGAGTTGCACAGAATGGAGGCAGGTTAAAGAAGAAGAAGAAGATGAATAAGCAGAGAACGGGTGGTTGAGAAGTGGCGTCAGTGAGGAGCAGTGGAGTTGACTGGAAAAGCTGTTGTGTTGCCCCTCGTCGCTCCGTCCCACGGACAAGATAGAGAATGTTTCCATTTGTTCCATGTAGTAGTTAGTGGTAAAGAGAAGAAGCTGGAGTCCTAACGGAGGAAGAACGGGTCAGAGCCAGGAGGAGGGAGGTGAAGGAGGGACACGGGAGGAGGACGATAGATGTAAATGAAGGTGGGGTGGGGGCTACCGTGGCCTGACAGACGAGGGGCCAAGGTTTCAGATAGGCAAGGCGTCGGTAAATCTGAACAGCCAGACACATGGGTCACACACACACACACACACACACACACACACACACACACACACACACACACACACACACACACACACACACACACACAATGTTCAGCAAGCCAGTCTCTGTTTGGGTTTGCTTTATCATTTACCTATTTTGTAATTCCTGCTCATAAGGGGCACAATCATCCTAACACACACACACACACACGCACACACACACAGGAACACAATCACTTGTAATTGTTCATTTCACCTTAATCTTCATCTTATCCTCTTAGCTTTGGAACACATTTCCCCTCCCACATTTTTCTCTAATAATGCTCCTTTGGTTATATTTATTCTCGACAGAAGAAGAAGTAAATTAGACGCACTTTAAACTAAATCCTTAATGTACTATAGTTGTAATGTTTAGTATCAGTCTTTCCCGTTGTTTTATCAAAGCAGTCCATGTTGAAACCAGAATGCAAAAATAGACGCAGGACCAAAAGTCCACTGGATCCTTTTCTCTGCAGACACAAACACGTACACTCTGTCTGCTCCCTCCCAGGCCCGCGTCTGAGTACTCCAGCCCGTCGGGGCGTCCTCTGAGCTGCGTGGTGGACGAGAACACGCCCGTGATGACGCCGGTGAACGGGGCCGAGGCCAGCTGCCCTCCCGGCGGACAGCGGATACCGGAGAGACGGGTCCGTTCGCAGCGGCACCGCAACTACATGAGCCGCACGCACCTGCACACGCCACCCGATCTGCCCGAGGGATACGGTGAGAGACTGATGCTCCTGCCAACCTATAAGTCCTGAAATCTATAACTGCACCTCGTGTTGTTGTACAAAACAGCAGGAGGGTAACATGACATCAGGAAATGGAATGTCATCCGTCTGTCTAACTGATTACATTTGACGCAGCTGAGCCTGTTCACTCGCCGTTTCCAGGTTTTCTCAACCAGGATCCTGAGGACATAGAGTGCTGCTGGTTTTGATATGCAGGGTGTGGTGGGACACCTGGGACACCAAGTCAATGTCATAAACATGCTGGTAGTGTAGAGAGAGACGGTCGGAGTCCAGATTCAGGAGACCAGGATTGAAAAACCGCTGCATGAGAGCAAACAGATGTGCTTGTTCTGTTTACTCACCCCAATGAATCAGGATTCAGATGTAATCATTCTGAAAGATGCACAGTTTGGTGTCTTTACCGTGTCAAGTGGCAAACTGCACTGTGACATGTGGGAGTGATATTTATAAAAGGTGAGGTGAGGTCATGTACCAGCACCATGTCGTTGAACTAGATCCTGTTTGCAGCCTCGTGAGCAGACTTAGTTTTTGGGATGAGGATACATTTTAATGGCCTCTCTCTCTCTCTCTCTCCTCTCTATCCTCTCTTTCTCTCTCTCTCTCTGTGTCTTTCTGTTCTGTCCTTGGACTGGCTCACATTTTTGCTGCTCCCCCTCCTTCTCCCTGCTCCCCCTCATCCCACAGCACCACATCACGACAACTGCAATCAACACTGGCTGTGTGTTCATCCTCTCCTCTCCTCTCTCCTCTTTTGCCAGTTTTGGAATATTTTGGATATGCAGCCTGATATTCCCTCAGTGAAAATAATGAGGGAAAGCAGGGCATTCATAGCTCAGTGTTGAGCTCAGGGAAGGCGCTTCAGGCTCTATTCTAATGTCTTTAATGCTGTGACTCGCCTTACTTCTGCTCATGTAGACATGTTGGGGAAACATAGGTTGAGATGTAATGCAGACATGGTACAAATATCGGAGAATTCAGTTTTGCCAGCATTTGATCTTTTTCACAGCGAGCCACAGAGCAGCCCACAGTGACTACAGAGTCTATGAAATATACATGAAGATGATTATTTAAAGGGTAGCAATGGATGCCAGTAATTAAGAATGGCACCGTTGGACACGTCCCACCTTTTGAAATGACGGCTGTGTCCACTCAGGCTGGCAGAGGCCGGACAAAATGAGTCACTGATGCCCAGCAGCTTGTGGGCATTCTTCCTCAGCTGAACCCTCTGAACCACTGGCTGGGTGTGGTGAGGCAGCGTGAGAGAGAGAGAGGCAGAGATGGAGAGAGAGAGAGAGAGAGGGGAGAGAAAGGGGGAATGTGCGAGGGGAAAGAAAGACGGAGAGGTGGATAGGAAATGAGCGGTGCCAGTAGGAAGTTGGGTGGGGGGTAGTGATGGATTAGTGGATGAATGTGCACTCATGGACACCACGCCCATGCAGCTCACACACTTTCCACCGACATCAACACTCTCACTCACCATTCATGCATGAGCTGGAGGAGAAGGTCCAACGAGCTTATGACGGATTACACATGAGAACTCCAGTTTCACTTTTGTGTCCTTTCTTCTCTTATTTGTTTACAGTATTTTATATTGGTGGGTTTGGCGTCGCTCGCAGCATTTTCCTTTCCATTTCCTTTGGTTTTGGGAGATTGATAGAGGTGGAACACTTTCAGAGGGCACGCACACGCACACGCACACACACACACCAGCCTTTTAGGAGAAAACAAGGCAGCTAGGATGCATCAAGTAATCCCACATAAGGAAAAACATTCAGGGAAGCCTTTGATAAATTCCCTTCACATTTTATTTTCCCTGTCCTCCTGGGACACGACTGCAGGAGAGCGGAGAGAGGAACTAATTGATTACATTGGCGCACACCTTAAGAAACTCTTAGGTCAACAGTGTCCCTACAGTTTGCCTGTCACATTAATTATAAACAGACTTCCTTTTCTCCACAACACACACACTCTCATTATCCATGTTTGTAGCTACATACTAGTACAAGCCCACACAACAACAACAACAACAGCACCAGCAGCTCCAGCCTTTGTTCACACTCCTGTTTTGTTTATACTTTAACAATAATCACTTTTATCTCTTTTCTAGAGCAAAGAACAACTCAGCAGGGCCAGGTCTACTTCCTCCACACACAGACTGGAGTCAGCACCTGGCACGACCCAAGAGTTCCCCGGTAACTACACTCAAGTTTGTGCTACAAGTCTTTTAGTCTCTAGTCTCTGTTCATATTTCTATGTTGTTGTGAAGCACTTTGTCTCTTTTATTAAGAGTTATAAAGGGCTATTATTGCATATATTATATTATTTTGAGATTGACTTAACCCTTAATAGATGCAGTGCGGTGCTGACAGGCTGTATTGTTTTAATCCTAATATAAACCTTGACATATATCCCCCAAACTGAAGGGCCCCAGGTGGATCTGACCGGGCTGGATCAGACCTCATTTTTCACTTAATTGCTCCGGATTGGGTTCAAAAACAGCCTTATTAGTCAAATTTCAGTCTCAGGCCGGGGTCAGCCAAAGAAATGACCCCCGAGTCCGACGTGGGGATGGAGAGGAATTTCTGGACAGATGTTCAGCTGAACACTCGGCAGGCCGCTGCTCCTGCATTCAATCATACTCTTCCACCAACTCTCACTAGCCCCACCAGCTAATTCAGGGGAGATTGCACACAGTATTGTGGTTTTACATTTTTGGCCCCATCTGAGTGTAGCTGCTGCTCACATGGAAACAAGCATCCAGCTCACAGCATCCTCTGGGTTTGGTCGTTTTGGACCGAGCCGCTGTAATGACCCAGTGTGCCGTGATGAGTGCACTGAGGTATGTGCTGTGTCCTCACTTAAGATAAACACTGAGAGACTGGACACACACACACACACACACACACACACACACACACACACACACACACACACACACACACACACACACACACACACACACACACACACACACACTCACAAATATGTGAAAGAGAATCCTCCTTGGGCAATGGAGTTGTCAGAGATCAGGACTAGGCTTTGGACTTAAGGAATTCTCGTCTACAGGGGAAACGGGAGTCCAGAAAAGAGACAAAGCATTTATTCAGATGACTGATTGTCATGTTAATGTTTTTTGAGCTTCTCAGAGTTTGTCAGGCTCCAGCCCTCTGTCCTGCCTCACTGTGTCTGTTTGTTTATGTGTTTATCTTATTGGATCCCCATCAGCTCCTGCTGCTCACGAAAAAATCATTCCTGTATTTAAATCTTGATCAGTTGCATGCAACTCTTTAATGATACATAAGTGAATATCCTTCTAATGTCTGTGGTCAAAAAAGGGTTACAGACTTTAATTAGAAACGAGCTCTATGGAGCAGGTGTGCTGAATGTGGGCAACATTGCTGAGGAAGCCTTTGTTGTTTATTCCTCAGGGACCTAAGCAATGTGAACTGTGAGGAGCTGGGCCCTCTGCCACCCGGCTGGGAGATCAGGAACACGGCCACCGGCCGCGTCTACTTTGTGGACCACAACAATCGAACCACACAGTTCACAGACCCGCGACTCTCTGCCAACCTACACCGAGTGCTCAAGTAAGTGGACAGATGAGGAGACGACTTGAGCCTCCGGGGGCCGGTTAAGCTCATTGCCTTGGCTGCAGATCAGACATGTGTCCGATGTCCACTATTTGTTCTCATCCCACATACACTTCATTCTACTGTGACTCTGTGTTTACAGCTGCAACAAACTGCATACATGCAGAAACACAGTCACAGTGAAGCTACATGCTAGTGTCAGTGTAGTTATTGTACCTTGCATGTGTGTAATTCCAGTACAAATGTATGAAAGCTTTAAATGGATGTTGTGAAACAATAACAGCCAAGACCATTTTGGGCTTGAGAGGCAGTTTCATAAGCTAACCTCTAAGTTCAGACTGTTGACCACAAGTTAGAAACAGAAGCAGTGGACTGGAAATGGGAACTGATGATTTCCTAGAAGGCAACATTGGAGAACAAATTTAGACGCTCACAATGAGAGAGGGCGCCGGCCTCGTCAAACATGAAGCTGTGCACACTGAGTGGAACTGCACCCACCAAAGTGGACAAAAGGACACCTGTCTGGTGACGCTGGTCAAGCCGGTGATTCACATTCACTGAGTGAGGGATCATGTAAGAGCAGCTGTCTCACCATACGCTCTTTCTCCTTTTGTCTCTATTCCTATTCTATGTCTGTCCTCATCTCTTCTTGGACATGTGCTCTTTTCTCTATTTCTCACCGTTGTTTATTTCCTCTGCTTCTGTCTGTCTCTGTACCGTCCTCCTCCTCGTTGTGTCCTTTTCTTCCGTCCTGTCCCGCGTTGCTGCGCTCCAACCCCCTTCTTGTCTCACTCTTGTCTCTCACTCTCCTCCCTGCTCCCCTCCCGTTTTCTCCAGCAGCCCAAGTCCAAATGGTTCCCGTGTGGCCATGGACAGCCAAAACACTAACCTCAGGTAACCCACACACACACACACACACACACACACACACACACACACACACACACACACACACACACTGTAAGGACACGGACACATGCTTTCATATAAATGAGATGTTTCATATGCACAGAGCAATTCCATCATGCGCACACACACACACATTTGGCATTCGGGGGTTGACAGACGTTTGCGTACACTCGGCCCAGCTGTTGGTGTAAAGCTGTTTGTAGCAGCCAATCACTCACAGGATTCACACAAATACACACTGTTCCACTATCATGTGAGAAAATGCTGACTGGGACACTTTTCCACAGGGAGATGGTGTCCAAAGAGTGTGTGTGTGTGTGTGCCTGCGTGTTGTGCACATGAGCGCTCTCTGTACCTTGCCTCAAGGTTGACTTTGTGGATGTCATTCAAGTTCAACACACACACACACACACACACACACACACACACACACACACACACACACACACACACACACACACACACACACACACACACACACTCTGCTTGGCTGGCTGCGTCTGGGCTGTCAGTCCATCTCTCAGTGTGTGTGTGCGCTCTGTCAGCTCGGTGAGTAGGCAGTGACGCCAGCAGAGGCCCAGAGAAGCCGACCCCACTCAGGAAAATAATACCAAACACGTGTTAGTGCTGCAGCTGTTCACTTTGTATACCCTTGCTAAACACACACACACACACACACACGGGCAGAAAAAGTGAATGAGCAAAAACTAAAGGCCTGCAGTCATCAGTAATGTGAAAGATGAGTTCAGGGTCTATGTACGTCGTAAAAGCCAGTGTGATGACAAATGGACACTGGGTCATTTTGTCTTCCTCAGCTTCTTTTGCTGTGTTAAGGTGTTTCTCAGGATTCCCCCCCCCCCTCCCCCTCTCCTTTTGTCCAAATTCTTTGTCAGAATCTCTCGCAATAACAGCGGCTGGCACGGCAGACATGCTTGGGAAATCAACATCTGGTCATTTGGTCAAATAGTATCCATATGTGTCAGAGCGGCCTGGGGTTGTGAGTTAAAGCTCAGCTATGTTATCCGTTCAGGCAGCATCATTAGCCGCCTATTTGAGTCCTTATTAGGGGAGATTTGAGTGAGTCCAGACAAAAGTTTTGGAACTTTGAAATGGTCCCAAGTAGCAAACTCTCATTTCTAACGCAACCTTTTCTGATATGTGCTGATTAATGAAAACAAAATGAAAGCAGAGGTTTTAGCTGCACAGACTTTACTTAATCACACAATCCAACATGCTGTCTAACTCTGTTCAACTCTAGAGAGATACTTAAGACTTTTAAGAGCTTAGATTTCAGATTAAACATGGGTCACAGCAGATGGAGGCAGATTTGTTTCACTGTTTTTCAGAATCGCAGACAAAACACAAGTTGATCCTCCAGCAAATCAAACTTTTGTTCTGATTAGATTGGGATGTAAGGTAACCTGTAAACACCAGGAGTATTAATCCTAGTATATCATTAATTGGTATATACAGTATGTTTATAAGTATTTCTTTTAGTTTGGATGATTTTGAAGTCGTGATGAAGTCATTGGAACACTTTGTTAGTTGTTTGTTTGATGACATCATTGTTGTTTATTTAAGTAGTAGTAGTCATCTGTGTTTGATTGAACATTAGAACGTAGTTGACTTTGTAATTTCAAAACTAGACATTTAAAAGGAAGTTACCTGATCTTGTCGTGTGTGTGTGTGTGTGTGTGTGTGTGTGACCAGACGCTGTTCGCCCGGTTTACCAACAAGACGAGACGCTACAGCAACTTCAGTTTGTCCTCAAAGGCTCCCTGATAGGTTTGTAGCTAAAGTGTCACCTTAATGGAGCAGCACAGTGTGTATGTGTGAAAAGGCTGTGTTTTCACTCGTATGCACCTGTCGCTCCTATAGGCCAACTAGGCAGCGACCTGGAGGGTTAAAGTGCAGAGGGGCGACCCACGCCTCGCTTCATTTCTGCTTCAGACTCATTTCTAGCATCGCCTTCATTTTCCTCTCCAAATATTGTCAGCAGCTCAAAAGGCAGCAGACAGGATGAGGTTAAATGTGTTATCTTTAGAGCTGCATTCTTTGAGAAGGCCGCAAGAATGTTTAATTTATGACATCCATCCATTAATAAGCCGTCTGCATTCCACATCCTCCTCAGCCGGGCTGTGTTTCAGCGCGGGGCGTGTGTGTGTTCCTGGTCGTGGCCACTTTAAGTGGCGCCAAACGCAGTCTTGCCTCGGGCAGCGAGCGACCCAGGACAGCCGCTGCACCTAAGCTCCCAGCTTTGGCTCTGACACACGGGCTTTTATCAGGCTTTGTGAACATCCATCAATGAGAATAATGTTGACTCATTTATACAAACAGCAGCAGAGTCAAACGGGCAGATGGAGGGAGAAGATGACAGCTCATTGTGCTCATTGTGTCGTGTGTTGACCTCCTTATACCCGTCATCACGTCCAGCAAGGACATGCAGGAAAACCAGTATAACCAGTCTGTCTGAGCCAGTCAGAGCTCTGCTGTGCTCCCCTTCTCCTGTTTCATCTCCTCTCTCCTGTCCTTCATCCTTCGCCCCCTTTGCTGCCCTCTCTCCTGTCCTCTGAATTCCCCCTCTAGCTTTCCTCTCGTCCTCCCTCTGCTGTCGTCCAAAAGCTGTTAAAGTTATCAGCCTCTCTGCTGGATCCATGTCAGGACATCTGTCTTTTATCAACGCCAGGATTTAAGAATCTTTCACCCTACACCCGCATAGGTCTTCCGTCTTTCCTCGGCTCCAGTTTCAGCTAAAAACATCCAACATAACTGTCAGGATTTAATGCCAGTATGTCGGCTCCTAAGTGCAAAACTGTCTCTCCATTAAACGATTACACGGGAGACAAAGAGGAAGACTGACGTTCTCTCTGAATCCCTCCGTCGTTGCCTCAGTAGACTAGAATGCGTTGCGGCCACAGAATCTGTTGTGTTCAGGGCCTTTGGTGCAAATGCCTCAACGCCACGGCCTTTTACAATCACTGTCACCGACGAGAAACGGAAGAAACGATCACTAAGTGAGGCGTGGATGTAGAAGTCAAGTTGAGGTCGATTTAGTAGAATAAAGATATGACATCAGTGCTGGAATACATTTTGTTAAATTGAGGAAGAAGACATCAAAGCGTAATATTCAAGTCAGGTTTACCTTCGCCAAGCCATCGACCTGTGGAGGGGCACAAGATCCACACACACACACACACAGACTCAATGAGCTTAAATGCTTCAGCTTCAATCTCAGGTGTGTGTGTGTGTGTGTGTGTGTGTGTGTGTGTGTGTGTGTGTGTGTGTGTGTGTGTGTGTGTGTGTGTGTGTGTGTGTGTGTGTGTGTGTGTGTGTGTGTGTGTGTGTGTGTGTGTGTGTGTGTGTGTGTGTGTGTGTGTGTGTGTGTGTGTGTGTGTTGATGCAGCAGTAATTCACTAACTGCTTCTATACTGCATATCCGTGTGTGTGTGTGTTATCTGCCCCATTAGAGTGAAGTGGCACAGATTCTAGAGCTCCGCTTTGTGAGTCACCTCAAGTCGTCTGATCCAGCAGATCACTGAAGTGACTCAGACGCTCAGACGGGCCCCGGCTGCCTCACACTGACGGAGGCCCCGAATAGTCAGACAGTCAGACACGGCTGCATCGCTGCGGCCTGCCACACCGTCTCACACGTACACTCGGCTTCCCCCCATACACTAGCACACACACACATATACGTCCCACAGATTACATCAGTGTTTGCCCCCGCAGTATTTTTAGTTCCATGGTTGTAGCGGGCATCAGCCTCTGTTTTCCCAACCCAACGTATAAATCTTCCTGACACTTGTATCAACATTTGCGTTGATGGTTTGAGAAGTGAGGCTTATGGATGGGAGCTATATTTAACCTGTGAGAGGCCAAAATGAATGGAAATGATTAGGTTGGTGTTAGAAACCATCCATACATGTACAGTGGCATATACAGTATTTGACATTTTCTGGCCTCACACACACACACACACACACGGTTCGGTGGTTCGGTAAATGCCACTGGTCTAAACGGTGTGTGTGTATATATAGAAGGGCGAAGGTTCTATATATATGTGGGCCCAGAGAGGACGGGGCTTTCTTGGGGATGGTTGAAGCTTAAATCTATAGGAAAAAAGAAGGGTTCCGCTCTGAAGCTGTGAGTTTGTGATTGAATTCAGCGTTAACACGTCGACTGCTGACCTCTAAACTCACAATGGTAGAATAACGTTTCGTTACATCTGCAGCAGAAACAGAATGATGGAGCAGAATCTAGATCAGTCTGTCTTCTTGTTAAATTTACTCATGAAGATAGTGAAACTGCCCTAAATGACAGCTGGTGCCATGTGAGCACAGACAACATGAAAACGATGCAACAGTGATTAAGAAAGAAACAAGCTTTGCCTCAGTGTGTTTGGCTCACACACACACACTCGCATTTTCTGTGGTCACGCCACACGACACGTCTACAATCTCTTTGTGCAGAACACGCTGCATTTTGGAGCGCCTGACTTCCTCACATCTACAAAAGTAATGTAACATCCTGTAGGCAGCAAGGTCAGGTGTAAGCAGCCTGACCAAGTCACCTCTGTCTCCCTGCTCTTACTTTCTCTATGTTGTCATGAGAGATTATACATGTAGTATGTCGAGAGGAAGCAGAAAAGTGATTTTATTCCAATTCTGAAATGCAGCACATTTTGTGTGTGTGTGTGTGTGTGTGTGTGTGTGTGTGTGTGTGTGTGTGTGTGTGTGTGTGTGTGTGTGTGTGTGTGTGTGTGTGTGTGTGTGTGTGTGTGTGTGTGTGTGTGTGTGTGTGTGTGTGTGTGTGTGTGTGTGTGTGTGTGTGTGTGTGTGTGTGTGTGTGTGTGTGTGTGTGTGTGTGTGTGTGTGTGTGTGTGTGTGTGTGTGTGTGTGTGTGTGTGTGTGTGTGTGTGTGTGTGTGTGTGTGTGTGTGTGACGGGCAGGCCTCTGCAGTCGAGCTTCACCTCCAATGTTGCTCCAAGCAGAGAGAAGTATACAGGTCACACATTCACCGGCAGGCACACACATCATACCCCAGTAACCTACAGAGAGGCAGAGACACACACACACTTAGTCTGTGTTTCCAGTTTATTCTGTAGAATCAGCAGCAGCAGCGTTTCTTGGCTGACCTCCCTGTCCTCTCCTGTGTGTGGGGCTAAATGTAAAGAGCGGGGAGCCGGCTAAGACTCTCACTGGGTCCACTAATAAAGGGCTCTTTGATTCTCTGGGCCGGGCTGGGGGGGGCAGGGGGGGGGGGGCACAGTGGGTGGGTCGGGGTGGCCGGCGTGGCTTTAACACCACAGCACCTACTCAACACTCATTATAGCCCACCTGTGCCAGCTGCCAAAGAAGAGAAGCACGTACATGGGCCGTTTCTCACACACACACACACACACACACACTGCATGCACTCTCTCACCCAACACGTACTCCCATACACGCACATGCACAGAGAGGGCTGAGGGCCATCATGACCACGCAGGTTCAGGTGCAGTGGCTCCAGCTCTGGCCAAAGTTAATACTTCTCCCCCTTTCTACCTCAGAAGAACACAAACACAATCCTCAGGCCTTTGTGTCGAGGTCGTAGCTCGTGTTTCTTCCCCCGGTCGTCTTCCTCTCCCGAGCTGTCGCGGCGACAGGAACCATTTTTGCTCTTTTGGCCAAGGAAGATTTTCATCTTTGCTGCGTTTGTATTTTCTATATTTACCATCAAATATGCAGAGCTCGTCCCGTTTGGAAACCGTAGACGGTGAACTATGTGGAAACGTAATTTTAATTACACTGTGCCCTCAGAAGAAAAAAAGGCAGCGTGCTGAAATGATGCTTTATTATATGGTTCCTGAGCCGCCCAGCCAAGAGCAACTCATTCCATTTAGTTTTAAGGCCATAGTTTTTCCCTCCTCCTTCCTAAAGTGGTTTCCAGGCCTGCCGGGCTGCAGTCTTACCCTCTCGTTGACATGCTAGGAGCCTCAGCGCCTGCCAATAAAATAAATAGCAGTGGACTTGATTATACAGGGAAAGACTGGTGAAACATTGCACCCGTTTAGTTTGGAAGCCCACATAGAACAGGCCGTCTCACCCCTTTGAACCAGGGAACCCAAGTGGACGGGTGCTGGAGTAAGTGTGTGGCTCTGTGCTGCTACCTAAGAGGTCACCTCCTTCCTCTTCAGACCGACGGAGGCCTCTTGGTGCGCCGCCTTTGTTTGGCTAAAGCCAACCTGGGAGGACAGTAGCTGCTTTTAGAGAAGCTCTCTGCTGGCTCAGCGTCTTCTCCTATGAGGACTGGTGTCCGTCTGAAGGGTGAGATGGATTATGTTTTCACAAGGCCCACCCAGGCATCTCACCACCAACGCCACACGGAGGCCCGGGGGCGTCCAGAGCTAAGACACTGAACTCAGCTCACCTTTGCCAAGAGGATATTTTACGGATGTCTCCACTTTATTAGAACGTAGACCCTGGACGGCCAAAGAGGCTGAAATGTGATAAAGATCAGGAGTTTGAATTCCTTGGCCCCTTCAACCCTCGGCCCAGGACGCTTCCTCGCTCACACACAGTTTCCCACACTTAACCTTGTTTGTCTGAAGTTGCACAACTGTAAAGCCAGCGTTGCACGAGGCACTTTGACCATGAAAACATGAAACAAAAGGAGTGGCTGGAATCCCCATTCATCAGACGGATCATCTGTTACCCAGAGGGAGACGCTTTTAGTGCCCTGTTGACAGAAACACGACTGGAAGATTTGAGAAATGTTGCTTTTTTCCCCCCCCTCCTCACCTCAGAGCGCCAGGCGGGTGGCTGTCCCAGCGCTCGCATGATGGAAGTTCCAGTTGTGGTTGGCAGTAAGCGACGGCACCCATGGGGAACTGACAACTGGGCTTTAGGCTTCTTAGGGATTCAGACGGGAAGCGAAGGTGTTATGGGGAAACACGGCGGCGAGACGGGGACACGGGTGGAGAAAGGATTCAATGTAAAGTTGAGGGAGGTGTCAGACTTGGAGACTCGGCCGAGAGAACGCCATCGGCTTATCGGTCCAGTGGAGCCAGAGGCGCCAGTTATTCCTCCACCACTCTCTCTCTCTCCCTGCCTGTAAAGAGTTTATCTCTTTGTCTTTCCTGGTGGTGATATTTACCAAACGTCTGGTCAAAGGCCCAGTCTGTCCACAGGTCTGGATCAGATTTGCTCAGGGCTTAGGGCTCCGTTTAGAGCTCTTTACTCTGAGAGGAGGGTGAAGGCCAGAGAGGGAATTTCTCACAAAACTTCCCAGCTCAGCGGTTAGAGTTTGTTTGAGATGGAGGGTTTGGGGAATTCCCTGCAAGACTTTTCCTTCTGTCTTTAGTCTTTGTGTCTGTCATCTGTGATTATGTCAAATACACCAAAATACAGAGAACTGCTCGGGACAAACTCATTGTTGCTCTTCTAGTAAATCCATCGGAATGTAATCAGCTTCTCCCCCCTTTTCTCTCTTCCTCTCTTCCTCTCTTCCTCCCAGTCATCCAAGTCATCCCAGTCATCCCAGTCAGCCGAAGGATCAGACCAGTCCAGGGGTTCCTCAGCAGGTTTTGTCCCCGGCCCAGTTGCCTGAAGAGGCAGAGTGCCTGACGGTGCCCAAATACAAGAGAGACCTGGTGCAGAAGCTGAAGATCCTGCGGCAGGAGCTGTCGCAGCAGCAGCCCCAAGCCGGACACTGCCGCATCGAGGTCTGCCGAGAGGAGATCTTTGAGGTGAGAACACTCCCGCACACCCAGGCTGAGCCGCACACACACACACACAACAACATGCTACTATGTTCTCAGGGTGATGCTCTCGAGTTTGCCACTTCCGATCATCCGTCGGTCCCTCTAATCCAGTTCAGGTCCTATGGGGGCAGGTCTGGTCTCAGGTCTCTCACAGGACTGACACATGACAGACAGACGGACTCAGTCACTCTCACAGCCATACTAGCGGGGCTAATTAGAGGTTCCAATTTTAGAAACTCAGAGGAAACCCCTTCAGACACAGGCAGGACATGCAAGTCGGTCCGAGCTGGATCCGATCCCAGTGCCGCCGCCTCCTCCTCCTCCTCGCTGCGTTCTGGCCACCGAGCGCTGCCTTCCACTGCTCTCACAGATCATGAAGTTGAAGGTTAATTTCTCTGAGACGTTCCCCTGTGGGAGCTCGTTTCATTCCTGTGGAAAATAGACTTGTGTAAAAGTATAAATTAACACCGATGCCCCAAAGCTGTCTGAGAGGTTTAGGAGCCTCGTGAGCTCTTATCCATAAAAGGGAACGTTTAGGACTGAGCTGCACACACACACACACACACACACACACGCATACACACACACTATCATTTTGAATAGGGAGATGTAAACGCCGTCTACATCGGCCATAGGTTTGTATAAAGCTCTAGCTGGCACCCAGAGGCTCAAAGGCCGTGGCAGAACGCTCACAAACTCACATCTTTGCATTTTACTGGCATTTTTCCCCCCATTTAAGGTCTGCAGCAGAAAACAAGGCCCCGCAGCAGCACAGCACCAATACACAGAACTCTTTTACGATTTCCAGGGAAAGGCAGACCAGCAAGGCCCTCACAGCACCACAAGCTCAGCTCAGCTCAGCTCCCTCTCTATTCACTCTCTTCTGCTCCTCTCTCACTCTCTCTGTCTCACTCTCTCACTCTCTCGCTTTTTCTCTCTCTCTCTCTCTCTCTCCAATCATTTGTTCTACCAAGGCAAGGCATTCTTTCTGGATGATTTCAGCAGTTAAAGAGGTGGGGGGAGGGGGAGGAGGAGGAGGGGTGGAAGGGTGGGAAGGAAGGGGGTGGGGGAGGAGGAGGGGGTGAGGAAAGGCACTCAGGCAGCAGTGGCAAGTCTTCAGGGCCAGACATAACTTCATAACTACAAGTTGAGCAATGAAAAATATGACTTCATCCCCCATCGCGACGTGACAGCTGTGAGGAAGGCTGAAGTGTGTGCGAAACACCCGGTGTGTGTGTGTGTGTGTGTGTGTGTGTGTGTGTGTGTGTGTGTGTGTGTGTGTGTGTGTGTGTGTGTGTGTGTGTGTGTGTGTGTGTGTGTGTGTGTGTGTGTGTGTGTGTGTGTGTGTGTGTGTGTGTGTGTGTGTGTGTGTGTGTGTGTGTGTGTGTGTGTGTGTGTGTGTGTGTGTGTGTGTGTGTGTGTGTGTGGGGCAGAGGTCCGCACGCAGTCACCTCCAATATTAAGTCTCCCCCTCTGCACACGGCCTCATTAACGCAGTGAAGGCTTCCAGTGTGTGTGACGATGTTTTCACAGCTGAATCTGTCCAGGACGGTTATGATGCTGCTCTGTGTCGCTCTGTCTCAGCCAGAGCGTTCACATGCACACGCAGCAGTCTGTCTGTCTGGGGGAATCCAAACGCGACCTAATTGGATTAAAATCTTTCTAAATTGACATTAAAGGAGTGAAGCTAACAGACCTAAGCTAGCCCATGATATGTGGGCTTACTCAGGAATGTTATAACTCCATAGTTTGGATCTCCTCACCTGTTGAACTTCCCCTCGCACACACGTCGGCTCGTATCGTCTGCAGATGATCAAACCCTCTTCATTCCTCTCCTCTACTTGCCGTTGTCCCATTAGAGGTTGTGAGTTTACGACCTCTCCCAGGCTGCCTCATAAATATCCAACATGTTTAATATTTAATGATTTGAAGGCTTCCAGGGAGATCCTAGGTGGTAAACTCGTATTAAACCTTCACACTAAGGCAGAAGCTGGCAGAACTCCATCAAAACACCAAACTGGATCTTGCTGGAGGAGAATCTGGGCCCCAACTGAACCCAACTTTACAGAAAACAAGCACAGATACCAACTACACAACTACACAACCTTGAAACCAATGAACCTCCAACTTTCAGAGTCCAGGTCAACTGTAGAGATTGTGTGTGTGTGTGTGTGTGTTGTGTTTGCGCCGCTCTGTCATGCTTTCACAAACACAGCAGTGCTTTTACTGCAGCGGGAGATTTGCTTGTTTGTTTACTATGGCTCAGCCTCCGTGTGTGTGTGGACTCCACCTGGAGGACGGACGGGGAGTTTGGCTCTTACGTCACGTCAAAGGCAAACACACTTTCAACGTTCAGGGGAGGAGGTTGGGGTCTCAAGTGTAGAAGTGGAGGCGCACAGACACACAGCCGACACCAGTTCGTACCCGGTGTCCCAGAAAGTGCATGGACCACACACACACACACTTCACAAACCTCCTCTTGTTTTCACTCCTGTGGACTGTTCAGTATCTAATGCTGTGTCTTTGTGTCTTTGTGTGTGTGTAGGAGTCGTACCGCCAGGTCATGAAGATGCGACCCAAGGATCTCTGGAAAAGACTGATGATCAAATTTAGAGGAGAAGAAGGACTGGACTATGGGGGCGTGGCAAGGTACCACATCTTCTCCCTCTCTCCCTCCCTCTCTCTCCCTTCCTCTCTCGCCCTCTGGTTTCCTTGTTTATAATAGTGTGTGTTGTGTGTGTGTGTGTGTGTAGGGAGTGGCTGTACCTGCTGTCCCATGAGATGCTGAACCCCTACTACGGCCTGTTCCAGTACTCCAGAGACGACATCTACACTCTGCAGATTAACCCTGACTCTGCTGTCAACCCGGTGAGGAACCAAAAGCTAAAACAGATTAAACATTCCATCCTTCAGTCACAGATTTATCAGATTCATCTTCACAATCTAATGGAATCCAATGAGAGCCTTTGATTGGATCGATGAAACGACTCCTTTACAGATGATGTCATGTCAACCCGTCACATTGCCTCTGTCCTCTGTCCCGTCTGCAGGAGCACCTGTCCTACTTCCACTTTGTGGGCCGCATCATGGGCATGGCGGTGTTCCACGGTCACTACATCGACGGCGGCTTCACGCTGCCTTTCTACAAACAGCTGCTGGGCAAACCCATCACGCTGGACGACATGGAGTCTGTGGACCCCGACCTCCACAACAGCCTGGTCTGGATCCTGTAAGCACCACTTTACTCTGTTAGGGCTCGTTTAAAGGGAAGTCAACTAGAAATCACCACAGCAGTCCAAACATCGTATAGTTCTGATCTAGAAGTCAAAGTAGTAAAGGTAGAGAAGAAACAGGACCTACACAAGCTTTACTAGAGAACACACACACACACTAGTATCATAATCAAGCCATTGTAATGATTCTGGTGCCCTCTGCTGTCTGCTGGAGGTAAAGGTCTGAGCTCAGTGGTTTACATTGGAAGGATCAACGAGTCAGGATAGAACAAATATCTCTCACTTTGGGTTCTAACCTCCCTGATGACACTGAGGGAACTACTATCTGCTGAGTCATCGCACGAGAGGGAAGAAATAACCAATGCTCTCTCTCTCTCCTCTCCCTCGTTTAGTGACAATGACATCACCGGTGTCCTGGATCACACTTTCTGTGTGGAGCACAATGCATACGGAGAAATCATCCAACATGAGCTCAAGCCCAACGGCAAGAGCGTCCCTGTGACAGAGGACACCAAGAAGGAGTACGTCAGGTAAGGACAGGCAGGCAGGCGCGCACACACACACACACACACACACACACACACACACACGCACACTGAAACACACACACACTTATAAGCATTTGACATTAAGCAGTCACATTTAGAGTTGAATCAAATTCTCTCTGCCTCTCTCTCTCTCTCTGCCTCTCTCTCTCTCTCTCTCTCTCTCTCCCTCTCTCCCTCCCTCCAGGTTATATGTGAACTGGCGCTTCCTGCACGGCATAGAGGCTCAGTTCCTGGCCCTGCAGAAAGGCTTTAATGAGGTCATTCCTCAGCACCTCCTGAAGTCGTTCGATGAGAAGGAGCTGGAGGTACAGCGCTCCTCTTTCTTTCCTTCTTTCTTTTTTTCGTTCTGCCCTTTTTAAACAACAATGTTCTCCATGTGTGACCAATGTGAGTCAATATTTCCACCATGTGATCTCTCCACACACACGCAGACACACACACAGACACACACTAATGCCTCAGACCACAGAAACCGTCTGAGGGAGAAAATGTGTCAGCATTTTGACAGATTTGAAGGAAAACGTGACAGAAAACCATCTACATGTTGTGATGTTCCTCTCTCTCTCCCTCTCTCCCTCTCTCTCTCTCTCCCTGTCTGCCCTCAGCTGATCGTGTGCGGCCTCGGTAAGATCGACATCTTAGACTGGAAGTCCAACACCCGTCTGAAGCACTGCACCCCCGACAGCAACATTGTGAAGTGGTTCTGGAAAGCTGTGGAGTCGTTTGACGAGGAGAGGAGAGCCAGGCTGCTGCAGTTTGTGACCGGATCCTCCAGAGTCCCACTGCAGGGCTTCAAGGCTCTACAGGGTACTGATGTGGCTCTGTGTCTGTCTGTCTGTCTGTCTCTGTGTGCTTGACTATAGAACCTTCTAGGTTACAAATGAAAGTGGAGTCTCATTGTTTGTGTCGTTGTTTTGGCTGCAGGAGCGGCGGGGCCTCGACTCTTCACCATTCATCAGATCGACGCCAACGCCAACAATCTGCCCAAAGCCCACACCTGGTGCGTGTCCTCACACACACTCTGACACCATCGTCTCTCCCTCTCTCTCTCTCTCTGTGTGCTGAAGCTTCATCTCTCTCTTCTTCTTCTTCCTGCAGCTTTAACCGGATTGACATTCCTCCCTACGAGAGCTACGACAAGCTTTACGACAAGCTGCTGACGGCCATCGAGGAGACCTGTGGCTTTGCAGTGGAATGAGAAACACATAAGTGAAGTGTGTGTGTGTGTGTGTGTGTGCGAGCGTGTGCGACTGTGTGTTGAAGCAGCAAAACTCAAAGACTGTCACTGTGACGTACCCGTCGGCTCGCTCAGAGCCTGCGGCCGCACGTCTCCCATCGGCCCGCAGTCTTCCTCTCCCGCCGCTGTTCTTCCCCGATGAAGAACGCGCTCCCTTCCAGCCGCTGCTACAGACTCATCGCCTCCTCTGTTTTCTTTTCTTTTGTCGTTTTGAGAACAAATGAAGACCTGCAGCATTTATCTTAGTTGTGTTCTTGGTTGTTGTGTTTGTGAGCGGACTGTTCTGCTCTGTTTTGGTAAAGGAAAGGTGACGTCACACTGCCTGGGTATCGGCCAATCAGGGCTCAGTCGGGTCAGGAGGCAGTTCCACACACAGCTCCATCTAGGGCTCAGGTCTCAGGTGTGTTAGCCCTCTGACAGACTGCAGGTTGCCTCCTTCTCTCCCCCCTGTGGCCCGAGGTCCAGGCTGTGATTGATCGGTCTCCATCACGTGGCACCCAAACGTCTTCCATCTCTCTGGGTGTGTGTGAACGTGGCCGTGTAGTCGTACGTCCAGGCTCCATAACTTTGGCCCTCAGCCTAAACGTGAGTGTGTAGATGGATCATCTGTGAGTGTTGGCAGGTTCTTCCATGTTGGCTTCACACTCCTGAGACGTCTCCAGACTGCCGGCCTCCTCGCTCCGTCTGCTGCGGCCCAAAGCTCCATGACGCTGCGGGGAGACGGCGGCCGAGCAAACCAAGGAACTGAACACCAAACTGTTTTTAAAGAGTCACCTTTGAGTCACAGGTTTGATCACCATCATGCTACTGAACCTTTAGCCCATACACATCCACAGGTAGCCACATCTTGCCCCCTCGTAGCCATTCTAACCTCACAGTCCAACCTTTAGACCCTCATGGCCACAGACGGTGTGTTTCAGATCCAGCCTGGCTCAGTCTAACGCTCTGATAGATGAAGGGTTTCATCTCTAGAGGCTCCAAAACTGCTGAGATGAACCTTTGTGGTGGTGTTGATGATGAAGAGCTGACTGAAGAAGGTGTGAGTCCTGAAGAGCTGCACGCTGTGGCCACCGCTTCTGTAAACGTGCGTGTCCTTGTGCGTGTGTGTGTGCAGTGTGGGTAGATGTTTTATAGATCAACCACGACTCCCTGGTAACCCCAGCAACCCGAGCGTCCCCCGTTTGAGCCGGCCCCTCCCCCCTTTTCTCTTATTTACAGCACAGTTATGCATGTTTCCTATCTAACCCGATGTAAACACAGCACAGCCTCCTCCGTCTCCTCTTCATCTGTGAACAGGGCAGCAGCTGTCCAGGGGACCAGGCTTCATCAAAGCTCTCCCAGGTAGAACTCTGTAGTCAAAGTCACATCCTGAAGTATTCTCTCTCTCTCTCTCTCTCTCTCTCTCTCTCTCTCTCTCTCTTGCCACTTTAGAGCACTTTACACACCGAGCAGCAGGCAGGAGTGTTTCCATGATGAGGATATATCTTTTTATTTGCTCTATACCACGGCATTAGAATCACACAGAGTAAAAGTATCTATTTACCTGTCATTTTGAGTATATATGTACAAATCCATAGCTATTTTGTATATTGCTGCTTGTTCTTTTCTGTTTTTAAATGCAAGCATGTTGGTGTCTGACCCAGACCTCTTTGCATTCTCAGGTGACGTTGTCCTTTTTTTGCTTTGTTTGAAGATGTTAGGCTAGTATGTGAAGAGGAAGGAGGCCGGCGTCGGTGGGAACTCTCCCTTTATCCCCCGGACGTAAGATTAAAGTCCATTTTTTAAAGCGACGCAAACTGTTTTCACTGCTTTCAAAGATCAGGAGAGGTCCGGCGTGTTTGCTGCTCTCGAGGTCCAAATCAGAACATTCAGAGAGAGGCAGCAGAGCCTGGTAGAGGAGCTTCACTCCGACTTCCTGTAAGGCCACAGAGTGTTGTTCCCCCTTCACATGTCGCGCAAACGCCATCGATTAGAGATCAACACATGTTTACGCCTCCGTGATGTAACTGTAAACAGATCTAACGTCAGAGTCGGATTTGATCAACTCGCTCTGACTTTACCCAACATGGGAGATCTACAGAATCCGCTTGATTCCGTCCAATCGCAGGACAGACAGATAATCTGAGGAAGGCGTGTGTGTGTGTGTGTGTAAACATGACGATCCTCAGAAGATGAAGCCTATTTATTTGCTCATTCCTTTCCTCTCTGCAAAATCACTTGGAATAAATTCTGGTTTAAGTCATTTTTATTTTTGCCTTGTGCGTTTTAGCCGTGTATTTCACTTTGTGGTCCCTATGAGGCAACCGGGAGTCCCGTATGATCTTCACACAGTCGTAGATGGGTTTAGCTGTAATAATGGAACACAGACACGGTGGAGGAGAGCATCAGAAGGGTTTATGTTCTGCATACGTTATGCATACTTTGGTTATAATCACACACTTCCTTCTATTTACCAAATAGTTAATGGACTGATTGAGCTTTATGTAGGATATACACACGTATACACAACTTGTTGATATGCACACTTGTTCTATATGTTTGTCCAGTGCACACGGTCTGCTTCAGCTCATCGTTGGGTCAGATCTCTGGCTGCTTCAGTCTCGGGTGAAAACGTTTGGGGTCGAGTTCTTCCACAAAAAGGGAACAGGATGGTTTTTGGATTTTTTTTCTTTCTTTCCTTCTTTCTTTCTTTAAATCCCCAGAAAAGCTGCCAAAGTGAACGACCAAAATGTTTCCAGAGTTTGGAAGCCTGCGATGTGGAGTGAGGGTTCGTACAAAGGTCACACAATTCTGGTCAAACATGAGCCTGTGTGGCTGCGGTGCTCGTGAACACACACACGGCAACTCTCAGCTTCCTGTTCATTTGATGATTGGTGATCGCAAAGCATTTATTGGTGCGTAACAGTGAGGAAACTCCTCTTTTCCCCAATATTTTCCGTACAAATTCACAGGTTTATGTGCAAATCCTTCTGTACGTGTAAATGACTTTGGAATTCTACGACAATATTAAGTTTTTTTTTTTTTTTTTTTTTTAAACTGCACCATGTTTGATTTCTTAATTTCTGATCTGTTTTTGTATTTATTATTATTACAGTATATGTGTTGATAGTTTTTCACATCGGCTGCTCTGTGAGCTTATAACGACACCTGTACATAAGGACAATAAAGAAGCAGAGTCATACACTTCTTGTACCCTTGCAGAAAGCTGAGCAATAAAACGATGCTGTTTGGACCTCACAGCATTATGTTTGATAGAAACCAACGCTTCACTGTGGTTTGTTTTCTTTGTTTCCTTCCTTCCATACAAACAGGAGAGAAGCTCATTAGATTACTCAGATTCCATGGAAATGTAGACGAGTGCAGGAATAAGAGCCCGTAATGAAACATCCCATCATCTCAACGACACAGACAGATGGAAGAGACTTTGCTACTAACACGGTTTGCAGACAGAAGAACATTCTGGCACGGTTGAGTCCATTTTACATTTGAGTTAAAAACAAAGTTCAGGTACACACCCTAAGTACAGCCTATGTTGGACCGATTATGTTCCCTCGCCTCTGATTGGCCAGGGGGAGCCACCTGCAATTAACCTGAGGGGGCGGAGCCATCACTCACCGGAGACGGAGCTCGTGCGCAGGATCGAGTTTTCAGGTGAGTAAATGCTCTCCTACACGTTTACTGTCTTTATTTAGCTGTGAGCTGGGTTTAACTGTTTCACCATGAATGGGCGTCGAAATACAACTTAAGGCAGGTTGAGTAAGTAAGGATAGTGATGACAAGCAGCTGGTCAACCAGCTTGGTGTAATGCTGGTCAAGCATGAAAGTCTGCTTAACATTGTTCAGTAATAATGAACCCAGTTGGTCAAATCCAAAAGTCCTGACATTTTTTTTTATGGCTTTTACATCCTTAACATAGTGACTTCATAATGAAACACCCACCTGCACACACTGTCACACACACACACACACACACACTCACAGCCAGAAGATGGGAGATGACCACTGTCAATGAGGCTGGTTACATTATTACTCCTCTACCTGTGTGTCAGTGTGGGTGTCTCTCTCCCTCGCTTCCTTCCTGTGTCGTTTTAAAACACTAGATCCCCATTAATTGCTAACATGTTCTCTGCTCACCTGCAGCTCGCCCTCCATGCACAAGCTGAGCTGTTCGCCAAGCGTCTGGAGTGCAACAGTGGAGACGGACAGTGACGAGACGGACGAATCATAGCCATCAGGAGGGGAAACATAAGGTAAGGTGTCTCCACGCGACCATCAAGTGTGAGCTGATGTTCCAAACGGAGAGAGCTGCACAGGGTTTAGGTTCAGAATCAGCTGTTAAGAGACACAAGCCACTGCAGGGACCGATTCTTCTTCTACGTCTGCAGTTTTCTTCTTTTCCTTCCTGATGACGTCCGTACACAGCTGGGTGTTTAAGTCATCAGTCGTAAAGCCTCAGCCTGTTTATCCGGGGAGAAGCCAAAGGTCTGTGCGGTTGAGCTTCAGATACACAAAGGGTTGACACACAGCTGCGCCCCATCACAAACAGGCTGACGACTCATTCCAACCCTTTAATGTCATTTTAGCAATTTACATTTCAAAGAGTTTTTTTTCTCCATTTGCTTCTTGGACGGTAAATGAAAAACAAATTTAATGAGAAGTCAAACAGCAAAGTGTCCTGACCTTCACTTCAAACTCAAAGCTAACAAGCTAAAAGCTACAGCTGTGATTTGTTTACGGTTTGGTCAAATTTTGTTTTTATTAAACTTGGAACAAAAACACTCAATGATCCTCCTGTGCAGTTCAGTTCTATGACACAGTAGTCAGGTGTGTGTGTGTGTGTGTGTGTGTGTGTGTGTGTGTGTGTGTGTGTGTGTGTGTGTGTGTGTGTGTGTGTGTGTGTGTGTGTGTGTGTGTGTGTGTGTGTGTGTGTGTGTGTGTGTGTGTGTGTGTGTGTGTGTGTGTGTGTGTGTGTGTGTGTGTGTGTGTGTGTGTGTGGAGCCCTTGGTGTGTTGGTCCAGTGTTACAGGTCTTAAGTTAAAAAAAAAAATTGATCACCATGAAACAGAAGGGGAATGTCAGGTACAGCTGATTATCATCGCCCCCTGGTGACCACAGAGCACAACACCAGGGAATAAGAGAAGATCCTAAAGGTTAAGGAATAAATAAGACATTGGCCTGGATAAAAACAGAACACATCATTATCATAGAAGAGGAAGTTAAAAATCGTTTCATAAGTTTTGCATCAGTCGTCCCCGTTTGGCGAGAGGAGGAACGTTCTGTTTGCTACGATCGCAGCACAGTGAAGGAGTTGAGTCGCTCTTTTTAAATTATTAAATATGAAACCCATGGAAGAGGAGGACTTGGTCCAAGGCGTTAGAGTTCAAGTGTAGCAGCTGAGGAGTGAGGAAGAGTGAAGTGATCTTAGGAGCTACAGTTTGCATTCATTCATTGATAAAGAGTCACGACACAGTCAAGAGAATTCGTTTCTTTCTGTGCAAAATCCGTGAAGGAAGCCGAGACGCCGCCCGAGTGTCGTACCTCCGGGTGTTCAT
The DNA here is from genome assembly GCF_046128005.1 of Genypterus blacodes. Classification (NCBI taxonomy): domain Eukaryota; kingdom Metazoa; phylum Chordata; class Actinopteri; order Ophidiiformes; family Ophidiidae; genus Genypterus; species Genypterus blacodes. The sequence continues at coordinate 1,055,098 of NW_027467038.1, read as the reverse complement.
TGAAATGATGTCGTTCCCGGCAGCGTCTTCCTGCAGCCAGTGTAAATTTAAAAAATGTCCCTCAAATGGTAAAAAAGGGGGCGAGTCAGTGCAGACAGCTGGTGTTGTACTGGAACGAGGCCATGTGGACCCGACCCTGCAGCCTCCGGACCTCCAGCTCCTGGATGTAGTCGTCCTCGTTGTTCTGGATGATGATCTTCTGCAGTTCGCCGATCTCGTGCTCCATCTTGGAACGCAGCTCTCGCTTCATCTTCAGCAGAGCCTGAAAACAAAATGGGAGCGGTGAGTCAGAGCAGAGCAGCTGGCCGGCGTCTGTTTGTATCACCTTTACTCGCAAAGAGTCACAGTCACGAGTCTGAAGAACGTCATAACACACACACCTTCTCTTGAGCTTTAGTCCGGACCTTGATCTCCTGTCGTTCTTGAGCCAGCCTCTCAGAAAGAAGTGAAAACTGAAAGGGGAAATCATGTTGTGCCACAGTGTGATCGGTAAAGTCACAACACAGATAATACTCAGCCTGGAAAACTGTGTGTGTGTGTGTTAGAGTGAGTGAGTGAGTGAGAGACTGCAGGTCATAATGGAGGCTGTTGTGTGCACTCAGCATGTTGGGCGTGTCAGGACCTGCTGGTTGGTGTGTGTGTGTACCTGGTCCTTGTAGTAGTTCTCCACAGACTTGATGTGGTCCTCATGTCTCCTCTGGTGCTGCAGCCTCTGCTCCTTAGCGTGGGCTCTCTCTTCTCTCACTCGGGCCTTCTGCACCTCCAGGCCCTCCTCAAACAGCTGCCGGAACATCTACACACACACACACACACACACACACACACACACACACACACACACACACACACACACACACACACACACACACACACACACACACACACACACACACACACACACACACACACACACACACACACACACACACACACACACACACACACACACACACACACACACAATATGCAGTTGCAGTCAATCGTGTGTTCCTCTCTCTCTCTCTCTCTCTGAAGTTCAGTCTGATCCATGAAGAGGATCTGTGGCTCTGATCCAGCCCCGCCTCACCTTCTCCTCTTTGGTCCTGGCCCTCATCACGCGTGCTCGGTGATGGACATGGAAGTCGTTGTAGTATTTCTTGGCTCGGGCGATCTGCTGCCTCTGATCCCTCAGTCTGCTCTGAGCCGACTTCTGCTCCTGGATCCTCTCCTTGAAGTCCTTCTGGGGATCCACAGAGTAGACCAGTGTGACGCGACAGATACTGTGTGTGTGTGTGTGTGTGTGTGTGTGTGTGTGTGTGTGTGTGTGTGTGTGTGTGTGTGTAGGCTCACCAGACGCCTCTTGTGCTCGTGCTCCTTGCGGATGATCTCCACCAGCAGGTCGTGTCTCCTGTGAGCTTCCTCCACCTGGAAACAAACACAAGCATTGGCCCGTCATGATCATCATCAGGCGCAGACTTCCATCAGCAGCTTGGTGCGTGTGAAGAGCGGCGTCCCACCTCAGCGGACAGTTTGTCGCGGCGCTGGTGTTTGTGCGTGGAGGCGGCGTGGAGTCGGTCCACCTGCTGCAGCTGCTGCTCCCACATCCGGCCCAGAGCCTGAGGGGAGATGTGGAGGTGGGGCAGCTCGTCCAGCAGCACCGGGAGGAGCTCGTTCTCCTTCAGCTTCACTAAAGAGAGGAAGTCAAGGTGTTCACTCTGATGCTGACTGATGCCCTCTACAGGTCAAACATGTGAAGCGCTCGTTGTTGGCGGTGGCGTTTGTTTATCTGTGGGATGTTTAGGGAGTCGTTCAGCGTCTCACGTACTTGGCGAGGGTTTCCTGGGGGGGCCCTGCCGTCTCCGTCCCGCCGCGGTCTGCTTGCTACGATGCGACCGATGCTGGGCGGCTATTTTGGCCGGGGACGGCGTGCGGGCTTGGGGGACGTCCCTCAGTATGGCCTCTCTGTACTCTCGCTCCTGACACACACACACACACACACACACACACACACACACACACACACACACACACACACACACACACACACACACACACACACACACACACACACACACACACACACACACACACACACACACACACACACACACACACACACACACACACACAAGTCAACAATGTTGTTGCTACAATGCTTCCTGGTGCAGAGGTGTGATGAAGAGGAGAGCTGGGAGGTGTGTGTGTGTGTATAGACTCACAGCCTCCTGAGCTTTGAGTCGAGCCTTGTGCAGCTCTGCTCGCTCTCTGTCCTCGTATTTCTGCAGCTCCTCCTCATAGGCCTTATTCACCTGGAGACACAAACACCGAGCAGATCTTCATCATCAGCAAATAGAAGACTCCAGGACGTTTCAGAGTGAAGAAGTCTTTGAATGTGGCCGTCAGATTTGTTGAGATGTCTTCACTCTCTGGCGTCACCTGTGCACGCTGTCTGCTTCGCGCTCGCTGATGCGTCTCTTCTCTGCGTGTGTGGTCGCCGGCGGTGATGGCTGCGGCCGGAGCCTCGGCGCCGTCCAGCTGTCCCTGCAGGGACCGGCGGGCACGAGGGGGAGGGGAGGGGGACAGGGAGCGCGTCCGCTGGCCAGACCCGGGCTCAGGCGTTCCTGGGTGAACACAAGTTAACAAATACATTTAGTTCAACAAAGACTTGAAGAGGACGCATCGACGTGAGTGTGTGTGTACCTGTGTGTGTGTGTGTGTGTGTGTGTGTGTGTACCTGTGTGCTGTCTGGGGGTGCGGCCACACTCCATGATGCTGTCGCTGTGGTGGGACTGCTTGCTGTCTTCTTCTTCTTCTCTGCCTTCACTGGACTCTCCGCTCTCACTCAGCACCCTCTTCAGCATCTGCAAAGGAAGCACCGACCCCATTAGAGAGAGACAGACAGACAGACAGACAGACAGACAGACGGAGGATGGACAGTGTCACCTGGTCGAGCACCTCCAGTCTCAGTGAGAGTTTCTCTGATATGTGATGGAGCTCCTTCTCTGCTCGCCTGTTCTTCTGCCTGCGGGAGGTCAGAGGTTCCTCTTCATCTTCATCTTCCTTCTTGCTGCTGCTGGACCAGACAGTCACACAGTCATTCATCCCCATGGAGCCCTGGTGTGTGCTGGGTTCAGACCCGTGTCTTACCCGTGCCTCTCCCTCCCTCTGGGGGTCGTCCTCCTCTTGTGTTGCTTTGGAGCACAGTGCAGATCTTCGCCGCCTCGCTCGTCCTCCTCGCCGTCTCCTCTCTCTGAAGGGCCGGCGGTCCCCGGCTCCTCCCGCAGGCTGAGGATCAGCACGTCGGGCTGGGTGCGGAAGAGAACCCGCCTGGGTCCGCCGTTACGTGGCTGTGGGTGCAGAAAGGCGTTTAAAGAAGCGTTCTGTTCTCTCTTAAAGGGCCGGTGCGTCTAATTTAGAGCTGCTGTGAGTCCGTGTCAACACAATAACACTAAATGGAATTCATTTGTTGCTTTAAAGGCTTAGGGCAGCGTTTTTTAACTACGAGCGCTGAGTTTCCCGCGTTACATCTGACATGAGACGCCACGTCTCCACTTAACCCTGGACGCGTCTCTGCTCAGGTTTAGGTTTCACAGAAGAGGGGAGGACTTCCTGCCGTCTCACCTGGAGCGCCTCCTCTTCCTCCCCTGTCCCGGCTCGGGGCTCAGCCGACACCGACGGCTCGCTCGGGGCTGGAAAACGAAAACAAGACGAGATGTCAAAACTCACAGTGGACTCTGGTCAGGGCAGAGAGAAGTTTGACCTCTGACCCTCTGATTTAGTCTTTCACCTGGTTTAGCTGAGTTTAAGTGTGAAGGCTCGTTAGTTTGAAGTTTTATTTTGGAGGAGGCTGCCTCTGTTCTGACTCACCAGGAGACTGATGAGGGGGAGGAGACACTGTTCCATTGGCAACGACCGTCTCTGCTGCCGCTGAAGTGCTCTGTGTGTGTGAGAGAGAGAGAGACAGTGAGTGAGAGACAACGAGAGAGAGACTGCAGGTCATAATGGAGGCTGTTGTGTGCACTCAGCATGTTGGGCGTGGCAGGACCTGTGTGTGTGTGTGTGTGTGTGTGTGTGTGTGTGTGTGTGTGTGTGTGTGTGTGTGTGTGTGTGTGTGTGTGTGTGTGTGTGTGTGTGTGTGTGTGTGTGTGTGTGTGTGTGTGTGTGTGTGTGTGTCCGTGTGTGTGTGTGTCCTCCACTTCACATTAAAGCTGGAGACATATTACATCTCGGCCGAGTCAGCTGCTCAGGCCGCAAGCCACAGATGAATGGTGAGCATGTGGGGGAGACGATAAAAGAGCTGAGTGTGTGTGTGTGCAGCAGGTCTGTCTGAAGTCATGAGTCTCTGCTGTGGCTCCTCGTCTCATCTCGTCTCTAAACGCTCAGTTGGGCCGACGTTCAGGAGGAGTTTGCATATGGAAACTGCACGCAAATTACAGATAGAAGACCGAGCAAACAGTGAAGATCACATCTGTTACCTCTGTAGTGTCGGGGACGGCCTCCTCCTCCTCTTCCTCCTTCTCTTCCTCCTCTGCGAGGGTTGCAGCTGGATGAGGCAGCCCGGGGGGTTGGGCGGTGTGTGTGTGGGGTGTGTTGCACTGGCTGGGGGGCTGAAGAGGGACGGCTGAGTACAGTGGCTCAGTCAGCGAGGGCTCCTGAGGCTCAGAGGTGCCGGGGCCCGAGGCTGCAGGAGGGGCCGCCACGCCTATCAGGGGTTAAATGGAAGGGTTAATCCAGCACGTTCCCAGACAGCTGTTTACCACAACACGTATTTCCTGCACTGCAGGTACGGGCCTTTATTCAGGACCGTCGGCCGCTCACGCAATTCTTCCTCTGAATGAACTTTTCCACACGCAGCCTGCGGCCCAAACAACCGGGGCCACCGCCGTGTGTAAACACTGACGCCGGGTGTTTGTGCGTCTCACCTGCTTGTTCGCCTGTGAACGTGCGCGCAGACACGCCCAGCTCCAGGTTCTCACTGCCTGAGCCCAACTCAGCGCCGTTACAGGAATGGAGGGAGGGTTTACTGGAGCGGACAGCAGAGCTGGAAGAGGACAGAATAACAGGGAAACACACTTATGATCACTATTATTATGATTATGATTGTGACATGATCTCACATTACTAGGGAGTCTTGAAGAAAATCAGTCGATCAATCAAAACACCTCAACATAACCTTCATGTTTATCTGTATAAGGAAATAAAATCGATTCCTTCTTCATTCATTTCCCTTCAAAGGCAAATATAGTGAAGTGTGTGTGAGACTTTAGTTTCATGATCTCCTTTCCTCAGCCTGAGCCTGAGCCACGCGCCTGCTGAGCTGCAGGCGCTGCTCTCTCCCTCTCACTCGGAATATTCAGGTGTGATGTTGACAGTAGAGGGAGGAAGGTCGCCCAGCCGGCTCAACAGGATGTAAAACCAGGATCTGCGCTGACGACGCCGGGCTCGCGTGACGCTGGGCTGACGCCATCTGTCAGCACTGCTTTGGTTTAGGAAACAGCTGAGCACATTTCTGAGCTTTAAAAGGGCGTCGCCTCCTCCTTCCCCCCCCCCCCCCACTGTCGCCTTCTACTATCATCTATTAACCAACCAAGGAAGAAGTGCCTGCAATCTCCAGACCTTGGCGCTTGTGAATTAATGTTGTCGACCCTAACCTGAAGTACGTTTCCTCAGCGTTTTGTGTTTCTCGGTGCATGCAGACCGAACACTCACTCTCCACTGGAGGACAGAGACTCTGCCTGGGCTTTGTTCTCCTCCTGCTCCGTGGCATCGTGGCTCTCTGGCTCTGCGCTCACACGGGGCGCCTCTTCACCCAGGCTGCCATTCTGTTCTGCTGGCAAACAAAGAGACATGAATAACACAAAGCACAGGAGGGATGGGCAGGAGACTGAAGCCACATAAAGAAGCCCGTCAGTTCACCCATCAGAGCTTCTGCTGCCCTCAGTGCTGCACATCCACAACGTCTCATTAGGACTGGAGCCACGTTTTGGGAAACTGTGTCTGGAGCCATGTTTCTGTGGAAGCTGCTCGTTCATGAGAGGGGGGCGGGGCAACCTACCGCCGTTCTGTGACTCCTCGCTTATCTCCTCGTTGAGATACTCCAGTAGGCCATCGAAGATTTCCAGCAGGTTCTTGATCGCGTCCTTGTCCCCGCGGACGACATTTTCACCTGTAAACACAGAGGAAGCGTCACCGCGTTACAAACAGCACTCGATCACAAGCTCGTCCCCAGAAAGAACCAACGAGCCTTAATGAGCACACTGATGTTGTTTTCTGACATGTTAAACTAAAACAGCAAGAACCAAGAGTTTCATCTAGACTGAGATCAGATCCTGAGCCTCAGCGCTGAGGGGCCTGGTGTACCTGTGATGTGAGAGAGGCTGATCTGAAGGTAGTCCAGGGACAGAGAGTCGATCACAGACTGCACGTTGTGGACGTCGTCCTCTTGACTGGACGGGGCTGCGATATAATCTAAACACACACAAACAGCATAAACACACATGTATGTTAAGCAGAGTCAAAGGCGTGCACACACACGCACACACAGGTGGCGTCAACACTAAAGCAATGATTGGTTAACACAGAGGGTTAAGGGTCAGGTGGTGGCATGTTTGTTGGTCTAATGAAGCGATCTTCTTCTTCCTAACATCAGGCTCTTCACCTTCACTACATGTAGCTAGATGTTAAACCCCCTGGTGAACATCTGGACACACATCTCTCACCTGGAACCTTCTCCCCGAAGATGCTCTCGTAAAAAGTGATGAACACATTTGCGCCGCAGTCCGTCAGCTTCCTCAGCTTCAGGTTTAGGTGACACTTGCTGAGGAGATCATTCGCCACATCGACCCAATCTGTAGAAGAACAAAGAGCGGTGGAATGAATCCTCCCCTCCTCTAAACCTTCAAACAGAACCCTTACATCACCTCTAACATCTTCCGATCTACTTAACTGATTAGGCCCATTTCTGCTCTTATCTCTTTGCTGCTGTAACAATGTGAATTTCCCCTTTGTGGGACAAATAAAGGATTCTCTTATTTTATCTAAACATGATGATCAATAGCCTCCATTGTAAGTCGATCGTCTCAATCACTTTGTGCTTGAGTGTAGTCCCACCCAGGTGTACAGAAGTCAAAGAAAACACCCCGAATTAATACAAAAGTGTTAAAAACAGTGTGTGTGTGTGTGTGAGCGGAGTGAAGCATCAGAGCGGCAAACTTCACCCACAGAGCGGCTCACTTCACTAACAACACCGAGTGAGAGTTTGGAACCATTTTCATTCCCTTAAAACAATAAGAAATATGATTATGATTCTAATTCACCGAATCGACAGCGGCCCCGGTGTTCGGTTGGGCTGTCGGCGTCGGTTGAGGCGCTGTTACCGTGTAGTTACCGAAACTTTGCCAGCTGACTCAACAAGGAAGCGGCTAGCCATGCTAACCGTGCTAACCCGAGCCTCGCGCCGCATACGGGTACTTTTTCGATCTCCGCCGCGTGTCTGCGGCTGTAAGACAGTCAGAGTCGGACTCGGGAACAATAACAGATAAACACCGGATAAATTGAACGTTTAATTCGGTTCAAGAGACGCCCAAGCGCTGCGTGTCGTTAGCTCTACCCCACCGCCACCACCAAGGAGGAGAGTCCGGGCTGCCTCACCTCTGTCTCCCTCCTGGGTTCCCATCAAACAGCTGCGGAGTGTCGGCTACACGGCGTCGATTCACCCGGACACCGCGCTCCTTGTCCCGGATCCAGGCTCTTCACTGATATTATTTTAGTTTTTCGCTGCACAGAGGCAGAAACTACCGATTCTCATTTAAAATTTAAGTCTTCTCTGATTGGACGACACTCTGGCTCTTTGTTTCCGGAAGTGCCCCTTCGACGGGCAATGGTACTTGTGGAAAGTGTGCGTTTCAAAATAAAACCTCCGGTAATTCGTCTCATTGACCTTTAGTGCCCTCTAGTGGCCATTTCACCAAACAAACGAACAAAAACCGCCACTGTCCAACGAAATTCCAGTTATTACCATGGCAACAACCAGCCACGCGTAATTACCTCATAGCTAAGGACATCATTTTACGCGGGCTGTTGCCTAGCTGACCAAGTCAAAAGAGTTCCCGCCCCAATTCTCCCAAAGTGGCTGAGGTGGCTGACAATCAATTACGTTCTTATATGTGTGGCTATTTTGATACTTTAGTTGTCATATTACATGCAATTCACGATCAAATCACATGAAGTCATAAGTAGACGTAAGTGGAGACTGCCGACGACAAGAAAGAGGAAGCCGAAGAACATATAGCAAAAAATCATGATGTTGTAATACTGACAAAAAAAACGATCCGCTAACATTTTTTCGCCATTTTCTCCATGGTTCTGCGTTCACCTACAACAACAACAATGCAGAAAGAAAGAATGCAGCTTGTTAAATGTATCTATATCTGCCTACAAAAATACTACTCGCATTATACTTCAACTGATGCGTACACACAGCAACTAAACTATGAACGAATAACTCAAAATTTAAAAGCTAAACCTGAATAAACCTGACCTTATAATAACCCAAAGTACATCACAGAGTAGCACAAAGGAGCTTAACGTTACTGGCATGAATCAAACTGTTTTTATTGTTTTTATCATGCATCAGTGTTCCAAAAAGCTCATTTCACACATCCAGCGACGTGAGCTTCCACAGGGGGCATCATTCCAGTTGGCCAGCACTGGGTCATTTTGATAAACCTCCACACAGTCCTCTTGTTGGTGAGGGCCAGCACCACTTGGCTGCCCAAGCTGCCAGAATCTACAGGACAGAATTTAATAAGTTATATTTGTACTGGATCAGCGGTGTCATAGTTTTTGTCTGTTGGTATGAAAACCTGGGGGCCTTCGCCACCTCCCGACATCCTTCCCTTAAAGAATGTATTTGGGAGGATTACCTCCTTATTTCATTAGAAGCATCAATATTACACTGTGAAATGATTTGGCAATCCTTTTGTGTAATTACTTTAAATGAACTACAACCCTAAATACAGCCCTATGTATATGTCATAGCAAAAAGAGTAATTAATCTGACAGATAATGAGAGGATACATGTGCCAGATGTTTGTTTTGAGGTAGTTTCTTGTGATAACGTAGCATCACTATTTTGTCTATTCCAAAGCCTGTTGCTGGTCTGAAAGCTTCCACCTCCAGTCTTTATTTCATAGATCTGTCTGAAAGAAAATAAGTAGGAGTATCCTAATGGCCTTACGATTCGCCCAGTGGTGATCCATCCACCCAGTTGAATGACCCAGATGAGTCAGACAGACCAATCCAGAACAAATTACGATCTTGTGGCAGATAGAGGTCCATCTGTTGAGATTAAGGTTAGACAGACTGTGTCTTTAGAGTGATTAGAAGAGCTCTCCTTCAACACAAACATGTGCTTGTTGAGCCTTTGTTCCACAAGGTAGCAGGAAGATGTGAGTATGACAACAACTCTGAGAACTTCTCTACCTCTGAGATCCCATGAAAATTGTCTTGTTTCTTGTTCTGATACTGCTCTCTGGTCACAATTCCTTCTTTGTTTTCTGCCTTGCTTTTGTCATTTAATGTACTTTACCCACTCCCAACTCCTCTCTCTGTGGACATTAAAATAACTCCAAATTGTTGAACACCTGTTCACTTCATTGATTCATCTTATGCCTAGTGGACTTTGCTCTGGCTGGTAGTATCTGGTCTTGTAGGAGTTTCGGTGAGGCCAAGGCAGTCGGCAAGAGGTTTATTTGGAAAGTCCAATATTACATACAGTGTCTCAAACAGCTTTACAGGCCTACACATCAACGGTTGCTGACCCAGCCCAAGCTCACTGGGCTGTTCAACCATGAAGCTGCCAGAGAGAGGGAATGGAGCTCAACTGGGCAAAATTAAGAGGCTCTAAAACTGCCCTGTTCTCTCACACACTTTTAACTCTGTGTATACGTGAACGTGCTGTGATCATGTTATTTCTTACATTGATCTCAGCACCATTTGCTGTTGCTACAGCCTAACTGCAGCAATGTTCTAATCAAGGTTTGTGCAAGTCCCCAACGATGCAACAAACTGAATAAAATAAGATGTGTGTCTCAATATTGGGGGTTTGTAGAGCTTTTGGCCGATTGAGTCAAATTCATATTGACTGGGAGCCTCAGCAGTGAAACCCCAGTTTTCTAAAAAAAAATGCACCAGCCAGTGCGGTTGTGCTTCGAATGATTAGAATGTGGTGCCAACAATAGAGCTTAGGTTGAAAACAAACAAACAGGCAAACTCATTCTGAGAAGAAAATCAAATGGAAGAAGACAGATGGAGTTCCTCTCCTTAAATGGTTGAGTGTGCCATAGGAGAATAGATCCAATCGCTTGCCAATCATAAAGAGGATCTCAAATCCAGAAAGATGTGGTCAATATCAAATCATAAAGCCAGTGAGGAAAGAACCATGGTGGAGCACAGAGAAGAGTCTATTGAAATGTCTACAAGTTGGTTTACAGTCGTCTCCTTGTTTGAGGTCAATGCAGTGCTGTACCTGTTCCTGTTTACTATTGATGATCACCAGGTCGGCTCCCCTTCTCTTGCAGTCCTTTCTGCTTGCTGCCCATGTCTTAGCCTCAGTGGAGAGGAAATAACATCTGGAATTGATTTCCTTCCATCCTAATGGGCACACATTTGGACTTGCAGTATCACTTCCACCTTTTGGAACATAAAACGGCAAATCACAAAATTAGACTCTTGAGGCATCAAAACAGGAAGCAGAAATATAGCTCACATAAAAGGGATTTATGAGTGCTTTCATTTGTGTCAGGTGCCCAAATTGGATTGACATGAATCAGTAGAAAGTTCTGTGTGTGTGTGTGTGTGTGTGTGTGTGTGTGTGTGTGTGTGTGTGTGTGTGTGTGTGTGTGTGTGTGTGTGTGTGTGTGTGTGTGTGTGTGTGTGTGTGTGTGTGTGTGTGCGTGCGTGCGTGCGTGCGTGCGTGCATGCGTGTGTGTGTGTGTGTGGTGGTTCACAGATTATCCAAATACAAAGTAAATTGAGCGTGAGTGTGAACTTCCTCATTATTCATCACCCTGTCGTATCAGTCTGTCCCTCTCCTCCTGAAGCTTCATCTTCATGTTGTTGAGTTCACTGATTTTGTTTTGAAGCAGGCTGTTGTCTCTTTTCAAGGCATTGAATCTGTCTTGTAAGCTGTTGTGCTGAGCAGTCAGGCTTTTGAACTTGGTCTCAAATGTCTTACAACCAACCACTTGCCCACACTCCCCACACTCTGTCATGTTGCAGGACTCTCGCTCCTCACTTGAGAACACTTGAGAGACAGAAAAATAAAAGATTTACCTTCAGTTTTTGTAGAAATGTTCTTTGTTGGAGAACATTTCTTAGTCACACAATTCCATAATTTGAAAAATTATTGAAGAACCGACAAAACCGTACTTACAAAAGAGGCGCAGAGAAACATTGAGAGTGGCATGTATCATACACAACAGGCCAAAACTTAGGAAAAGTAAATTGCAGAGTCTTCTCTCTGTAAAATCAATGTGTATACCAAGAATAAACAGATCAATCAATCATTAATGTTTCCTCTTGTTCATTGTGTACATGGTAACATTACAGCCACCAACATTGTGCCATTTGCAGGCACAAAATTATCAGATATTTTGAATTATTAATAGAATAAAGCTGAGTCCTGGCATAATGACTTGCGTGTTGTTTGCTTTTTTTAGCACACAAAGGTAAAAATGTTCACATTCATGACTGCAACTCATCAAAGTCTTCCAAAAGAAAGATTGGAGTATTTTTGGTATGGAAACACTGATATGTTAATGAATTACATTATAGATGAGTTAATTAGTTAGTAATAATCACACTTGTTTGGGACTGTTAAGCCTTTATCACATCAATATGATAAGAATTCTTTGGCTTTGTTTTCAAAATGGAACATTAAAGCCAGTGCTGATTTAGCTGTATAGGATGAATTTGTTGATTACCTGTTTGATGTGTGCCTTTTTCCTGCCCACGTCTCGGCTCGCTCCTGAATTGACTATTTATATAATCTGACATCTCTGTTGCCTGCATCATTCTGTGGTGCCTGTAGATTGTGAGTCTTCCAGATGAACATTGGGGTTTGTGTTTCTTCCTTTTTTAAATTTCAACAGCATATATCTAAAGCATCGGTGACGCTGTGGTTTAGGTCACTGCAAAATAGAGGAAGAGAAAATGTGTTGAAATCTTGGTATTTTGACTCACAAGCAATTTAATGTTACTTTGTTAAAATCAGTTCTATGTATTATTTGATCAACCTATATTCTGTATGTTTGTGCTTACAGTTGACATGTCCAAATCTGTTTTTGGCTTTGCAAACAAGAAGTTTGAAAACATGAAACTAGACCTAGAGAATTGGTCACCCAATGGCACGCATTGCATCAGAAGAAAGTTCAACTACGTGAAAATGTTACTCCATCGTGACATGTGTTCTGTCACCAAGATTGTGAGATATGATAAACAAAATACACGAGAAAGACGGCTGTAAGCGAGAGATTTCCTGTAAGTGGCCAAATGACTAGATGATCAGTCTGCTGTCCTCAGTGGTTATCATTGGCACTTCTGTTATCTTTGGCACTTCTGTTATCATTGCTACTCTTGGTCTGTATGTACAGGTACATATGTGTACATGTGCACTCATACCCTTAGATATATTTATTCATAATAGTCTGTATATATATATATATATTTCATTCTGTTGTTATTTAGTCTGGTCTGCACTTTTATTCCATTTTCTTTAATGCTTAGTACTTTGCACAAATTGCACTAAATTCAATTTCGATATGCTCCTGTTGTCGTCACGTCACAAAGAATTTCAATGTACAGTATGACCCTGTGTTTTACTGTGCAAATGACAAATAAACTTCAAACTTGAAACTATTCATTCAAAGACAATAGGAATCGTGGACAGCTTCTAAGCAAACCAAAACAACCGAGTTTCACCTCTGCAACGAGCATTGACGACGTCAGCTAAAGTGGAACCTATTGTTGCCTGTGAGCGTGAGTGTGAATGGGTTTGTTTGTCTATGTGTGTGTGTTTGCGTTTGTGTTTGTGTGTGTGTTTGTGTGTGTGTGTGTGTTGGGCCTGTCTATTCTGGGCCTGACTATTGAATGTTGAAAGTTGAGGTGGCTCCTGCTTCCCATGAGCCTGCATATAGAGAATGGATGGATGGATGAAACTGTTTTTTTCAGGTGACTGTACTACTGTACAAGCTGACAGCACATGAATGAGACAATAATCAAATTGCACTTGTTCCTCTTATAAAGGTGTTAAAAGTATATATAAAAAGGTGAAGAAGCAAGTATGATTATTTTATTTCCAGATATTTCTTATGGTTGAGGTGAAGCATATTTGAAGAGTTCATTTGGAAATATAGAAAATGAAATTCATGTGAATGTTTGTGAATGTCAGTAATTTAAATAACATTGAAGTCAATAAAACCAAGTACCATAAAGTTATAGTTAAGTTAATAATACCTTGAATGTACTAAAAATGCAGTAATAGAAGTTATCTGCTTTCGCTTTTCTCTGCCTATCTTTTCTGGAAAGACAACATCTCAAAAAGGTCTAGTTTGAGAACTGATTGGTTTTGCAGAATGGGGAAGTAGCAGCAGAATGCTGTGTAGGCAGGCTGAAGACAGAAGAGGCCAGATCAGTGGACTAGTATAACGTTTCATCATCTTCACCCGACTCCTCTGAAGTAATTTAAAAGTGATGAGTGTTTTCCACGAAGAGAAGATAGAGATTGCCATGGAAAATGTGAACGTTGATGCTTCGGCCAGGAAGCGAGCTGGTGGAGCCAGAGGAGTAACTCCTGCAGTGTCTGGTGAGACACTTCCACTTTAATTTTTGGTTCATTTTTAGCCTTATTTAGCTGTACTTTTCTGGGATTTGTATTTTCATGTAACTCTGCCATCATGTTCATGCCGTAGTCGTCACTTAGCAGTGTGTGAAATTAAACAAATGTGTGATGCACTAATTATCACATCCTCATGGTCATGTGGTTTCCTTTAGCTTCTATTGATAAAAGGCAATCATTCACTAAGTCAAACAACTTAAATAACTACAAATGAATGTTATCCAAACTTTCTACTGAGAGGGAATGGCTACCAAACATTATTTAAGAAAAGTGTCTGTGTGTTTGTGTGTGCAAATGTGTCTGTCCTTTCTCTTCAAGCAGGGGGAATGATGGTGAAAGCGGTTGTTGTGAGTTTTGGGCTCCTCTGTACCCTACAAGTTACTATCAATGTCTGCCTGCGCTTCTGTGAGTATTTAAGTCATTGATTTGAACCCAGATATAGGTTCATTATAGCTGTACATATATACTGTATGTGCATATACGTGTCTATATAAATAGGTATGTACACTATGTACACATATGTACCTGTACATACAGAATATTATATACACAATTTTATTTATGATGACTTTATGATGTGCTATATAGCTGGAATATCACATTGGTAGAATATCTGGATAGCACTTTGGGGGCCTGGGTTCGAATCCCCACCACCCATGCAATGCTGATTGTTGAAAGAATTCAAGCCAAAGCATTTTCTATAACCACTCGTCTTTTTCGGCCTGATGAAAAAAAGGTCCCTCAGCCTGTCAGGTTGTTAGGTTATGCTATAAATTCTACCATCACCATTATTATCATATTGGGAAATGCTCCAATTCTGTTACAACTTCTATTGATGTTGACGTCTATGAACTAAGAGATGCAAGTGCTTTTTTGTGCCCTTAGTGGTTTTGACTTTAGCATGTCATCATAATTTCACTGACAGCCCTTTTGATCTTCCAGACAGCTCTGATGATAAAGCAGCGGGTCTTGATAAGAAGGTATCAAGTCTTCAAATCAGTTTGAAAAACCTGATAGAAGAGAGAGACAAGTTGAAGAGGAAGCTGAAGGTTGTTGGTGAGTGTGAGGATGATTCTGATGACACCCTCTACAAATGTATTTTTAGGGCATTTTCACACTTACATGGCTTGGTGCAGCGCATACTAGTACATTTCCCTTTTGCTGCAGTAGGTTTGGTCAGGTCTGAACACAGTTTCACTTGAGTGTGGACCACAAGAGACACACTCTAACCGATTGGAGGAGGTGGTCTCATTCTGGTTCCAAATGAACTCTGGAGCTGTAGGCTTGAATAGTGAGCGTGATCGCTACTAGTCCAGACCCAACAAAGAAGCGATCTATGGATCTATTGATTGATCAAACCAGAGGGGGCTGTACTTTATCCCAATGACAGTAACATAATATGCCTCAAAAGCATGTTGGCAACCATTCACCACTGATGACCCAAACATTGAATACCAGCGTCTTAACCGGCATCTTTGTTAATGGTTATCTCCAACAGACGAGTATTCCAGTGAAGGATGGGTATATTTCCGCGACAGTTTGTATTCTGTTTCTTCAATCATGAAAAACTGGCAAGACAGCAGAGACGACTGTCTGCAAAGAGGCGCAGATCTGATGATCATCAACAGCAAAGAAGAACAGGTGTGTGCGTGTGTGTGTGTGTGTGTGTGTGGGTGTGTGTGTGTGTGTGTGTGTGTGTGTGTGTGTGTGTGTGTGTGTGTAAAAAATGCAACTAGTGACATTTCAGCTGATTATCATTTGTGTCTTGATCTACAAGGACTTTGCAAAAAGATTCAAGAAGCAGCTTTGGATTGGACTGAACGACATAGAGACAGAGGGGACATGGAAGTGGCTTGATGGGACTCCACTGAACTCAAGGTTCGTACAACACATTTTTAATCACATTATGTTGATCACAATAATGAAATAAGTCATATCACAAGATCCTCCAAATGTATGTGTGTTACTGTCAATCAACTGCCTCTTAGGTTGGAATCTTTTGCTTTGGTGTTTCAGCTACTGGGGAAATGGTGAGCCGAACCATTATAATAGCAGAAATGAAGACTGTGGAGAGATAAAGTATTATGATTTGGAGAACAGCCTGAACGATCTGCCATGTCAAGATAAAAACTTCTGGATCTGTGAAAAAGTGTCAACTCAATAACGCCAATCCAAACCCAAACCCAGCAGAGAGTTGGACAGAATCACTATGTGTAGACACGCACACACACTTGTGAAATCATTCAAACAAAGACACATGTAAGCACAGACAAACCTTTGCTTGTATTGTTTGACTGTAGTAAAGACAGTAATGTGTAATCAAGCTTTGAACTTCTGCTTGCATGTATGACTCATTGCTCAATAAATGTCTGTGTTCTTTTTATTCTCAACAAAAAATCGTCAAGAAGATGTTTCCCAGTTGAATGTTCGATGTCTATGCTGCCTCTTCAGTATTATGACACTGAATACTAACAAATGTCACAGAGGCCAATGAAGTGTGAAGATTTTGCACCCAGATTACATTACGATCATTTGGCAGACGCTTTTATCCAAAGCGACTTACATTACATTACCACCCTTCGCAGAGGGGGGAGCAATTGAGGGTTCAGTGCCTTGCTCAGGGGCACCTTGGCAGGGGCTCGAACCAGCGACCCTCCGGTTCCCAAGCGGAAGTTCTACCCATTGAGCCACTGCCTCCCTATATACAGGAATATGTGCTCACTTGATTTGGGGAACAATGTAAGTAACTGGAAATGAGGAAGTTTCTTATTTTCTCAGAAAACTAATAACAGGAAGAGAAACTGAAGAAGCACTTCACAGATCACACCAGGAAACGCCAGTAAATAAAGCACATAAACTTTCAAGCACTAGAGCCTGATAGGTCAATACATCATGGAAACTATTTTTCACAAATGCCAGTGTTTTGGCAAATGCTAGACAAATGCAGTAAGAGCAACACTCCATTCTAAATGTATGTCCAGCTGTCTTTGCCTGGATTTTATACTTAATTACCCTCTAAGTCATTTTCTACTTCTACCACTGGGTTGATCATTCAATAACATAGCAATTCCTCTGTGATGTTCTTGGTCTGAAGTAAGCTTGAAGACCCATGGATGGATGAGGATGTGTGCAGAGCAATTTTGTTTTCTCAATTACCTCTCAAGATTTGTTTGCTGCATCCATGCGTATGTGTGTTTCAATCTCTGAAATCTCCGAAAAGAGAACAAAGTGGGTTCAAATTCAAACCATGGATTCCAATTTCATTTAAAGAACTCATTAGGGGAAACATGGAATAATAAATCAAACTGGACAAACACAACACAGCAGGGGTGAAAGGAGGCCGCCTGTCTGGTTCCTCATTCAGGACAAATGATGAAGTTCGGTCTAATCTCGTTATATGCAGTCCATAAACGATTTATGTGGTCATGTGTCTGACCGTTTCATGTAAAAAGGAAACTGCTGCATTTGTAACGAATAACTTCGCGCTAACTTGATGTTGTTAGTACTGACAAATAGGGGAAACTGCGGTAATTTCGCCCCATCTATCTGAGACCAATAGCTAGAGAGATGCCCAAATAAGGGACTTGGGGACCCTAGATTATATATACACCCTGGGCAGACCACACATGAGATGCAACAGTCGTTCTTATTAAGATACGCTTTGAAAAGTCATCAAGTTAGAAGAAAAACGAGAGCTTGTGATCCATACAGGTGACATCATTCTGTCACTTTTTCCTTTTGAAATTTCATTTCCCCATTGTGATCCTCTGGCTCTATCTTCAAATCACCCTTTGTGGTAAGTCAAAAAGATTTAAAGATTTAAAGACTTATCATTTCTATCTGATTTTCTTTGACTGTAGTCTTCCATATGAATCAATTTTGCTGTTGCTGCCAGCTTCTGCATGACTAAAAGTTAAAGTCAAGGAAGTCGCGTAGTGTTTTCTTTGCCGAGGTGAAAGAGCTTGAACGAAGAATACCGTAGCCACTTCTCATTTTGAAAAACAGAGGTCTGGTTTCTTTTAGTGGTGGTTCAATTCTGGATGATTTACAGACGAAGCAAAACCATTTGAAGAACACAGACAAAGACCACCCATTCGTTTTTTGTGAACAAATGTGTTTTAAAATTTGATACCATGAGTGTACAAAATACAACTGTGCAGTACAGACAATATACAACAAACAATAAATCCCACAACCTGTTAACGATACGCCGCTCCTCAATGATTATGTCACTTTATATGCACATCCTCTGCTAATGCTTCAGATCTTCTAATAGCTGTTGTAACTAACAGAAGAATCTGCCTCATTTCCCCCTTCGGTTCATCTTTTTGTTTGCAATCTCGCAAAAGTCTCTACAGCTGCATGCTCTCTCACATCTGTAAATGGCTTGCATGTTGTCCAAGTATCCGCTGTGTCCTCACTGGTTAGCACGTTGAGGAGCAGTGAGAGGACTTTTGTTGACTGTTCATACTGGGCTCTGACTTCATTCAATGTTCAGGTCCCTGCCTCAGACTGCTGTGGATATGTTTTACTCAAAGTGCTGGTGTTTTGTTTCGTAATGGCGTCTTGTCTTACGTTTCCCCTTTTTTATGACAGCCGCCGACTCTGAACATATAAGACACATTGGCTTTCATGTGGTTGGTGCGAATGAATGCATATTTGTGCGTCCATTCATCTTTTAATGCTCGGATTTCGGAATCAAGCCAAGATTCTGCCGACCTTACAGCGCTGGGATAAACACAAGTCAAGTAAAGACTCGACTACACAAAGAGGAAGATGAAGCCATATGTCAACAACAACCATGAACATGAGCACATCTGACATGTTGCAGGCATCACATTGAGAAGAAGGATTGTTATAAAAAACATGATCTTGTTTTTGTAAGGCAGAGTTGTACTTTTCAACTGTCAACATTTTGGAAGCGGGGTTTGTAATTCTCAGTACCAAGTGAGGTAATTATAACGGCATTAATAGTGTCACTTTCCAGCTGTATTTAATTCATGTATTTGTGTCCACCGTCACTTCAGCCAGTAGAAGTTGTGGGAAGATGAATGTTGCCAAAGTCGCTGCAGCAGTTCTGATGCTGCTGTGTCTTCTTCTCCTGGCTACAATCATTGGCCTCGGAGTCCAAAGTGAGTTTTCCCGATTCATGCAGATGTTTATGTGATATAGATCGCTCATATGTGTGTTGGGTAATGATGAATCTGTGACCTCCCCACATGCTGGACCTCTTACAATGCAGACATTCAAGACCAAACCAGCTGTAGGAGGAAGGCGAGTCAGATGTGGATGAACAATGTGAACCTGACCGCTGACGGACAAGAGCTTTTGAGGAGCAACAGCAAAATGAAGGACATCATCCACAACCAGCGCCAAAAGATTACAAGGCTACAAACCGACAGAAACAAATTAAAGGCCAATAACAGTGAGCTAATGAGAGACAGAGAGGACTTTAAAAAGCAGGTGTTTGGTGAGAGAAATATTGTCATTTTTAATACATTTTTAAGGATTTCATAATCAATCTTTACTAATGCAGGTAGAATGACAAAGTTGATGCACGGTATAAAAAAGAGTGTTGTGTTGTATGTATGATCATGTGATTGTGTGCTGCCAAACAGAGAATGCTCGGTGTTCTGCCAACTGGACGCAGTTTGGGAACGTTTGCTATTTATACATGAAGTCACTTGAGAAAACCTGGAATGAGAGCAGATATGACTGTGTGAGCAGAGGTGCACAACTGGCGGTCATATCCAGTGAAGATGAAATGGTGAGACATTACGATATTGTTGCCTGAATAATTATCTCTATGTGTCTGTATGTGTCTGTCTGTCAGTTGGTAGTAATTCATGCATGTCTATCCTGTGATGAACCATCAACATTTGAGCAATTGAACCCAGATCTAAACACTGATTTGATGAGCAAGGCACAAAAACAAATGTTACTGATTCGCTCACTTTCACATCTTGAAATGGAGTCTATCTGGGAATATTACCTGGGTCTGAGGAGGACATGGTTTATGTTGGAAGATGTTTAATGTCATTCCCTCTCTTTCAGTCATCAATGGTTGATGTCTCACACACACACACACACACACACACACACAGTTTGCCTGCTGTCAAGTCGTGCCTTTTGTGTTCTTCTTTCATTTTGACACCTAACCTGTCTATCCTGAGTATCACATAAAAATATATATAAATATTTGGCTTCATGTTGTAACCATCTAAACATCTGTCTCTTTGAATTCTAGACATTTATCTCTGCATTCTTTAGCAGAGGCTGGATTGGTCTGACTGATGTAGAGACTGAAAATGTTTGGAAATGGATCGATGGAACGTCACCAAAAACAAAGTGAGACATTTTGTAGTTTTTATATTATTTTTGATATTGATAGAGACAAACCATTGGTGCTCCATCAAACCTGTTCTGAGTCTGAACATGCCACTTCCTGCTGTGATGGCAGCAGGTCACTGTTCTGGGGTGCACAATAGTACAGCAACTATAGTTGATTACGTTTCCTCCTCCAATCATCTCTGCTGAATTGGTCGCACCTGTTGTTTGTAAACAATCGACAGCTTCAAAGGATTTGAGCCTCAGCTGTCACTGCTTGTAAACTTCTTCATTCTTCATTCTTCAGGCTTCAATCTTCAGGCACTTGTTCAGCATTTAAAATCTATTACAGTTTATTCCCGATAGCACAACTTTAAAACACAACAGCATTTAAGGTTTGTCAGCCATTCCCTATTAAAATACAATTCAAATTTCCTTACGCCCCTTCATACTCTCAGGCCCTTCCAACCGCTGCATACTTTCAAGTACAGAAACTTTTTTCATTGTTTTTCACATATTTTCATGTGTTTTCAGATAGCGCCAGTTTAAAATGCTCCCCATTTTAAAGGTTTCTAAGCTTTTTCTGTATTACAATACATTCAGATTTCCTTCAGGCCTTCTCACTTTCAGGCCTTCATACATTCAGGCCCTTCTAACTTCTTCATACCTTCAGGTGCAGGAACCACCAACCATTGCAATCACTGCGCATTTGCTTCAGGAAATGCATTTTACATTACATTACAATCATTTAGCAGACGCTTTCATCCAAAGCGACTTCTAATAAGATTGTTTTTTACTTTACATTGTGCACCCAGTGGATTGAGTTCATCATTTTGCTCATCTGTGACAACTTCATATCGGTGTTGACAGGTTTCTGCTGTCCATGCTCAAATATACGGCAATATTTGGAAATACAATTACATTACGTCAGGTGAAACGATCTGTGAGGATTTTTGAAGGTAAATTTAGCAGCTGGCTGAGCGTTTCTTCTCTCTCTCTCTAGACACTGGCGAGTAGGACAACCGGATAATTATGCTAATGAAGACTGTGCTGAAATCAATGTGAAGGAGTGGAATGATTTACCCTGCAGCTCTCCTAACCACTGGATCTGTAACAAAAAGCTTCCTTAAACTCAGGTTATGATGCATGTTTGTGTTTATATCTGCACATTTATCTCTGCATGTGTGTGTGTATGTGCATGTGTATGTAAACTATCTTTACTATAAATTCTCATTTCTGCATTCTGATTTCTGAGCATATCAGTATTCTCACCATATTAAGTTTATTACTTTATAGATTATTTATAAAGAGTTTTCTTGTATCAGTAAACCACTGAGCTTGTTTCGTCCGTGTGTGTGTGTGTGTGTGTGTGTGTGTGTGTGTGTGTGTGTGTGTGTGTGTGTGTACAGGTGTTTGATGGTTTGTTTTTACATTTGGTCATTCATGTCAACCCTCTCAGTTTCTGCATAGCTTTTATCAGCTTCAATACCAAAACATATTACAACACAAATACAACATGTAACCCTTTTTAATGCTTCTTATGTTTCTGTCAGAATAAATAAAAGGGATTTGAGTGGGTGAGTAAAGTGAAGTCAAAATGTCCTATTGCTCATTTATTGTTTCTTTCCATACAATCATATCCTGACCAAATTGGCATATCAGTACACCATGCTTCACAGTTTCAGTGTGTCAGGATACACACACAAAGTATTGGTAGTGCAGAGGAATCATTGGTTAACTGTAGACTTTATTATAAAGCAACAACAGGAAATAACATCATTGACTGTTACTTTATATATAAAAGTAAAGACATAAGAAAACTGCCATTAGCTTTGTGTCAGTGTTAACACAGCCAAACAAAAGCAACACAAAAATACATTTAAATATTGACAGAAGGTCATAAACGCACAACAGTGACATTAATGAAGAAGAGCTCATTCATTTGACCCAGAACATTTGTGTTACTGCAGGTGGTTTCGACACAAATAGTTGCCAGACTGCCCAGATGATGGCGCTATCAAGCTAAGTTAAAGGATTTCAAACAGTTTAAGGGCCTTGGCAGTGCTGCTTCTGTATTTTAAATGGTATTGTAACATAAGTAATATAGTGCTGCTTGACTGACACATATACAGCCTGACACGTTTGGAAGATCCTCTCCCTCACGGACCAGACAGTGGGATTATATTAAGAGCTCTTTCACACGATAGCATCCACAGTATTTGGATGATTTAATGATTTGTGGTCCCACACTGTATGTGAATGTATGGATGGATAGAAAAATGGACAGATGTACTAAAAAACAGAGAGAATGTCACTGACCCGTAGTCTTGATGTCATTCTATACATTATTTAAACACACATCAGGCCATACATCATTTCTTTGTTTTGGAGTGCTGGCTCTCTCTCTCTCTCTCTCTCTCTCTCTCTCTCTCTCTCTCTCTCTCTCTCTCTCTCTCTCTCTCTCTCACACACACACACTCTCTCTCCCCAGAAGGGAGACAGGGAACAGAACTGTCAAGGTTAGAATGTTGTGTAAATGTAAGAATCAAGACTTCATGTTCTACAAATAGACTTAAAAGACCACATTGACTTTAACTCCTAAAAGAGGAACTGCTGTGTTTCACATCACACTGACAGGATTGCCAACCAGAAAACAAATGGCAAAAGTCAGGACTTGGCCATAGAGGGAGACTCACTATCTCTCATTCCACAAGACTCAATTCGACACTTCACGGGCCCCATCCTCTTTTCACCTCGTGATCCAGAACCCAACAGAGTTTTGTTCCAGAGTAACCTATGGTACTTCACAGGAATTTTCAAAGGACTGCGGTTAAGCATCGGTCTTAAATACACTTTGGTGACAAAGAATAAGCATTTAGTCAGATGCTGTTGAATATCTAATGTATGTTATGTATTATTTCTCCAGAGTGCCAAGATAAACAACCAATCCTCTTCTAAATTGGCAAAACCCCACATCACAGAGTGGCATTTACACGCCAATAGATCACAATAACATGAAATAGGTGTAAAAGAAGGAACAAGACTGGTGCTCACCTGTGACTCGATTCTGCTAAATTCTTCCCTTTATTCAAACCAACTTCTCTATTTCAATGTGTGAAGAGAACATGCATTAGTTTTACAGTGACGTGTGAGGATAGTGATGCAAAACCAGACCTTGCCAAGAAAAGTCACACTTTTCAGCCAGGTGAAGAGGAGTAAAGGGACGTGGACACCTGTGATAAGACGGACAGCAGGAGGACCGGACGAGAAAACCACAGGACGAGGAAACCACAGGGTTGAAGGTCAGCAGCAAAGTATCTGTCTGTCTGACTGTCTGACTCACAATTTTAAAACAGGTACACAAACTGAAACTAATATGTTTAAATGAGAATTTGCAGTATATTTGATGTCAATACTGTCAACACTGTTGGACTGTCATAATCCTTGTTGTTATATTCATATTCTTTACTTTCACTTCAGTCAGTGGAAGTTGTGGAAAGATGAATGTTGTCAAAGTCGCTGCAGCATTTCTGATGCTGCTGTGTCTTCTTCTCCTGGCTGCACTCATTGGCCTCGGAGTCCAATGTGAGTTTTCCCGATTCATGCAGATGTTTATGTGATATAGATCGCTCATATGTGTGTTGGGCAATGATGAATCTGTGACCTCCCCACATGCTGGACCTCTTACAATGCAGACATTCAAGACCAAACCAGCTGTAGGAGGAAGGCGAGTCAGATGTGGATGAACAATGTGAACCTGACCGCTGACGGACAAGAGCTTTTGAGGAGCAACAGCAAAATGAAGGACATCATCCACAACCTGAGCCAAAAGATAACAAGGCTACAAACCGACAGAAACAAATTAAAGGCCAATAACAGTGAGCTAATGAGAGACAGAGAGGACTTTAAAAAGCAGGTGTTTGGTGAGAGAAATATTGTCATTTTTAATACATTTTTAAGGATTTCATAATCAATCTTTACTAATGCAGGTAGAATGACAACGTTGATGCACAGTATAAAAAAGAGTGTTGTGTTGTATGTATGATCATGTGATTGTGTGCTGCCAAACAGAGAATGCTCGGTGTTCTGCCAACTGGACACAGTTTGGGAACGTTTGCTATTTATACATGAAGTCACTTGAAAAAACCTGGAATGAGAGCAGAGATGACTGTGTGAGCAGAGGTGCACAACTGGCGGTCATATCCAGTGAAGATGAAATGGTGAGACATTACGATATTGTTGCCTGAATAATTATCTCTATGTGTCTGTATGTGTCTGTCTGTCAGTTGGGAGTAATTCATGCATGTCTATCCTGTGATGAACCATCAACATTTGAGCAATTGAACCCAGATCTAAACACTGATTTGATGGTGGTTGTTCTCACCATATTGTGATGAGCAAGGCACAAAAACAAATGTCACTGATTCGCTCACTTTCACATCTTGAAATGGAGTCTATCTGGGAATATTACCTGGGTCTGAGGAGGACATGGTTTATGTTGGAAGATGTTTAATGTCATTCCCTCTCTTTCAGTCATCAATGGTTGATGTCTCACACACACACACACACACACACACACAGTTTGCCTGCTGTCAAGTCGTGCCTTTTGTGTTCTTCTTTCATTTTGACACCTAACCTGTCTATCCTGAGTATCACATAAAAATATATATAAATATTTGGCTTCATGTTGTAACCATCTAAACATCTGTCTCTTTGAATTCTAGACATTTATCTCTGCATTCTTTAGCAGAGGCTGGATTGGTCTGACTGATGTAGAGACTGAAAATGTTTGGAAATGGATCGATGGAACATCACCAAAAACAAAGTGAGACATTTTGTAGTTTTTATATTATTTTTGATATTGATAGAGACAAACCATTGGTGCTCCATCAAACCTGTTCTGAGTCTGAACATGCCACTTCCTGCTGTGATGGCAGCAGGTCACTGTTCTGGGGTGCACAATAGTACAGCAACTATAGTTGATTACGTTTCCTCCTCCAATCATCTCTACTGAATTGGTCGCACCTGTTGTTTGTAAACAATCGACAGCTTCAAAGGATTTGAGCTTCAGCTGTCACTGCTTGTAAACTTCTTCATTCTTCATTCTTCAGGCTTCAATCTTCAGGCACTTGTTCAGCATTTAAAATCTATTACAGTTTATTCCCGATAGCACAACTTTAAAACACAGCATTTAAGGTTTGTCAGCCATTCCCTATTAAAATACAATTCAAATTTCCTTACGCCCCTTCATACTCTCAGGCCCTTCCAACCGCTGCATACTTTCAAGTACAGAAACTTTTTTCATTCTTTTAACATATTTTCATGTGTTTTCAGATGGCGCCAGTTTAAAATGCTCCCCATTTTTAAGGTTTCTAAGCTTTTTCTGTATTACAATACATTCAGATTTCCTTCAGGCCTTCTCACTTTCAGGCCTTCATACATTCAGGCCCTTCTAACTTCTTCATACCTTCAGGTGCAGGAACCACCAACCATTGCAATCACTGCGCATTTGCTTCAGGAAATGCATTTTACATTACATTACAATCATTTAGCAGACGCTTTCATCCAAAGCGACTTCTACTAAGATTGTTTTTTACTTTACATTGTGCACCCAGTGGATTGAGTTCATCATTTTGCTCATCTGTGACAACTTCATATTGGTGTTGACAGGTTTCTGCTGTCCATGCTCAAATATACGGCAATATTTGGAAATACAATTACATTACGTCAGGTGAAACGATCTGTGAGGATTTTTGAAGGTAAATTTAGCAGCTGGCTGAGCGTTTCTTCTCTCTCTCTCTAGACACTGGCGAGTAGGACAACCGGATAATTATGCTAATGAAGACTGTGCTGAAATCAATGAGAAGGAGTGGAATGATTTATCCTGCAGCTCTCCTAACCACTGGATCTGTAACAAAAAGCTTCCTTAAACTCAGGTTATGATGCATGTTTGTGTTTATATCTGCACATTTATCTCTGCATGTGTGTGTGTATGTGCATGTGTATGTAAACTATCTTTACTATAAATTCTCATTTCTGCATTCTGATTTCTGAGCATATCAGTATTCTCACCATATTAAGTTTATTACTTTATAGATTATTTATAAAGAGTTTTCTTGTATCAGTAAACCACTGAGCTTGTTTCGTCCGTGTGTGTGTGTGTGTGTGTGTGTGTGTGTGTGTGTGTGTGTGTGTGTGTGTGTGTGTGTGTGTGTGTGTGTACAGGTGTTTGATGGTTTGTTTTTACATTTGGTCATTCATGTCAACCCTCTCAGTTTCTGCATAGCTTTTATCAGCTTCAATACCAAAACATATTACAACACAAATACAACATGTAACCCTTTTTAATGCTTCTTATATTTCTGTCAGAATAAATAAAAGGGATTTGAGTGGGTGAGTAAAGTGAAGTCAAAATGTCCTATTGCTCATTTATTGTTTCTTTCCATACAATCATATCCTGACCAAATTGGCATATCAGTACACCATGCTTCACAGTTTCAGTGTGTCAGGATACACACACAAAGTATTGGTAGTGCAGAGGAATCATTGGTTAACTGAAGTGTTTATTATAAAGCAACAACAGGAAATAACATCATTGACTGTTACTTTATATATAAAAGTAAAGACATAAGAAAACTGCCATTAGCTTTGTGTCAGTGTTAACACAGCCAAACAAAAGCAACACAAAAATACATTTAAATATTGACAGAAGGTCATAAACGCACAACAGTGACATTAATGAAGAAGAGCTCATTCATTTGACCCAGAACATATGTGTTACTGCAGGTGGTTTCGACACAAATAGTTGCCAGACTGCCCAGATGATGGCGCTATCAAGCTAAGTTAAAGGATTTCAAACAGTTTAAGGGCCTTGGCAGTGCTGCTTCTGTATTTTAAATGGTATTGTAACATAAGTAATATAGTGCTGCTTGACTGACACATATACAGCCTGACACGTTTGGAAGATCCTCTCCCTCACGGACCAGACAGTGGGATTATATTAAGAGCTCTTTCACACGATAGCATCCACAGTATTTGGATGATTTAATGATTTGTGGTCCCACACTGTATGTGAATGTATGGACGAATAGAAAAATGGACAGATGTACTAAAAAACAGAGAGAATGTCACTGACCCGTAGTCTTGATGTCATTCTATACATTATTTAAACACACATCAGGCCATACATCATTTCTTTGTTTTGGAGTGCTGGCTCTCTCTCTCTCTCTCTCTCTCTCTCTCTCTCTCGCTCTCTCTCTCACACACACACACACACTCTCTCTCCCCAGAAGGGAGACAGGGAACAGAACTGTCAAGGTTAGGATGTTGTGTAAATGTAAGAATCAAGACTTCATGTTCTACAAATAGACTAAAAAGACCACATTGACTTTAACTCCTAAAAGAGGAACTGCTGTGTTTCACATCACACTGACAGGATTGCCAACCAGAAAACAAATGGCAAAAGTCAGGACTTGGCCATAGAGGGAGACTCACTATCTCTCATTCCACAAGACTCAATTTGACACTTCACGGGCCCCATCCTCTTTTCACCTCGTGATCCAGAACCCAACAGAGTTTTGTTCCAGAGTAACCTATGGTACTTCACAGGAATTTTCAAAGGACTGGGGTTAAGCATCGGTCTTAAATACACTTTGGTGACAAAGAATAAGCATTTAGTCAGATGCTGTTGAATATCTAATGTATGTTATGTATTATTTCTCCAGAGTGCCAAGATAAACAACCAATCCTCTTCTAAATTGGCAAAACCCCACATCACAGAGTGGCATTTACACGCCAATAGATCACAATAACATGAAATAGGTGTAAAAGAAGGAACAAGACTGGTGCTCACCTGTGACTCGATTCTGCTAAATTCTTCCCTTTATTCAAACCAACTTCTCTATTTCAATGTGTGAAGAGAACATGCATTAGTTTTACAGTGACGTGTGAGGATATTGATGCAAAACCAGACCTTGCCAAGAAAAGTCACACTTTTCAGCCAGGTGAAGAGGAGTAAAGGGACGTGGACACCTGTGATAAGACGGACAGCAGGAGGACCGGACGAGAAAACCACAGGACGAGGAAACCACAGGGTTGAAGGTCAGCAGCAAAGTATCTGTCTGTCTGACTGTCTGACTCACAATTTTAAAACAGGTACACAAACTGAAACTAATATGTTTGAATGAGAATTTGCAGTATATTTGATGTCAATACTGTCAACACTGTTGGACTGTCGTAATCCTTGTTGTTATATTCATATTCTTTACTTTCACTTCAGTCAGTGGAAGTTGTGGAAAGATGAATGTTGTCAAAGTCGCCGCAGCATTTCTGATGCTGCTGTGTCTTCTTCTCCTGGCTGCACTCATTGGCCTCGGAGTCCAATGTGAGTTTTCCCGATTCATGCAGATGTTTATGTGATATAGATCGCTCATATGTGTGTTGGGCAATGATGAATCTGTGACCTCCCCACATGCTGGACCTCTTACAATGCAGACATTCAAGACCAAACCAGCTGTAGGAGGAAGGCGAGTCAGATGTGGATGAACAATGTGAACCTGACCGCTGACGGACAAGAGCTTTTGAGGAGCAACAGCAAAATGAAGGACATCATCCACAACCTGAGCCAAAAGATAACAAGGCTACAAACCGACAGAAACAAATTAAAGGCCAATAACAGTGAGCTAATGAGAGACAGA
Organism: Genypterus blacodes; assembly: GCF_046128005.1. Lineage (NCBI taxonomy): Eukaryota > Metazoa > Chordata > Actinopteri > Ophidiiformes > Ophidiidae > Genypterus > Genypterus blacodes. Next base: position 1,026,199 of record NW_027467038.1, on the reverse strand, counting down.
GAGGACTTTAAAAAGCAGGTGTTGGGTGAGAGAAATATTGTCATTTTTACATTATGAAGATAATCAATCTTTAGTGATGCAGGTAGAATGACATAATGTTAATGCACAGTGTAAAACCTCAGTGTTGTGTTGTATGTATGATCATGTGATTGTGTGCTGCCAAACAGAGAATGCTCGGTGTTCTGCCGACTGGATGCAGTTTGGGAACGTTTGCTATTTATTCTTTACGTCACCTATGAAAACCTGGAATGAGAGCAAATATGACTGTCAGAGCAGAGGTGCACAACTGGCCATCATACCAAGTGAAGATGAAATGGTGAGTAATTTGACCTCCTGTTATTGTTGCCTGAATAATTACCTCTGCAAAATACCTTGTGTGTGTGTGTGTGTGTGTGTGTGTGTGTCTGTCTGTCTGTCTGTCTGTCAGTCGGTTTTCTCAAAAAGGAACATCAGCATTTAGATCCTGTGATGGATTATCAACATTTGAGCAATTGAGCCCAGATCGAAATATTGATCCAGATTTGACAGAGTAAAGTTGATGGTGGTAACAGGGTTACATTTATATACCTTAACAAATAAAAAAATCAACTACCATTACAGTGAAAAGTGATGCTAATTCAACAGAAAACATTTTTTTGACACCACGACAGGAATAGATAATACAAACAATTTGCCTGATAAATCTTTTTTATACATCTGCTTTTAAAGTAATCTAGTTCCTCTCTGTAGACCTGATTAATTCCTTCTTTAAAAGATGGAAGAAACAAATGCCGTGACTGTGGAGTTTTGGCTTTAAAAAGGGGAACAGTGTTCAACAATTACTTCTTTAAATCTTCTTCCTATGAACTGTAGACAATGAATTAACAGTTTAAAGATCAGGTGTTGAAGCTCCCACAACAACAACAACAACATGCAAACACTATCATGAAGAATCTCATTCTGCTTTCACTACTTTTCTTTGAATTATCATATGTGTTTTTTTGTGTCACCTATTGATTTTTATCCTGTTGAGGTCATGGGGGCTGCAGGCTATCCTAGTGTCCGACTAGAGAACAGCCATGAGCCTCTTCTTCCCCATGTGTACCATAACAAAGCAGAACTACCTGGTGCAGGAATTTCCTTTCACCCCTTTTACGCTCGCACCCAAGAGTGAAAAGGCAAAATAGTCACAACAACCGTGTTCTTATGTAAACCTGGCAGGGATGTGATCCTTGCTCCAGTAGGTGATGGCGAGGCCAGTACTTTGAGAACAAAGTATAATAATACAACAGCATGTAGTTCACTGAGCGTTTATAGTCACCAGCAGGTTACAGATTCATCAGTAAAAGTTCAGTATCTAATGGAAATCCAGTTTGTTACCAAGGTGGGGTGTTGTGATGAGCAAATACGTCACTGATTCGCTCACTCGTATATCCTGAAATGTCCCGGCCCGCGAATGTTACCTGGGTCTGAGGAGGACAAGGTTTTCCATTTTGTCCAACAGGTCAACGATTGGTTAGAAAGAGATTTTAAATGTCACTCCCTCTCTTTCAGTCATCAATGGTTAATGTCTCTCTCACACACACACAGTTTGCCTGCAGTCATTTTTGACACCTAACCTGTCTATCTAGTAGAGTATCACATAAAACATATAAATACTTGGCTTCTTGTTGTAACCATCTAAACATCTGTCCCTTTGAATTCTAGAAATTTACCTTTGGATTCATTAATAAAGCCTGGATTGGTCTGACTGATGAAGAGAATGAAGGTGATTGGAAATGGGTCGATGGAACGTCAGCGAATACAACGTGAGACATTTTGTAGCTTTTATTTTATTGTTGTTTTGGTTTAACCATTGTTAGGAGCATATTTGGTCAGACGACCTGGATGTTCATTTAAATGTTCAAGCTGATTTTATATTGATAGAGACAAACCATTGGTGCTCCATCAAGCCTGTTCTGGGTTTGAACAAGCCACCTCTTGCTCACAAGCCCTCTGAAGTAAATGGCAGCAGGTCACTGTTCTGCGGTGCATAATAGTACAGCAGCTATGATATTTCCTAAATCCCGCGTGAGTGATGGTGATCCATAAAAGCACCTTCAACATGGTCAGTCTGTCCTCAGAAGCTAAGCAGAGCAGATATGATACTGTATTCATTTCATTGGATTTTTAGATAGGGACAACACAGCAGCCACTTCATATTGGTGTTGACAGGTTCCTACTGTCCATGCTCAAATATATGGCAATGTTTGAAAATACAATTACATGAAGTCAAATGAAACGAGATGATGTGATGTTTTCTGAAGGTAAATTAAGCAGCTGGCTGAGCGTTTGTTCTCTCTCTCTCTCTAGACACTGGCGAAAAAAACAACCGGATAATTGGAATGGCAAGGAAGACTGTGCTGAAATCAATGTGAAGGAGTGGAATGATTTACCCTGCAGCTCTCCTAACCACTGGATCTGTAACAAAAAGCTTCCCTAAACTCAGGTTATGATGCATGTTTGTGTTTATATCTGCACATTTATCTCTGCATGTGTGTGTGTATGTGCATGTGTATGTAAACTATCTTTACTATAAATTCTCATTTCTGCATTCTGATTTCTGAGCATATCAGTATTCTCACCATATTAAGTTTATTACTTTATAGATTATGTCTATTTATAAATAGTTTTCTTGTATCAGTAAACCACTGAGCTTGTTTCATCCGTGTGTGTGTGCAGGTGTTTGATGGTTTGATTTTTTACATTTGGTCATTCATGTCAACCCTCTGTAGCTTTTATCAGCTTCAATACGAAAACATATTACAACACAAATACAAAATATAACCATGGCTATTTTGCTGTGAGTTGCAAATAGTTAATATGGTTTTTATTCAACGTCATTTTCTGTCAGAATGAATAAAAGATTTGTCTGAGTGATTCACATAAAGTTGACCTATTAGTCATTTATTGTCTTTCCATACATTCATATCGCGATCAAATTGTCAACACATTACACTTCAGTTTCGATGTTTGATGGAATCAGAAGAAATTACTTTCACCAGAATCTGTCAAAGTGGGAGATTTTACACCCTAACAACATACGTGAAGTTAAACTTTTGTTTAGAGTTGGTGGGAGATCCAGGGGTCCATGTGTGTAATAGTAAGGAAAAACATTGTTTATTCAACTTACTATCAGGACTTTACAAATTGACCATTCCAATAACAAGGTTGGCTTTAGGTTTATTGTTACAGCTCACAGAGTGCTTAATAAATAAATGTGAGTGTAACTAATGATATTGGACAGTAGTTTTTTTTATCACAGCTTAGTCACTATATTCTCTTGGAAGTTTTTTAAAAACAGTGTGGCCACAAGCCTGGTACATAAGCTTGAATCTGAATTCATAAAGCTGTCACATTAAACTCTGTCCATGTCTGTAAATTCATCCCCAAGCTGAACCATTATCTAGGTATAATGTGAACTGCAGGACAACACACTTAAAACACTCAAATTAACAACAAGAATAATGAAAATACAACTTTTATGTCAACATATCGTTTTATGAAATGGTTAAGTATATGGGAATAAATCGCAACTTTGACAATAATTCATATAAGCCAAGAATTCAATTCTTCCACAAAAAACTGCCTCTATCTCAGCCTAAAAGCCCGAGGAACACATATCTGTCAATGAGACGGGGTTAAAGGAGATATGCAGATGTCTTACAACCTGTTGAGTTTTATTTTTTTTTGGTCATTCCTAACACAATCCTCACTTAAAACACAACATTGTCTGAAATACCCCAAACTAACACCATGGTAATGCCAATTCACCTGTAAGTAACAGCAGCCTGAACCAAAAGAGGCACAAACATTTGGAATATAAATATATATGCCCTCAGTGACCCTGTGCCAACTCTATCATCACATAGTAACTAAAACATCCACCAACAACAGCTATCGAGGTAAATAACCAAAACAAAAAGCAACAAAATCTGAATGAACATTTATTTACAATGAACACAATAAGGTAAACATAGCCTCTACCCTCATTGTTTTTCCTTTGAAAATGGGATCCAGCACAGTAAAAAGTGGTGATGTGTTTCAGGGTTTAACCAAACTAGTCTAAATGTTATCAGAAGTGTGCTGTAAGACAGAACCAACAACAAAATCCACAAATCTTCTCTCACAGATTCCGAACTCTCGGTTCCAATCTCGGAGACTTCTCCACGAAGCTCTTGCTTCCTCTTGTGATTTCTCCATTGCAATACATGCTCCTTGCTGATTGTCGCCGAGCTGTTTGACTCGCTGGGACCTGCAAAGGCCAACAAATTTATCAGACATGAGATACTATAAAAATACTTTCAAATTTCAGCGACAGAAAATCTTTACAAAATATCACAGAATAACAGTGGCAATCTATAATGACGTAATGATGTAATGATGTTATGAATACGTACTGTTCTAGGGTCAGCGGTGTCCCATCCACCCACTTCTCAGCATTTCTGATTCTCAGACCAATCCAGGCTCTTTCTTTACTTTCAAGAACATTTTTGAAGACAAATTCCTGTAGTTGTATTGGCCAGATATTTGAGTCAGTTCTGATACCACAACATGACATTTTGGTGTTGTATAATTATGTACCATTCATATGTTGATACAAAACTGGACTTGAATACAGTATGAGATAGTAAGAAAGTAATCCGTCTCACCTCTTCCTCTGTGCTGGATATAACCAACAGTTGGGCCCCTTCATGTTCACAATAATTTTTGCTCATCCACCAGCTTCCCTTCCAATTGGTGATATGGTAACAACTTCCATTAAACCTCTTCGTGCCATTTGGGCAAATTGTTTCTGATTTACCAAAGAACATCCTCAGATATAATGAACATCGCAGTATAACAACACAACACAGCACAACACAACACAATAAATATGGCATCCACATTTCAACATCATATAATCATATATAATTAGCATAGCATAGCAAAGCTAGCCAGTGAGCAAGATTTTGAATCAATGGAGAAAAGTGACAGTCAGCATGAATGCTGAGGTGTTTTCATGAGGTGTTTTCAAGGTTGTGTTAAAATGTCTTCAATAATCGCAGAGGATGAAAAGAGTGTCAAAGTTTCACTCACCGTAAAGTTTGGTCTGTAAATAATCTCTCTCTGTGATTAGCCGGTTTATATTTTCGGTCAGATTGGCGTTGGCTGCTCTGTCTTCCCTCCCTGTTTTAGCAGGACGAACAGCAGAACAGGAACAGAGCGTCAGCGTGTGTCACCATCAACAATATGTGGACAGATCATCCATTTGTGGTTCTTACTAGTAACTCTAAAATGAATTTAGAGGGCTCACTCTGGACTCCGAGGCAAATGATCACAGACAGGAACAGCAGACACAGGAGGCCCAGAAACACAACTAGATTCCTCTTTCCTGTATTCGCACTGGCCACAGAGGCTTAACGAACAAATGACCAACATCAGACAATTTTTGAAGGGCAGTGATGTCAATGCATTAAAATGTTTATAAAATTCTGCCTAATTTTTGTATTTTTTGTTGAGCTGTCAATAATAAAGCAGACATATTCAAAACTATAACAGCACTGATATGAAACAGATGGATTGTTTCTGTCTGCTCACTGTGCCCCTACCTGTGCGCTGAGCCTCTGCTGGTATAGTTTGTGCGGACATTCCCTCCATCCAGGGATTGTCATATATTGTCAGGCTTTCTGCACTGACATAAATGTCCACCACTCTCTCCTCTTTGTGGCGCTGGTCAGAGTGGACATTCACGACTACTGGATTGTCGTACAGATCCTCCATTATTGTAAATTGTAAATTTTTTCCTGTTGTTATCCTATAACAAAGACTATTGTGAACTGATGGTTCTTCTGCACTACCAATACTTCATGTGTGTTTCCTGACACACTGTAATAGTTCTGACAGACGTTTGAAAAAGGAAGTACATGGAAAGGAAAAGAGGAAATTGATAGTAATTGTGTAGTGGCATCTGCTTGTTCCCCCTTCAACCAGATCATCCATGCCCACTGACTGTCAACTTTTTATTTCATGGTTTCCCCTGTGAAAGCAAATCATATTTTTTTCCTCCATATAGTAAACTGCTCTCATTGCTTATTGTGTTGTTGTTGTTCTTTATCTGTTTCTTTATCTTTGGTTTTAAATTTGTTTAACTGTCCTTGCAGTCAATTAGTGAATATCTTACACCTGTCTCTGTCCTAAGAGCCTGAGGAACACATATCTGTCAAGGGTGTCGTTTTAAAGGAGATATGAGACAGATTCACTTTCCTGTAAATCCTGTCAGTTTCATTCTTCTACAAATTGTCTCTCGTGAATGAAAATTTCGAACATCTAAGCCTTAGGTTTTGTTTTCAAGTTGATTGGGTTTAGAACGTTTAACATTTAAAGCTAAATCTTATTATTCCCTTGCAGTACTTACTTCATTTAAGTAAATCGGTATATTTACTTTTGTACATTTTGTTATTTTAGGGCAATTGTTCCGATCACTATAATCAATACCTGAGCTCAACAAACTTCAAATGCTGATGTTCTGAAGCGAACTCATTAAAATAGTGCCGGAGCGTAACGACACCGCGCTTTGATACGCCGTTAACCGGTTCACGTGACGTCACATCCGTCTCTCTCCGACTTTTGTCTGCCGGCATTTTATCTTTATTTTCCCTGAGCAGATTATCACTGGTACATCCGTTTTCCGATACTTGCACCGGCTGAAGGCTTCTCAGCTCGACCCTCTCTGCGACACCAGTCTGTTTAAAATGCCCGGCTTTTCAGACAGAGATCGCGGCAGAGATCGAGGGTAAGCAAAGTGTCTGCAAGTGCCTGAGCCGTAACGCACAGCTTGGTTTTGCGTCTGGTGTGCTGTCAACTGTCATGGCTACACCGCTCGGACAGCAATTCCTGTGTGTACACTAGTAGGATGACAGCTAGAAATAGTCTTATATTCAAAACTAACTAAGGAGTCTATGGCTGCGTGGTTTCCCCCAATCCATTTGTAGTGTTTTGTTTTCCTGCTGTTTAGATTTAAAATGGCAGCTAATGTTTGTGTCGCCGCGCGCTTTGCTAGCCCGCTGCCCGGCCGTGTGACGCAACGCTTTCTGTTCGTCCTGTAGCCTTTGATGTTTGTGGCGTCGGTGGAATAAAATCCGGATGTGAGTGTTACCGGTGCCGAGTTCCGTTCAGGTGAGCCAGATTCATGGCTCCTCGACCGGTCTGAACGGCACGGAGGCGCCGCTCATGTTGCACCTGTGACCCGCTGCTGCTCGCGCCGTGACAGGTCAACATGTCCGGCGTCCAAACATAAACACAGTGAAAACAAACAAGGGAAGCATCGTCACGTCGAACCCCATTGAGGAAGAGGAGCTAATAGTTTGTGACGTTTATAGGGTGAAGCGTCACTTTGTGTGGATCTGTCAATCGTATAGTGAGTTGAATCAAAATTGACATTTAGTTTTACCTGCTATTTAGAAGAAGAAGCTTTATTGGGGCAAATTACACGCAAACACGTCATCTGAAATTGAGCCTTGCTCAAAGGCACCTCGGCAGTGCCAGTAAGCAAACTGGCAACTCTCCAGCTGCCAATCCACTTTCTTGGTTTAGTCCGTACTGGGACTCGAACCAGCGACCCTCCGGTTCCCAACTTCCCAATGGACTGAGCTACTGCCAACATGTTTGAACATTCCATATAGTTTTATTTTTTAGTGTTGAATGTTGTGAACACTCTCACTGGTAAATGTCAAGTTTCATCAAAGTGACATCTATGCTGGATGAAATTTGCAGCCTGTTGTGCTGGAGATGGAAACGGAAATGAAATCCTCCTTAAGTCAATTTATTTTCCTCAAATGTGTGAAAAAACGTGCCGGTCCGTTGAGATTATTTCCATTTTTTTCCAGGACATATCGGCAGGTTCAGGAAGTTAATGTTGCTTTGTACCTCCTCCATCAACAAGGCCTAGGAAAACATGTCCCAGCCTAAATAACAGTCAGTGCTTAGTTGGATGCAGTTAGGGTTAGGTTGCATCTGTTAATGTTTGCATTCACATTCATCCAAGGAGAGATCCTGTAGAAAGCAAAGGTCCAGGGCCATCAGACATAAGTTTTGGAGGTGTGTGTCGCAGGTGCACTTGCTTGCCTTCAGGTGATCAAGTGTGTAATAATATGTAGTCATTTCTCAGTTTGGACGATGGTGTTCATGAGTCTCATACAATTGTAATTCCCCTTTGTGTCATTTATATTGGTGTGTACTTTGGTGTTCCGCTGTCCCTGCCTGCACTTAAAACTCACTTGCCCTTTCTTTTACTCCAGATATGGCGGAGGGCCACCTCGTTTTGGTGGAGGGGGTGGGGGCGGTGGAGGAGGCAATAGGGGTGGACCTCCTCCTGGGAAGTTTGGGAACCCTGGTGAGAGGCTACGGAAGAAACACTGGAACCTGGACGAGCTTCCAAAGTTTCAAAAGAACTTCTATCAGGAACACCTAGACGTCACTCACAGGCCTGCTGTAAGTCTCGTGTCTTAAGTTTTGTGTGCTCCACGTGACGCCACGTGTTTGCCATGATGGTTCTCTTTGTTTGTTTCTTCTTCTAACAGCAAGAGGTTGAGCAGTATCGCAGAACCAAAGAAGTCACAGTCAAGGGCAGAGATTGCCCCAAACCAATTGTAAAATTCCACGAAGCCACTTTTCCAAGTGAGTAAAACAATTCCTGCTCCATCACTAACAGTCGGCTAGTTTCACACTGGAGTAGAACTGTGATCAGTGGTTTGAGTTGAGTTAGTAGAGTTTTGATGATGCCTGAATGGAATGAGATGAGTGTTTCAGCATTTGATGTCATTGCCACAAGCTTTGAGTTTGGTTTAACTTGCACACCTGCTCTCTACAGGCTATGTCATGGACGTTATCGGCAAACAGAACTGGACTGATCCAACTCCAATTCAGTCCCAGGGGTGGCCCGTCGCTCTTAGCGGCAAAGACATGGTCGGCATCGCTCAGACCGGTTCAGGGAAAACCCTTGCAGTAAGTCGAGAGCTTTCCACTTCTACCAACCTTCTTCTTCTTCTCCACGCTCCCTCTTGAGATCCCGTCATGAAGCCTTAAATGGATTCATAATTAATAAGAACGAAACCTTTAGCACAAACCTTTCAATCAAAAGTTATCAGCAAGCAAATTCACCGTGCCAGTGTTCAGGTTTCCTAGGATACAGCATATGTTGTTAAGAAGTTACTGTTTATTTCAAAGGACGTTTTACAAAGGCTGAACTGAGAAAAGCAGCTAGATCAGTTGTTCCATTACTCTATATAATCATTTACTAATGGTACTAGGTTTCAACAAAGCAATACATAAATAAAATCCACAGTTAATATTATTATGTTTAGCTTTTCAACAGTTAGTAGCCTGCCAATGTGGGGCTGATGAAGCTATGGGCCATAATACTGACATACTCCTTTGTTAAAACATATCTTCATTTTACAGCCAGAGCCCAATCCTTTATTTGTCTTTTTTTCAGTACCTTCTGCCTGCAATTGTGCACATCCAACATCAACCGTTCCTGGAGCATGGAGACGGGCCCATCGTGAGTACTTAGAAGAACACGTTGTTGTCGTTTGTGTGCGGGCAGTGTGATGCTGAAATCTAATACTGGATTGTTTTATACAACACCTTCCAGCTCTTGTCTATGTGACTATTCTCTTTTCTACAATACAAGGGTTGTTAATTGTTAATGGCAATGTAATTCTTTTAGCCTTATCAGTTTCTCCATTGATGCAGCATGTTAATAAATGTGTACTCTTGCTTGTGGTGATTCTTTTATTAGATTAAAAATGACGTTTGCATTATCCGATAGTGTCTGGTACTGGCGCCAACCCGTGAGCTGGCCCAGCAGGTGCAACAGGTATCTGCTGAGTACGGCAGGGCTTCCCGTTTGAAGAGTACCTGTATCTATGGTGGTGCACCCAAAGGACCCCAGATTAGGGACCTTGAGAGGGGTATGCTTACCTCACTGTCAACAACAGTGCTCACTGCATTTTTGCCATGTCTTTACCACAGGGGATCTGTTTCAGTTTGGCAGTTTGATGGGCTCAGGTCGGTCTCGCTTAGTTTCTTTAACGTTTCTCTCTTCTGCTTTTTAAAGGTGTTGAGATTTGCATCGCTACCCCGGGCCGTCTCATTGACTTCTTAGAGTGCGGTAAGACTAATTTGCGGCGTTGCACCTACCTGGTGTTGGACGAGGCTGACCGCATGCTGGACATGGGATTTGAACCACAGATCCGCAAAATTGTGGAACAAATCAGGGTAAGTAAAAGCTGTTCATTCTGTGCACTCTGGAATTATTTAATTCCCAATGTATCAAACCTGTGACCGTGTGCAGCCTGGTTTTCTATCGGGTGTTGCGTTTACCTTGAAACTGGAACAACAACGACCACTAAGCATTGAATGAAAGCTGGTGTGTTGCTGAACTTTTCCCCTTTACATCGTCTTGCAGCCCGACCGCCAGACCCTGATGTGGAGCGCCACCTGGCCTAAGGAGGTTCGTCAGTTAGCTGAGGACTTCCTAAAGGACTATGTCCAGATCAACGTCGGAGCCCTGCAGCTCAGTGCCAACCACAACATCCTGCAGATAGTTGATGTCTGTAATGACATGGAGAAGGAGGACAAGTGAGAAGACTTTCTTTTTGTAACCGTTTGCTCTTCATCGCAACGAAAATTGTTGTAGTAATTCTGCTCAACTGCTTTCGTTGATCTCCTCTCGCTCAGACTGATTCGTTTGCTGGAGGAGATAATGAGTGAGAAGGAAAACAAGACCATTATATTTGTGGAGACCAAGCGGCGCTGTGATGAGCTCACCAGGAGGATGAGACGAGATGGGTAAGGGTCTGCACTTTCAGTCAGCCTTTAAGATGTTAAGCGAGGGGAGTCTGCTCAGTCACAAGTGAAACCTAACCTCTCCTCCATCTTTCTGGTCTATGATGCTGTGACAGGTGGCCAGCTATGGGCATTCATGGAGACAAAAGCCAGCAAGAGAGGGACTGGGTCCTGAATGGTGAGATGTCATACATCACACAGCAAGGTTCACCTCAGGGGAAGCATCCTTGTGTTGTGGCTTTTGTGTGATTCAGATTCTGTCCCCTTGCGATCAGAATTCAGATATGGCAAAGCTCCGATCCTCATTGCTACTGACGTGGCGTCCCGTGGCTTAGGTCAGTATGTCTTTGATGAGCCCGACTTTATTCCTCTTTAATGTAACACTTGTTTTTAAAGAAAGTGGTTTTGCTTTCTTTAACTTTTCTATGCATTTTCTGAGTTTTTCTCACCTTAAGGTGGAGTCTTTGTGGCAGGGGCTAGGCATGACAGTCCCAGGCCTCGAGAGGGAGAAGGAGGACATATTGGAAGTGCTCCACTGGCTTGCCACCCAGTGGGCCTAGAGAGGTGAAAGCTCTTGTGTGCCAGTGATCTTCAAAAGGCTGTGTGGCTAAGCCTTTGTCTCTGATATGTTGTTGAAATACACGTGCACCTGTTCTCAGTCCATGGATATGACCTGACAAATGGCATCCAGCTGTTTCCAACTCAAACGTAAAAAAAAAAAAAAAGAGATCTGCTTGATGCTGTGACTTTTGCCTTGCATGCTGTTGTGTTAGAGAGCGCTGTATTGCAAGTCACTTGTTTGAGATTTGGAACAATTGTTACCTTTTTGGAGCTTGTACTTCAAAGCATGGGTGCTTGTGAGCCTGTCTAAGCTTCCAGATGTCTTCCCCCCATCAAAGTGCTGGATTTCCTGAAATGGAGAGAGCAGTTTAAAATCTTGACACTGAAAATTGATGAGACCTGGCACATGGTGTTTAGAGGGTTGTGGGAGTATCTAGTGAGAGGAGAGAGTGTGAGACAGCTCAAACCAAAGTTCCTCCCTCGCCTGCGTTTTAACGTCATGTCGAGACCTGCCTACGAGAGACATTTTCTCAAGTGAACACTGGCTTCTTGGAAGATCTTGCCTTGATGAGACTCATGAGGGGGTGGGAGAAATGCTATGTGCTCGCCTGAGGGGTCCTACATGGTTCAATTCTTGGGCTTTCCGCATTTTTAAAGGGCCCCTGTCAAATTAGTACCTGGTCTATTTGGTCTTGGCAAGATGTGCAGTGCGGCCTTTTAATATCAAGCTTTTTATGAGAGACAACTGGGAAAAAGGGACCTGCCAAAGTACCACAGAATGGTCCTATATTGGCACGAGGAGGCCCCAGTGTATCTCGCGGCCCAACTGCGTAGAAGCTCCTGGATGTCACTTGACAATTTGTGGGGGATTTCGCTGCATTGGGAAAGGACTAGTGAATGCATACTCCTTAATGGTAAGACTTAAATTCATTCCTTTTCTCCCTTGGTTACGAAAGGGAGAGTGAGTCGTTTGGATCTTTTTGATTATGGTAAGCTATTGGAGTGTGCATCGTTTCTCTCTTCCCACAGTAGTATTCCCATGGAGTAGTGATGTACGTACTGGTAAATATGTTGTTTAACACATTTCCTCCGCAGCCTAACGACCGCTTCCTTCCCCAAACCTTCACTGGTTGCTAACTTGTCCCTTTGATCTGGCTGTTGTGGTGTGCAAAATCCTGTGTGGCCTCCTTGTGTTGTTTTGCCACACTGCAACACTTTCACAGATGTGGAGGATGTCAAATTTGTCATCAATTATGACTACCCTAACTCCTCCGAGGATTATATCCACCGCATTGGACGTACAGCCCGCAGTCAAAAAACGGGCACAGCCTACACCTTCTTCACCCCCAACAACATGAAACAGGCCAGTGACCTGATCTCTGTGCTCCGCGAGGCCAACCAGGCCATTAACCCTAAGCTGATCCAGATGGCAGAGGACAGAGGAGGTAAACGCTGGTGTTTGTTTACATTCGTTAACTCAAGGTGGAGAGCTTTGGTAGCTACTACGAGTTTGTCCCTATGAACAATGATCCAGACGTTTATGTCTTTGATGTCTTGTTGTGGATGTGTATTTAACGTTAGAACTGTTATGGTCATTGTCTTCTCAGCGTTTGTTAGTATCTGTGTTTTGTTTCTGGTAGATTCTGTGTTGTGATTCTCTGGACCATCTCCTTTGTTTCATACCGCCTTTTTTCTTCTTCTTCCCTTTCCTCCAGGTCGCGGACGGGGGGGAAGAGGTGGCTACAAGGACGACCGTCGGGATAGGTATTCTGGGGGTGGGAGGAGCAATAACTTTGGCGGTGGTAGTTACAGGGACAGGGACGGCGATAGAGGGTTTGGCAGCGGGCCAAAGAACACCTTTGGCGGCAGTAAGACCCAAAACGGCGGAAACTACGGAGGTAATAGCGGTAACTCTGGCGGTAGCTACGGTAACAACAATTATAACAAAAGCAACGGACAGGGTAATTTCGGCGGTCCGGCGAATCAGGTGGGTGCTTTTGGTCATCAGAGCTTCCAAGGCCCCCCCCAGTTTGGGGCCATGCAGAGGGCCGCTCAGAATGGCATGAACCACCCGCCATTCCCCTTCAACCCTCAGCCGCCTCCGCCGCAGGCCCAGCAGCCGCCACCCCCGCCGCCCATGGTGCCCTACCCCATGCCCCCGCCCTTCCCACAGTAGGCACGATTATAGCCCCTGTATATGGAACCAACATGATTTTTTTGTTTAGTCTTGAATCTTGCAGTATCTCGATTGTTATTATTATCCTTTGTACTGTTTAACATGATTTTGCTTACAGCAGGTTTGGAGTTATTCAGTAAATCCACAGCGTTAAATGGAGTCGTTGATAGGTCTTCTTTAGTGCAACGATAACTGCTGCACTTTTCCTTGACTGTTTTTGTTACATTCCTCAGTAATTTATTTTTACTAGGTAATGCAATGTTTTCAGTTTGTGGTATGTTTAAAGTGATGTGATGAAGATCATAATATAAAGGTTGGGCGTGTCCCTTTCAATAAAAATAAGAAAATTGAAATCTTGTCTTCTTTTGTCTCTGGGAATTTGGGGTTGGAAGAATTTTGGAATGATTTAGACTTGAGATGTTCATATCTTCAATGCTTGAGTTGATAATTGGATACTTAGTCTAGTCTGGACAATTGAGTTTACATTTATAACCACAATCCACAGCAAATAGACTGTCTGGTATGTGGGTACTGATTAAAACTAAGTGTAAACATGAATCGATGCTGATTCGATTTGATTCCTCACAGGCCTGTTGATCATTTGTATTTTACCTGGTGGTCCCGAGTGTAGTTTGGAAATGAGTTTAGAAACAATTAGTTAATAAGTCTTCACCGACACTCTTGTTTCAACACATACATGGTTGTTGCAATTACGTTTACTTTGAAAGGAACATCTTAACCCGGACGTAATGGTATCAGTTCCGGGTTATCTCAAGTTCAACCACAACTGCGATGTTTTACGAACTTTTTCGCGTGATAAGATGAGAGACTCGCGGTATATAAGTGTTAATGTGATTGTTTGACGGGTTCGCGCGTCGTGAGGCTCTTCTGCCGTAGACATGCAGACAGACGGGTGAATCACATGTGACTGACAGACCGGCAGCTAGCGGTGAGCTCAGAGATCTCTCGTTGTTACGGTAACGCCAATACTTTCTATTTCTCGCCCTCATGTTCACTCGTAGTGTCAGGAAACACTCACGGCTGGTGTCTCTGCAGCACGCCAGGGGGCGCTGTGGCGGCCCAGGCTCCACTCATGAGGATGTGGATGGAGTTCGGACGTTACTGCAGCTCTGCGTGGACAGACACTACGTCTCTCCGGGTCAGGCTAACGTGGAGCGGTTTCAGCGGGGGCTGGGCTGCTGCTACGGGCCCCTGGGCGTGGAGCTCAGGAGGAACCTGCTGGAGCGATGGTGGGACTCTGTGAGCAGGTCCTCCGCTCAGGTGTTTGGGATAAGCTCAGTGTGCAGCAGCAGCCTGCATGGTGGAGCACATGGACACACAACGCAGAAGATTGTTGATGTTGACAGGCTAAAGGAAACGTTAAAGCAGGCAGGGAGTAAGGAGCAGCTCATCCAGGAGGTCCACATGCTGCTGCAGGGCTCAGCGTCTCTGAGAACAAACTTTCTTCAAGGTAGAGTGTTGGCAGAAGTGTTTGAAGTGTTTAACATAAACGTATTTCACCATTCACTCCAGCTGTGTCTCATTTCATTGGACACATGTTTGAGGGCCTCTTAAATAAGTCTCATTTAGGGGATCCCTCAAAGAAGAACACCTGTGGAGCAGGTTGGGGTTTGGTGCCTTGCTCAAGGGCAGGTGGCAACTCTTCAGCTGCCAACTGCCAGTCCACGTGTCCAATGAAAGGAGACACTGGCCTTTGATTCTAATGTTTCACCTCGTTGTTCATCGTTCTGGTTCTCAGCTGCCTTGGAGCAGTACGTGCCCTCATTGGAGCTGGTAAACAGGAAGTTGCCTTTTGGTCTGGCTGAGTCGGGTGTGTGCTTCCAGTCCTCAGATGGATGGTGAGGCTTCATCACACACACACACCTGTGCATACACACATTCCTGTGAAGCTTCATCCTTTGAATGTGAACGTTAAGTGTCTCAGTCCCAACAATCCATCAGATCTGTTGTTGGATGTGAGGGAAATCAGATGGTTGTGTTTATGACATCATACACACTTCATTACCTGACCTCTATTGAGCGAGCCTCCCCAGGATCACTCTGCCAGCATGTTTCTGTAATGGTTCTTTTTCTGGCAGCGCGGCTGAAGTCACTCAGGCATCTCTAGTGTGGTTCTGCTCTCCCAAAACATCTTCCCATTGGATGGATCACTGGGCACGACAGAGGCTGAAGTGGTGGAAAAAGGTGTGTGTGTGTGTGTGTGTGGCAGATCATAACAAGAAAGCTTCACTCCCATGGCTCTGTTTCTTCATCTGTTCCAATCTTTCCTCGTCCAGTTTGCCTCGTCTCCGTCAGACTTCGACAGCAGTGACGTCCCGGCAGAGGAGTTGGACGGGACGGCGTCTCGTGGCGTGAAGGTCGTCTACAGCTTCCCGTGGGGACAGGAGCCCCTGGAGACGCTGTGGAACCGAGGAGACGCTGAGCTGCTGCAAATGCACAAAGGAGTCCGCAACAAACTACAGGTCAGGAGTGTCTCACTGTGGACACTTTGAGTCTTTTGAGTTCGACTTGAGCTACAAGCGTGTCCTTTTCAATGTTTCAGAGTCGAGACGGGCGCAAGTCGGTTCCTCACGTAGTCTCCGTGACGGCGAACATGGACCGCGGTGTGATGGCGTATCTGCACAACTCACTGCAGCAGCTGAAGAGAGAGAACAGCAAACAGAAGCTGCAGCAGAGGAAGGTGAAGATGCTGCAGGAAACATTCTCTCATATTTTCATCTCGCCCTTTATTTTTGAGTATTGAAATTATTTTTAGGAGCCTTTTTTTTTTTGAATGAAATGTTGTGTTCAGGTTCTGAAGGTGCATCCAGTGTTGGCTCCAGTCAAAGTGGCATTGGACATCGGCAGAGGAGCCACCGTGGAGCTAAGGCAGGTAAGAAGTCTAAATGTGTGTGATGACGCATCCAACAGCTTCATTTAGTGATATGTTATTATTTTGTGGATTTTTCAAGATGGATTAATGAGTGATGGCTTCTTTTTGAGATTTGTGAAGGCCTGCAGCTGGAACTACAGGAGGCTGAAATCTCTGTGTGGCCTGGATATCTTGATACTGTGCCAACGTCAATGGAGCAGCTGAACAACAAGTAAAGGGCAATAAACTTTGCATTGATGAGAAGCAGGAATGCTGAACCTTGGGTTGATGAACGTATTTCACATGTGTTTGTTTCTGCCCACGTTCTGCAGGTATGATGAGATGGGAGTGCTTTTCACTGTGCTGATCAGCGAGAACACACTGGAGAGTGGCCTCCTTCAGGTCCGCAGCAGAGACACCACCATTAAAGAGACTGTGCACATCTCTGAGATCAGACATTTTCTCTCCAGATACATATCTGCCGCTGACAGCATGTGAATGGCCTTCAGTATGAATGTGTCAGGTTTTCATCCTGAAATATTAAACTATTTCATATAAAACATTTCCTTCACTTGACTTCCTTTTCTGCTGTATGTTTTTAATTCATATTTTATCTTTGTTCACAGGAATATTTCATTTGGTTTGTGACAGCTGCAGTTTTACAGAGTTTTACAGTTGAAGTGAAGCCCCTAGATTTTTAGTCTTTATAAAGTGGTAAATTCACTTGATGTCCACATTTTAATGGTATTTCCCATATATCGAAGTTAATACATTATTAAATTCCTGGTAAGGCGTAATAATATGCTATTTTATATACTTTTTACGTCACCAGTTATTCACCTAACCTACAGACGCATCTGATAAAGCACTGGAGCAATCGACGCGCCCCCATATGATGCCTTTAATAGACGCGCCCCCTAGGACGCCTTTAATGGACGCGCCCCGGTTTTGCGACGGATCTGTATATTTCCGGCATGGCCTCTGAGAGCCACGCGAACGTAAGTATCGCGGGATTTGGATGTGACTAAGCCGCTCCCTCTACTACCATTGGTCCGTGGCATGTGTGCCGCTTAGCATCAGCATTTGGACATGGCCGCAGACAAGCAGAACGAAGCTAAAGTTCCCTCGGCGGATGAAAAGAAAGGAAAGCAGTCCGATGGAGGCCTCGGACTAGAAAGTATCCTTACGAATGAGTGACTTTACATGTAGCGTTTTTCATTTTCTTGGAATCTTTGCTTAGGCGAAACTGTCAGGCTCAGGGTCTAACATTAGCTAGCTAGCTAGCTAGCTCGGTCAGAAGGGAACGTTAGCTAACTTAGGCTACGTGTCATTCAGAAGCAGCTTCAGTTCACTGAAACGGATTAATTTAAATTGACTCGACAAATAGAATTCATTGAAGTGTTAGGATGAGGAATTATTAAAGCCATTTAATGTGAGTTTGTTGTTTTAGTTGTGTTGACTTGTAGCTTAATAGAGCAACGTTTACTCTGATCTGTGAGGAGAGATGAAGAAGCTTTGTGCCTTAACATGAAACTGCAGTCCTGCAAATCATCAAGGAGTCACAGCAGCAGCATGGCCTCAGACATGGAGACTACCAGAGATACAGGTGAGAACACACACACACACCACGGCCATGTTCATGGAAGCTTTAGGTTCTCCACATTTAAGTGAGGTTTAATCAATCAGTGTCCATGTTTAACAGTGGAGGTTCATTTGTAAAAGCATTTAGTTTCCATTTGTGTCCCAATATTTAGCTCTGTTGATCAACCTCAGTGAGGCAGCTGTTGTTGCAGCTGTTGTCTGTGTGGATCCAGCTGTGTGGTGGCTTCACATCTCGTCTCTAGTCTCCCTGTGCTCTCACATGTAGAGACAGATGTTACACATTCCCATGCTCATCAAGCTGCTCAAATAACAAAATAAACAGAAGATGATGACTGAATAAGTTTGTTTGTGTAACTTGTGGGCGTTGTTGATGAAGTGTGATGTAACCTCGCGTCTGTTTCCAGGGGTTACTGCTCACGCAGGCTGCGCCGCCTGCGTAAGACCCTCGGCTTCAAGATGGGCAACCGGCACAAATTCATCGGGAAGAAAATTACTGTGGAGATGCTCTCAGACAGCCGGTGAGGCGAAACCTGAGCTACGTTTAGGACAGCGACCTGCCTGATGTTAGAGTATTGATAGTAAAGAACGGAGAGGTCATTGATGTCTTAAGTGTGTAATAAACCCTCCACCGTGTGTCGGTCAGGTACCTGCTGCTGGTGTTGATAGAGGCGGAGCGTGCATGGAGCTACGCCATGCAGCTGAAGCAGGAGGCCAACACGGAGCCTCGCAAACGCTTCCACCTGCTGGCCCGACTGCGCAAGGCTGCCAAGCACAGCGAGAAGCTGGAGAAGCTGTGTGAGAGTCCCCGTGTGGACGCCAAGACCAAGCTGGAGGCGCAGGTACACAGAACCGGGCCGGGTTTACAGAATGCATGATGTAGTGTGATATAGAGTCTGGTGGGTCTGTGTCCATGACGACAAGGGCAGGGTTTAATGTAGAACCTTATGGTATTAAAACCTCCACTAATGATTCTCTAGGCCTACACAGCGTACCTGACAGGCATGGTGGAGTTTGAGCTGCAGGAGTGGAAAGGAGCCATGGAAGCCTTCAACAAGTGCAAGTGAGTGTTAACTGACTGCAGCGTCTACATGAGGCGTGAAAAGATGAGGTCGCCCCCTTTGCCTGCATTCAGTCAGCAGCTGGTCATGTGTGTTTGAAAAGAAGTTCATGCACCTGGCACCAGAGGGCAGTGTTGCATCACCAACCTAACCTAGTTGCTGCAGCGTCTCCATGGTTACAACACACAGAGTTACTTTGTCTAATGCAGTGAACTGTACACTCATGTGTGTGCGTGCATCTTCCAGCCACACCTAAACATCTCAGAGATCACATGACAGCTTTCGCCTCTCTAATGCCCTCTGAAGTCTTCAATCACCTGCACTTTGTTAACACTGCTCCCTCATGTTTGTGTCAGAACCATCTATGAGAAGCTGGCCAGTGCCTTCACAGAGGAGCTGGCGGTTCTGTATCGTCAGCGAGTGGAGGAGATCTCACCCAACCTCCGCTACTGCGCCTACAACATCGGTGAGCGTCGCCCACACACACACACTAACAAACACACACACGCCATGGAGAGCAGATTCACATCAGATTCACAGTCACGCAGAGGTTCTTAGAGGCTGCAGGCTCTGTACTGGGATACACACACACACTGTAACTGCTTTCCTGCCTCCTGATTGGTTGATAGGTGACCAGAATGCCATCAATGACCTGATGCAGATGAGACTGACTGGAGGAGGCGGAGGCATGATGGCTGAGAAACTGGAGGTAAGAACACACACACACACACACACACACACACACACACACACACACACACACACACACACACACACACACACACACACACACACACACACACACACACACACACACACACACACACACACACACACACACACACACACACACACACACAGACACAGACACAGAGAGAGAGGTCATCTTATTCACGTTGCCCCCCTTCCTCCCCAGTCCCTGATCACCCAGGCCAGGACCAAGCAGGCCGCCACCATGAGTGAGGTGGAGTGGCGAGGTCGCACGGTGCCCGTTAAGAGCGACAAGGCCCGGATCTTCCTGTTGGGTCTGGCAGACAATGAGGCCGCCATTGCTCAGGTGGGTGTTTGGACTTCTTGGGGGCGTAAATGGAACAAAGATGCATTCTGATCCTAAACAACTTGGCCATTTTTGTAAGGAGCACTGAAAGGAAGTGAAGTGATATGCAGTGTAGGATCGTCTCCCACGTTATGCTCATGTTGGTAATGAAGAAGACAGGGATGGCTGCGACATCATCACGGTGATCAGAAACGAGATCTGCATGCATGACATTGGCAAACGGTCACAGCCTGTCGATCTGTGACCTGGGAAACCTGAGCTGCTGCCTGAAGTCTCTGAAGTCTCTGCTGTGGAGAAGTGGAGTTCGTTCAATGCCACTCCATGCCAGCAGGGGGCACCGAAGTCACAAGTCATCACCTTTTCACTGGAGTCTTATCATGGACAGAGAGGAGATGACAGTAGCTCACCTGTAGGAACACACGTCCTGTTATCCCAGCAGCCTGTAGGGGGCAGTGTGACTGTGAACCTTCAACTCTTTATCCTATAGTAAAATCTTAAAACGGCACAGTTCCATACACTTCTCTCCTCTCCTGTCGGCTCCGCCCATTTCCCTGCGCCCTGCAGGCTCATCACACCCTGCAGGCACACCCATCAGTCCCGCACACACTCAGCTCTCAGGCATGCTGTCTCTCTCATCGCACCACTGCATTCTGTGCATTTCAGCCCACACATAAATGCAGGGTCACACCCAGCTGGGCTCTGTGGACAGATTAGTGTCATCACTCTTACAGCTAATGCCTCTGAGTTTCAAGTGAGGCCATTATTAATGCTCACTTAAAAAAAAAACTGCATTAAGACACTTCACTTCATGTAATACAACTTTATTACGCCCTTAAGCTGATGTACGTGATCTGAGGCTGAGGAAAGGAAAGGCCATATTGGGACCTCAGTCATAGTCGCCGTGGCCTCCTCCCTACTCAGGAGGCCGGCCCTCCACCCTGAACAACAGAAGATGCTGAACAGGCTGAGCCAGTAGAGCCAGATGCTGCCAGGGTGTTGGCATGACTGCGGCCTCATGCGCTCTCTTTCAATCATGGTGTTATGGAATTATTTCATTACATTCCTCCATAGTGGCTGGGAGAGTTTAATCCCACAGTGAAGATGAAAGGCTGTGGCATCAGCAGAGCCATGAAGCAATGCAAGAGCTGCGTTTCCTCTCCGAGTTGGGGCTGAAAATGTTTAATTCCACATTTGAGTGAAACCGTACTCCATCCTGTACGTCTGACCATGACAACAGGCTTATTGTGTGAGCAGGACGAAGGTGAAAATGACCGATGAGGAGGGTGAAGAACAAGTCTGTCATTCATAAAGATCCGAGGCACGAAACTCCACAGGTTGTGATTTGCTGCTGAGCTTCGTACAGGAATGCATCCTCAGCCTGCTGGGCCGCATGCCTCCCTCTCTCACATCACATTCCTGCGCTTAACGAGTTTCTCCGTGTGTGTGTGTGTGTGTGTGTGTGTGTGTGTGTGTGTGTGTGTGTGTGTGTGTGTGTGTGTGTGTGTGTGTGTGTGTGTGTGTGTGTGTGTGTGTGTGTGTGTGTGTGTGTGTGTGTGTGTGTGTGTGTGTGTGTGTGTGTGTGTGTGTGTGTGTGTGTGTGTGTGTGTGTGTGTGTGTGCGCGCAGTGACCCAGAGTTCACCAAATGAATGGGTGCTCCATCCTCCAATCAGGTTGATGCTCTTCCTTTTACACAGTGGTTGAACATATCTCACTTCACCATCGTTGTAATGTCTCACATATTTGGTTGAATAGTATTGGTGTCCTCCATAAGACAGAACCACATCACTTGTAACTGGTCCTGCAGGTTTTGTTGGAAAGCTTCATTCAATGCAGCTCAATTAGTAAATGGGTGTTGATGTGTGTGTGTGTGTGTGCAGGCAGGAAACGAGGAGACCAAAGAGCATCTGTACGAGACCCTGCTGGCCGAGTGCAGAGACACCATCCAGGCCGTGAGAGAGGAACTCAAGAATGAGGCGGTGAGAGGAGAAGGAGAAGAAGAAGAACAGTTGTTTGCGTGATGTCAGAGCGGGAACAGCATCAACGTAACTTGTGTTGTCTTTTGCAGAAGCAGCGAGAGAGAGGCTCCGAGGGCGACGGAGGCAAAGTGTCCAACATGCTGTTCCTGCACAGGTACAGAGCCGCTCGGGCCTCACACACACACACACGTCACTGTGAACTCACGTGGCTGCGACGCTGTGCTGCCATTCCCTGCTTGCGTGCAGGCACTGGTTTGGTTAATATTTGCCGAATGAGCGGCGCCAGGCCAGCGTCACTCTGTCAGCCAGATGTGGTTTTAGGAACGCCTGGTGCCCGGCCAAAAATATTGACACGCAAAAGACACACGACACGCTCTGTGTGTGTTCATGCTGTCCCTCACACACTTGCGCTGAGTTTACAGAACCATAGTAGCTGAAACAAGCGATGAGAGGAGGACAGGATTTCTTGCCTACATCACTTAGTTAGGCCGTCCAGACTCTGAGGTCACAGGTCGGGTTCAGAGTCTCTCCCCTGATTCATGCCAGCACAGCTGAGAGCCCCGGTGTTGTAGATGCGTTAATATACACAAGTGTGGTTTTTAGATTTTGTCTGCACACTGAGTGTAAACCATGCTGCGCTCATCTCCTCCCCCAGTTACCTGACCTACATCAAGCTGTGCACGGTGGTGAAGAGGAACGAGAGCATGGCTCACACACTGCAGGCCAAGCTGAAGGAGACCCAGGCTGACGAGAACAAGAGAGGCCCCCGCCCTCAGGACCTCATCCGCCTGTATGACATCATCCTGCAGGTAAGATGGCGTGTGGGTTTAAAGACGCTGCTGCCTCCGTCGAGAGTTTGTGTTTTTATATCTTCTGCTTTCTCAGTGACGTGTTTACAAATGCTGTCAGATGTGATGATCTTCTGTTTGAGCGGCGTTGATGCCTCACCTTGTTTGACTTCCTCCCTCCCTCCCTCCCTCTCCTGCTCCTCACCTTGTAAGTGCAGGTGAATGTGTGGGCGTTCCAGGGTGAACTGGAGATGCGTCTGCAGTCCATGCTTTTATTTCCTCACATCTGCGATCCTCTCTGTCGCTCATTTTCACATTAGGAGCCTCACACTTTCGGGATTTGATGCAAACGCCCTCTGCTCACAGGCGTTAGTTTGGCGTGTGTCTCATGTCTTTGCTCGTGTGTTTAAGCTGCACCATGTGACTCAACTTTACATGCTTCCCTCTCTTTCTCTCTAGAGTCTGGCTGAGCTCTCCACCCTGCAAGGTCTGGAGGAAGACCACAGCTTCCAAAAAGAGGTGTCTCTGAAGATCCTGGTCTACAAAGCCTACAGGTAGGACACACACACAAACACACACACACACACACACACACACACACACACACACACACACACACACACACACACACACACACACACACACACACACACACACACACACACACACACACGTTCGGCCCTCTGCAGGCTTTGATCACCTGATGTACTTCCTGTTTACCTGCCAGGTGTTTCTTCATCGCCCAGTCCTACGTGGTGGTGAAGAAGTGGAGCGAGGCGTTGGTGCTGTATGAGAGGGTGCTGAAGTACGCCAGAGAGGTCGTGTCTAAAGCCAAGAGCCTCAACAACACCAGCCTCAAGGTCGAACACACACACACACAGAGACGGGGTTTATGTGATCTTAAAATCTTCACTCTGTATTTTAACCTAATGCCTATTTAATGTGTGTGACCTTCAGGATCTGCCCGATGTGCAGGAACTCATCGCTGAGGTCAACGCTGAGAAATACTCCCTGCAGGCTGCCGCCATCTTAGGTGAGTTTAACATTTCACTGTCCAGGAGACTGTTTCTGTTTACAAAGCGGCTGCGTTGTTTCATGCTGTTGTTGTTTTCTGTGTTTAGACACGGATGAGACGGTTGAAGTTCCCTCACAGCAGCAGGTGAAGGATAACACGGTGAGTGGACAAGTCTGTAGTCTGTAGACCGGCCTGGGGTCACAACGGCCGTGTGTTTGAGTTCATGCACCTGTCAGGTAACGCTGATGGGTGCAGCTCAAACACAAACTTTTGGCCACATTGTGTTCTGAATGTTTGAGCTTTATTGTCGCTGCATACGTTGAGTAAATAAGCGCTGGGATTCACATGAGGCCATTGAGAGACAAACAGAGAGGGGGAAGTGAAGTCTGACAGAACGACACCGGCCGAGTCCAGACTCACATTCTGGTTCTTTCTAAACCTCTCTGACTCTCTGACTCCGCCTCCTCCCTGCAGCCCCTCTGTGACCGCCTGGACACGTTCCGCCTGGACCCCTCCCTGGTGGGAAAGCAGCCCAACCTGGTCCAGTTCCCTCCCGACTTCCAGCCGATCCCCTGCAAGCCTCTGTTCTTCGACCTGGCGCTCAACCACGTGGCCTTCCCGCCCCTGGATGATAAGGTGGAGCAGAAGGGCAAGGGCGGCCTGACCGGCTACATCAAGGGCATCTTTGGCTTCGGCAGCTAAATTCAGCCCCAATTCGGGCCCGCGGGCCGACAACCACAAGTCCACAACCAACAACCAGACTTGGGTCAGATGTTTAATTTTAGTTTATTTGTTTGTTTGTTTTTGATTTTTGGTGCTGAAGTACAGGAGGGGGGGGGGGGGAGGGGTCTGATTCAGATTAGAGAGAAGTCATCAAATCTATATTAATTAGCAATATGACCCAAGTCTAACAAGCAACATTACTGTATGACATCAGGCTGTGTGTGTGTGTGTGTGTGTGTGTGTGTGTGTGTGTGTGTGTGTGTGGGCTCCTGAGTCTGAGCCAGCGGAGGTTCGGCATGTGACAGGTCTCCATGTCGCTCTTCATCCTGAAACAGCCACGGTGTCATCCTCACACTTCTGTCTCTGTAAACTCAGCCGCTCGTTTTGTCTTCAGTATTATTTCACAGCCTTTGTGCTTTTTTTTCTTCTGTTTTGTGCGTCAGAGGTTTTTAACCCCAAACACTAAAACCTTCAGTCTCGTGTGTGTTTGTCCGTCTGCCTGGTAGACGGCAGAGTGGGCCGGTTCTACACGGTCCAGGGAAGAACCCGCTCGGCCTGATGGTGGCGGCGCTGTAATGACCGCTTTTACATCTGGACGACATTGTAGCTTTTGGATTGTAGCTCAGTTTTCTGTCATTTAGAATTTTTCCAAAAACAGTTTTTGTATCTCCTGCTACAATGTTGAGTCATTTGTCACAAAAGTTTGAAAGTAGAACGTCCGGATCAAGCCTGACCTAAGTTTGATCTTTAGTTTTTATATTTCTTTAAAGCTTTACTGTATTGGACGCCTGCATTGAGTGGGCGTGGCTTTATTCATCCTCTCATTAATCACTTCTCTCCCTCTGTAACTCAACTTGGTGGACACATGAACTCACTTTTTACAAAGAAAATGAAGTCGACCTGATGGCGGCGCTATAACAACAACAACATGAAAGAATCAGAGCGGCGACCTCGACCCCCGGTCACACACACCTTCAGCCTCAGTGCCCCGCTGCACTCATGCTCTTCATGTTGCTGGGATCAAACGGCTTCAGTTCCGTTCCTTAAACTGGCAGAAAGCTTTGGTCTTAAATGGAAGGTTGAATGATTGAAAGATGTCTGACTGTCACACACTCTGTAAGACAAACTGAAATGTTGTAAGCCTGGAAAATGTCGTTCTTTCTCTGTTCTGTCCCTGTCTGCTTTTGGACCGAGTGTTCCGGTCCTTTCCCCGGCCTCCTCCGGTTCTTCTCCTGGGTCCTGGTCTGAACCCGTTTGCCTGTGATTGATGATACAAATCCTAAATTTTCTTAATCAAATATTCTCATTTTTAGACGTTTCTGTTTCTCCATGCCAGTGTTTTTATGTTACCCAGGTGTGTGTGTGTGAGACGAGCTGGAGTGATTCCATGCTCTTTACCTCGACCAGCCGGGAAGAAGAGTGGCGGCTCGTGATTCGTGATCGTTTGAAACTCAAAGGGCGAGAACTGAAAGATCAATGTCAGGATGAGTGTATGAGTTGATTTGGTTTCCAGGCCTCTTAATTAAAAGTATATTTGCACCAAACCCACGTGTGACCTTGACCTTTTATTCCTCCTCTACCATGACGACGGCTCACCTGGAAACACCTGGGAGACCACAAACAGGAAATCAAGGTTTAAGTTCTATCAATGGGAGAAATATGTTTGAGATGTGCTAGAAAGCGTGTGTGTGTGTGTGTGTGTGTGTGTGTGAGTGACATGCACCTTCTGTGGGTGTGTAAGTGCATAGGATGCCTTTGTAGGGTGTGTTTGACTCTGTGTATCTGCATTTTCATATTTGTTCAACACTAGTTGGCACATACGTGACTCGCCTTTACACCTTTTATTTCAAGAATGTTTGGATTGACACACACACACACACACACACACACACACTCGCCTACCTTCGCTTCTCTACCTGATGCTTATCTGCCACCTGTCATCACTTTTAATCACTAGACAGAAGTGAAGTCCTGTCTTTGTTTGACAACGATTGTCTCCATGAAGCAGACAGAAAGGAAGTGAAACTTGCAGTTTGTCTTTGACGTTTGTTTCCTCAAAGCTTGAGATGAAAACTTGAGCGAATCGGTCCAGAGTTAGGAAATAGAACCGTCTTATAACCTAACTGTCTGCTTGGTGCTCGAGGTGAAAAGGTTCTAAACAAAGTCCGAAGCTTTGAATATCATATTTACTAAGCAGACATTGATGTGTGTGTGTGTGTGTTTGCAGAGTGCGGCTCATTGAAGGAGAGACACACCCTCATCCTCACCCTCACCCCGTCTCTACCTTCCTCTACCTCAATTAACATCGTGTTTGAGTTTCTTACCAAAGTATCAAACCCATCAATAAACACAAACCTAAGCCCTAGAACATAAAGCAGCTTTCACTTACAAAGGTTCTGTGCTTGACTTATTTTTGAGCAGCTGGAACCTCATAACACTGAGGCCAGGAGGTGATGCTGGACGCTCACACAGAGAATCCACATTCTGTTATTGTGGCTTAAAGTTATTTTACAAGAAATGGTTGGAACAGACGTGTTCCATGACGCACAACTCCACATTGGTGTGGGTCGGTGGGTTGTAGGAGAGGTTTGTTCATTGGTACATGGAGATGGGAACTTCTTCTCAGTCTTCTTAGCTTCACAGGTACAGAAACATGAACATTGAAGCCTCTGATGCATCTCAATCATAGAGGCTCAAATCTGATCCCAGGCTGTTGATGTTGCTGAAAATGCAACCCCCCCCCAAATTCTCCCATAACAACCGAAACAGTATCTGTTGTTTCAGGCAGGTGGACGCACCCACAGCCACAGTGTGAGCGGACCGTTCACAAATATGCGCTCTGTTCACTTCCCCTCTCCGCCGCGAGCAAAGCTGCCGGGCTGCATTCCTCGCCATGATCTCCCATTGTTGATACGCTGCGGAGAGAGAGACGCCCTGATCCTGAATGACTCGCATGTCTGCTGCACAAGGACCGCAATGCGTGCAAGTGTCTCTCCCATCATGACATTTGCCTCGGTTAGGGGGCATGATGTCATGGACTTCCGCTCTGGCCCGCAGGTCATCACACTTTTTTTCCACTGTTGACTGTACACACACACACACACACACAGGCTGTGTTTGAAACATAAAGTGCACTGCAGCCCTCAATGAAGTCATCTTAAGTGTGTCTTTGTTCACTTTAGGGAAGTCGTGTTGTGTTGCTGTGAACGCCGATGAGTCACAACCAGAAGGTCCACGACTCAAACCAGAGCCAAGCATCCTGTGTAAGCGAGGACGGGTCAAACTCACAGCACAAGAGCTTTGTTACAAGGCCAATTATGACTTCTTCAGGCTTGGTGGAGGTATGATTTCTGAGCGGCATCCTAATGATTAAGGGCTGGTTTTAATTCAACCTCAGTCACAAGTCTTTGTCTGTTAATCTGCACATCAAGCTGCAAGTGTTTCATGTCAGCGACCTGTCCAACCCAAGTGAGGATGTGCGGGGCATCATCAACCACCATGAGGAGAGGATAGAGGGGGGGGGGGTCACCACAATAAGGTCAATCACTGCCCCGGGCAACAACACTTGATACTCAACACTCAAATACTGGTGTGGTGACCTTTGGCCTCCCAGTAACGTAGAGAGGGAGTGTTGAGAGTGAAAACCTGTCATCATGTCTGAGGAAGAGGCCCCAGGCACACAGAGGGCCCATACAGTAAATAGACACAATCACAATAACTACACACAACCTTGGAGCTGTGCCAACATTGTGTACTGTGTGTGTGTGTGTGTGTGTGTGTGTGTGTGAGAGAGAGACCTACATTAAACCTGCTATACATTGGCCTTTAATGAACCTGCTGTTCCTGCACAACAGAAGGAACCTGACCCACTTCATACGGTGACTGAAACAACAGCCAGGAGAAAACCCCTGTTTAATGGATAGAGTGGTTCTCAAAAGTTGTGGCGCGTACTAACAGTGGTACTTCTTGGTTACTGCATTGTGGCGTTTTGTGTCTCATCCGTGTTGAGATTAGAGATTAAAGTAAAGACACTAAATCCTGCTGCCATTTCAAAACAATGTAGCTTTTCTAGGAACTTACTGAGTAGCTGTATAGCTTAGCAAAAGCTACACAGCTAATTAGGAGAGGGAGACTGCTATCACACTTTATTCAAAACACATGCACGCACACACATACACACACACACCCTTGAAGTAGCTAGCTACTTTTCCTCATTAGCTTGCCGTGTAGCTAACCTTTACTAAGATGAACTTTTTTTAATCACGAGTAGCAAGAAGGTTTGAAAGTAGCTTCTGCTTCTCACACAGGTTGCCGTGGAAACTCTTTAAAGGGGCAAAAAAACAATATGAACTTGTAACTGAGTAGCTGAAGCTCCGGTCTCCGGTCACCTTTACTATCTGTGTGTGTGTTTGTGAATCACTGCATTGCTGCCTGGTGTGATTCCTCTGCTCTGTGATCCCCGCAGGGGTTGTGTGCACTGCAGTGTGTGTTACAGCAGCCAAAGGGCCTGTGGAGTGTGTGTGTGTCATGGCTGAGGGTGGGGAAGAGGGAGTGTGTGGAGAACAGGTCAGTCCGGTCCTCCTCTACAAGCCTGATGGATGTCTGGGCGGTGACACACCTGTTCACCTGTCAGGGAGGAGCTGGAGGGCGAGGGAGGGGGGAGGGGGGGTTAAGGTGTACTGACGTGAGCACACACACACATAAGCATACACACGCAGGTGGGAGTGTGTGTGTGTGAGATTGTGTTTTAGAGTTTTGAGGAGAGCCAAAGAGAGAGGAGAGGCAGAGTGGGAGACACAAGCTGAGGAAGACAGAGACAAGAAGGGGACACACACACTCAGAGAGAGAGAGAGAGAGACAGAGACTTTAGTGGGATCTTAACTCGACCCCCCACCCAGACCGCCAGGATGTTTAAGAGAAAGGAGGATACCTCGCTGAAGCTGACCAGCAAGAGCACCAAGTGAGTGGTTACCTGTGTGTGTGAGTGTGTGTATGTGTGTGTGTGCGCTGGGCGCTATGTCGGTCACGCTCCCCCCTCCTCCTCTCCGTCCCGAGCGGGGGAAGTGTGTCATGTTTCCCGTGAGAGACTCTGTCCTCTTTCCGCTCCGCTCGGTGCTCGATGAAAGACGGAGCCGTGAGCCGGTGAGTCCCGTCGATCCTCCGCCGCGGTGATCAGCAGGCAGGCAGGCAGACAGACAGGTAGACAGGCAGACAGGCAGGCACCCGAGGTCAGGTTGACTGTGTCAACACGGTGTGTGTGCGTGTGTGGGTGTGGGAAAGTACCCTTTTGTGTCTTTAATGTTTCTTGTTTTGTTGTCCGATCAGGCAACAAACAAGCTACAAACCTGACCTCAGCTTGTTCTGTAGGAACACGTGACTCTTACTCCTAAATGTGACCTTTCCCTATAAGTGGTAAATCAATGATCGTTTGATTAGAGATGGAGAAGTGGATGGGTTGCTTGACTTTGCTCCATTCAGCCCTGGACCTGTCTAACTGCTGGATTGTGATGGAGACACATGACAACACTCTCTGCCCCTGAGCCCTGCGTGATGATTGATTAAACCATTGATTGATTGGTTGGTTGATGGATTGATTGATTACACACTTTCACCTGCCCGGTCTCACTCTGGTGGTGACCATGGTGATTCTCTGTTGTTCCTGATGTTCTGGTCCTGGTGGTGAGTTGTGAGGAGGCCCGGCCGGTCTGGACTGCTCAGCTGGTTTCCTGCTGTCATGTGGGCGTTGGTTGAGAAACATCCACCCTGTTGGTTCACACCCTCAGTCCACCAAAGTGATGTGTGTGTGTGTGTTGGAGGTTAAACCTGAAGTGTGTGTGATGTTTGCACGCCAACATATACATCACCATCAAAGCAAGTGCTGTGATTACGCAATACATGTGTTTAGATTAGAGGTATGGAGATAACATGGACATGTCGATAAGATCTTATGTTAAAATATGTGTGTGTGTGTTGGTAGATGCATGATGACATCTTGTGGGTTTTGTCTGTGTGTGGCAGAACATTCCAAACACCAAACATTCTTCACAGTTGCCAGGCAGGTTTGGAGTTTTGGTCAAATGCTTAAAGAGTGAAAGGGTTAATTTAAAGGGCCACGCCCAGATTGAATCTGATAGCATCTCGAAGTGGAACAATTTCCTCCAAAGTCACTGCCGAAGGTTAGAATTTCGCAATGTTAACTGTCAGCTTGGGTGAAGTTTTGCAGAAGATTAAAGTGAAATGAGTGTTAGAATGTTTGCAGCACAGGATTTGTTGTTTTTATGGACAAACCAGTCAATTGGATAAATGTGGATACAAAACCCAAGACATTTGTATGTGAATCAGAATCTAGACTAAATTAATTTGACGTGAGATAATTCAGTCTTTGTATTATGAGCATAAACATTGATAATTATGATTTCCACCTTAGAAGGTCACTGTTTCCCCCTTTAATCCCCATTAACCTCATGAACCCAACTCTTTGATCAACAAAAGCCCCAAATGATCCCCAGCACCTCTGTGCACCTGAACGCCTCGCATCAAAGCTCGCACACACTCCTGTCACCGCCCGAGAATTAACACTCACCCAGGGAGAAGGAGCCCCGCCTAACACACTATGGCTGTGTACAAAGAGACACGCTTGATTGATACACACATGAGTAAGCAGATACACACAGACGAACAATCACACACACACAGAGAAGGTGTGACTCATTGCCAGCCTCTCATCCTTCATTTAGAGTGAGGAAGAGGAGGAGTACTTTCACTTCACAGAAGAGCTGAAGGGCACAGATGTGGATCTTCGGTTCGGCCTGACCAAACCAATCAATCATCGTGTTTAAAGTTCTATCCAAAGGGGGAGACAGGGGATTCCTTTAGGTTGTTGCTTCATCAGGTGATAAACTATAATGGAGCCCATGTTGGAAGCTTGATGCTTGGAATCAGGCCAACATGCAGACTAAGCTCCATGATTGAATGTATGAGGCGTGAAGGTTTGATTGTTGGCGTCCTGTGAGCTCTGATGCTTTCCACTGCAGTGAGCAGAGTAATGACAGATTATACAGTTTCTGCTAGCAATCATTGTTTTCAAGCTGGTCAAGGGGCTCAGGGGGTGTGTGTGTGTGTGTGTGTGTGTGTGTGTGTGTGTGTGTGTGTGTGTGTGTGTGTGTGTGTGTGTGTGTGTGTGTGTGTGTGTGTGTGTGTGTGTGTGTGTGTGTGTGTGTGTGTGTGTGTGTGTGTGTGTGTGTGTGTGTGTGTGTGTGTGTGTGTGTGTGTGTGTGTGTGTGTGTGTGTGGCATACCTGCTTCTCCTGCTGTTGTGTGCAGGAATAAGGAGGCCTTTGTCAAACTGCTGTAAAACCAGATTATCAGCTGGATGAGTGATGGGCACCGTTTGCATTCCTTCATTCCTCTATCATTAAAGTGTGTGTAATGACATTCTGGAGGTTGTAAATCTATCTCAGCAATCCCAGCTAAGGTGTGTGCCAACTTCTGTCTTCTGTGAACGAGATGAGTGTGCGGCCCTGGAGGTTGTTTGGTATGTTTGTTATGTCACAAATGAAGGTTTGAGAGGTTTGTCTGTATTCTGTAGTGGAGCTTTGACGTCAGCGCAGGAATGAAGAGCGGCACTGTCACACAAACTACGCAAGCAGAACTCGAGATCGCACTCTACACACACATTGTTGTGCACATCCTCGCAAAATTATGTACGTTTGCATGATGCAAGACAACCCTAAGTCATGGGGTCATGAATGTCAGTGTTCATGTGATGGGCAGAGGTGATGTTTGGGCCCTCACAGTGCCCCCTAGTGGACATATTGTCAGGCCCAACCAGCCTCCTTCCTTCCCTCCTGTGTGTCTGCAGCGTGATGAGGAGACGCATGCTGGCTCAGTTACACTCCGGCTCCTTATGCAGCTGAAGAGTGACTTCATTTTCCGGCTGATGTGTGTTTTGAAGCACATTCTGCAGGGACATGTCCAGCGGCTCAAGTAGAGTCTCAAGTGAAATCATTTAAGAGATAAAGAAGAAGAAAAGCTGCGGTAGAAAACAGCCACAGTGTTTGAATATTAGGTATCAAATGTGGTCTGGAACTGCAAACCTTAAACAATCGAAGGTCAACATCATTTCCTCCGCGACACTTTTCACTTCTAAATCCTCAGCGGACCCTGGAGCCGGTGTCCTGGGTGTGGTCTGTCTGTCTGTCTCGTCTGTCTCGTCTGTCAGCCATCAGACTCTCCTCCTTCCCTCTGTGTGTCACTGAGCCTTCTTTTCGGATGAAGCGCAAACAATGCAAACGGCGAGCCAGGGAGTGACAGACACACTCAGCCGCTGCGGAATGGCGAGCATGTTGGGAACGCTCGGGCGTGGCTCAGGCGGTGACGGACCCAGAGCGAGCCCAAAGCCCCTGAGACATCGCAGGTGGAGAGTTTGAAACTGTCAATAAAGCAAAGCTGTCAAACCGCCACAATGGACAAAAGACACGGGACAAAGCCTCTGTCTCAGTGTGGCTGTTTGGGACAGCAGGGACACTTTGACCTTGATATGAATGTCTCTCATATCAGTGTCCATGTGCTCATGATATCAAGTTTGAAAAATAAATGTAATCCAATAAATCCTCTGTGCTAGTTTGCCAATGCATGATCGTGTCCACAAATGGATATTTAGGTACAGAAGAAGAAAGATTGTAAAATTCCAGAGTTGACCTTTGACCCCTTCTTGTCATCCTGCAGGACCCAGACCACGGCCTTGGCCCAGCTGATTGCTCGGATGCAAAGGAATGCGGACCAGGTGGAGAAAGACATCCTCCGAGCAGAAGAGCTGCTGGCTGTGGTGAGAGCACACACACACACACACACACACACACACACACACACACACACACACACACACACACACACACACACACACACACACACACACACACACACACACACACACACACACACACACACACACACACTGCTGTTGCTCCAAACCGATCTCACCGCTGCGTTGTTTCCTTCAGGATGCCGAGAATGAAAAGAAGGAGCTTCCCTTACTGCATCAGACCGCGGTGGCCGGTAAGCTGGGCGAGGCCGAGGATCTGCTGAAGGACCTCTTCCTGGATGTGGACAAGGCCAAGAGGTCCAAGCACCCACAGGCCAGAGAGATAGAGAGCGAGTGAGTGGACACGATGACATCACATACACTTTGGTTCACCGTTCTGATTAGTGAAAGTCAAGTAATCCATCTTTAAGGTGAAATAGAGCTGCTAAGGGAAAACTTTCCAGCCAGTTCATCTTAATGCAACCGAACCTGTGTGTGTTCCAGCGTCATCCTCCTGCACGAGCGCTGGCTGAAGGACTGCGGCTTCTACCGCGACATCTACGAGCAGCTGGACGACGTGTCGCTGATGCCCAGGATCGACTGGGGGCCTGTCCTCAACCAGAAACAAGTAACTATGACAACACTGACCTGCAGCTCACCTACAGATGTGACCACTTTATAAAGGAGCTGTGATATGTAGCTGATTCACCTTCATGCTTTATAATGCAGTTATAAGTAATAAGGGATCTTTCACAACCTGGCAACCCACAGTTGTTCTTCTAGTACTTCTAGTTAGTGCTTAGGAAGCTCTTTAAACAAACGTGAATTGGAAAGTGGTTGATGACTTGTCTACTCTTGCTACACACTCGTCACTGCCCTGTAATAAAGCGTCATTGTCGCATCATGTAAATACACCGGACACACGCACACACTCCTCTTTACACGACGTCCTTTGGTGTGTGTGTGTTTCTAATAGAAACAGGTGAACACGGAGGAGTTTGGCCCCACCCTGCCAGAGCTGGAGAAGCAGATCGCTGCTCACAACATCCTCCACAAAGAGGTGGAGGCCTACAGCTCCCAGCTGTGCGTCAGCTCCGCCGGCAGCAAGGTCAACATCAAAACACACCTAAGTTGTTTTTAGATCTTTATTTGATCTTGCAGTTTCATCAATGTGTTTCTGTCTCTCTGGTGTGTTTTAGGAGAAGTACACAGCCCTGAAGAGACAATACAACAACCTGCTGGTGAGTCCTCCTGTCACTCTCTCTGTGAAGTCACTCTTTCTTTCACTCCAGACTTTACATCATCTTTTACACTCTTTGTGTTTCTTTTGTGTCTTTTTCCACAGGACAACTCCAAGTGGCGGCGTCACTACCTGAACAGTCTGTATGAGTACATGCACGGCTGCAACAAGGAGCTGGGCTTCCTGGCAGAGGAGCAGGATAAGATCAAAACGCAGGACTGGAGTGACCTCATGGTGGATCCTCCTGATGTCCGCAGGCAGTATGAGGTCAGTGCTGCTCCACTCACACACACACTACAGCAGCACCTCCATGCAGGGAGAGTTTGTCAGGATAACATTTCATCCTTAAAAGACTGAAGTGCAGCCCTTAATATCTGGATAGACGTATGCCCCTTAAACCTGCAAACATACTTTATATGAATCGGAGTGTGTGTGTGTGTGTGTTGCTTATGGTTTTATTGTGGATATTCCCTCTTATTTCTTAGGTTTTTATTTCCACCTTAAAAACACAGAGCATCATTGAGCTATTTAGTTTTTTTGTCACCAGCAATAATTGAATCGTATTCAAACATTTAAAAATGCTGGACAGATTTAAGGCATAATTCTGTCTTTCTCTTAAAAATGAACCGATAACGGCGGTGTTCTGCTCGGCTTGATTAAACACGCATACAAAGTCAGACTTCACACTTCTGGCAGGTTTGGTGCAAATGTTTGGTGTTCCAGTCTTGTAAATAAACACTGACCTGATTGATCTCCATCAGAACTTCAAGAACATCAGCCTGCTGTCCCACGAGGCCGAGGTGAACAAACTGCAGGACGATGGAGACAGACTGATCGAGCTGAAACATCCTGCCAGCACCACCATACAGGTACTGGACACACACACACACACACACAATGGCTGGTCTTTAAATAACAACAGCGGTTCTTCTATCAAATCCTAACAGGAAGACCCTTTATGTTGAAGTGGTGTTGATGTGTTTCCCTTTATATTCCCAGGATCAGAGGGATACTGTGCGTAACGAATGGCAGAAATTCCTCAATCTCTGCATTTGCCAAGAAACACACCTGGACAACTTGGAGGAATACAAAAAGGTAAAAGCTGCATTTCTCTGTCAAACCCTCAGAGTCCTGATCCTGTTTATGAAGCATCAACGCTTTAATTTGGTATCTTTTGTCATTTTCTAGTACCAACTGGACGGTGATCAGCTGTCAGACACTCTGTCCAAACTGAACAACAGTCTGGATCCCAAGGTCGTCAGCAAGAAGCCACACTCGGAGACGCTGCTCCAGCTGGAGGTACAGACGCCACAGTGGCCCGATGATCGCATGTTATCTGCTCAGATTAGACTTTTGCTCCTTTTTGAGGTTATGCAGATTTGAAAGTGTTTTATTTACCTAAAACATTGTCCTCCCTTGTCTTATTTTCATCCAGGCAGAGGAGAAGGCTGTGCAGAACAGCGAGCAGCTGCTGGCCGACCTGAGGAGACGAAGCACCAGCATTGCTCCTCTGAAGCTTCGCCGCATCGCCCCCAACAGATCGACCACAGTAGAGTCCCTCTGTGACTGGGAGACAGACAAGGTGAGGCCTCTCATCCTTTAACTTAAGATCAGGGGGGGAACAAGCTGGACATCTGTGACAGAGAGGTTACAGTCTGGATGTTTTTCTTCACTTTGTGTTCTCTAGGCTTCCCTGACCAGAGGGGACAAGTTCAGTCTGAAATCCAACTCAGACGTTGCTAACTGGAATCTTACTGCCACCGATGGAACAACCAAAACCTTCCCAGCTGTTTGCTTCTATATTCCACCTCCTGATCCTGAAGCTATTGCCAAAGTGGATCAGTAAGTCATACTAAGCTGATTTGGACCTTGTACCTTCATTAAACAATGCAAGATTAGCAGTTTAAACTCTCTTCTCTCCCTCCCACCCTCTCTCTCTCTCTCCCTCCCCGATGCTTCTCACACATCAGGATGGGTGGTGAACTAGCAGACATCAAGAAGAGAAGAGCTGCTCTGGAAGCGTCCCTGAAGAATCATAAAGCAGACTTCACCAGATCACAACAAGCAGGTCATTAACCAATCCATACATCCATATCTAATCTCTGCTAATCATCTGAAAACACCTAAACCAGCAATTCAAACATTCTTATTCATTATTAAGCCTTAACAAATCAATGATATTGTTTCCTCGATCAGCTCCAGTCTCTTCTGCCCCCATCGATCCTAAACTGGTCGCCCTGACTAACCAGATGAACCAACTGGACAATGATTTGGCCAAAACTGAGGAGAGCATGCTGAGCCTCCTGAGGGCCCCGCTGAGCCGCAACGACCCCACAGGAGATCTGGCCAAAAGGCTGCGAGAGCAAGAGGTGAGCAGAAGGATGCCACCCTTCAAATTGAGGAAATCGTTTGAAATGTTAAACTGAGCAATTGAGTTTCTGGTTTAATGGAGGACACCTCTTAAGACCGTGTGTGTGTGTTACAGAGAGCAGCCCTGACACTGCAGTCTCTGGAGCAGCAGAGGGCAGCAGCACAGGCTAACCTGCAGCCTCTACTGTCCACTGATCCAAGTGCTTCTGCTCTGCCACTCAAACTCACGGCGGCCAACAACAAGCACGACAGCATCGCCGCTCTTACTGACCTCTACTCCAAGAAGTAAGTTTAGGCTTACTGTCATGTCTGCCCCAGATGCGAACGTCTGAATACTTAGCGAATGCAATCAAACTAAACAATGTCAGTAAACTGTAATGGAAGTGTTGTAACTTTCTCTTCGCTTTCTCCCTTTTTCCAGAGCTAATGCCTCTCTGAACCTAGAGAATCAGATCAGGAAGGTGGACGGTCTTGTCTCTGGTTTTGAGAAGAAGCTGAGTGCAGATGGTCCAATTCCTGATGTGCCACAAGTCATCCCAGCCCGGGCTTCAGAGATTGAAGTGAGGAAATGTTAACGCTACCTCATAAAAGTGGCTTCATCCCTTCAGAACTACCACTCACATATTGAATGTTTTCCTTTGCCGTGTCCAGAGCCAGCGCAGGGCTGTGACAGCAGCTCAGGGTGACATGAAGAAGTTGAGTTCAGACTTGGAGGCCACAGAGCAGCTGTGCAGCTCTCTGCAGCAGGGCCACAACGAGTACTGCCCTGACATCCAGCGCCAGAGGACCACAGTCAAGAAGCTGCAGACCCGATACACCAACGTGGAGAACCAGCTGAAGGAGAGGTCAGTCGGTCATTTTCTTTTTTTGAATATAGAGACACAGCAGCGTTTGATCTTACTGACATCGCAAGGTGAAATAAATCTGCTCCTTTGAACCTCTGCAAATAAACTTATTTGCCTGGACTTTGTGCCCTCACAAGCAGAGATGTAAAGAGATAGAATGAAATAATTTAATATGTTCTTACGTGTCAGTACAGAATCTTTTTGGTACAAGCATTTGTTTTGTAGGCTTTCATTTTAATAGAAACAATAGCAGAGCAACAACAAATCTAAATGTCCTGACATATGAATGAATCCCCAGGGAAAATATCTTGCAAGAAGCTGGAGTAAAGAACCAGGCGTTCCAAAGTTCAGCCAAATCCATGAACTCCTTCCTGGACAACCTGCCTGATAACGTGATCAGAAGCAGCGATGATCTGTCTCAGGTGGCTGCTAAGCGGATCTCCCAAGAGGTCAGTGAGACGAGTGATGAACACAGTGATAGTGTACTATTCTTCCTCTGCAAACAACCACAACAACTCACTCTGCCACTAAATCTGTAGATGTGGTATTTGTCATCAGAGACAGATGGACTTGATCTTGATGTGACATTTCACACTGATGTTACTTTGTCAGCTTATTTTTGTAAATGTACATTTTACTGTAGCGGGTGATTGATGACCTGAAGAGGAAAGAAGAGGACATGGCGAGAATGTCTGACCAGTCTAAAGACCTGCAGGGTCTACTCAATGTAAGTCTGAAATGTAGCACCACACAGGGCTAAATAGTAGGCATAGAAGAACGAATGAATGAATGAATGGTGAAACCTTGAAACAGCCTAATTCAAACCTCTGCACAGGACTATGAACTCAGTGCTGACAAATACAACAGTCGAATTGAGGATGCTTACGTCCCAAAAACGTCTCTCATGCCCACAATGGCTGATGCTGTTCAGAAAGAGGTAACATTTCAAAATCTTCACTTCTTCAGCAAGAGGTCATTCCACTAAAATATCAGTTTCTGTAATGTTTTTGTTTGTGTGGTGTTTATTACAGGAGAAGGCTCTGGTGAACCGTTACGCTGAAACATCAGCTGAAAATAACCAGCGTCTGAAACAGATGGACCTGGCAACGAGCATCATGTCTCAAGTAAGAGGATATAATTGCTATTTTTCCTACATATGCGCTCCTAATTTAGCTTCATTTTGCCACGTCTCTCAAATGATTCTTCAAATATTTTTTACATGAACACAACAAATATATCACAAAATTTTATAAATTTATAACACGTTCCTTTTTGTCATTTAATTAATTTACTGTTCCCACCATAGAATGAAGAGAAAGTTCACCTGGTGGCACAGCAACAAGTGCAACTGGAAAGCCAGCAAAGAAATACCTTTGAGCTAAGCGGCCTGCTGAAAGACTTAGACGATGAAAAGGAGCGTGGCACTCATACACAGACAGAACTGAGAACCTATAAAGACAGGATGCTATCACTGAAGAATCGCAGAGGGGTGGAGCGCATTGAGGAAAAAGAGGTCCTGCACTACTACCGCGACCCAAAACTGGAAGATGACCTAGTAGAATTTCAGAGCAAATTGCGGGAAGAGATCATGAAGCGTCAGACCATCCAGAGTGAGATTGAAAGTTTTACCATACAAGTCACAACACTGGAGGGCACTCTGAAAAACGCTCCACCCAAGCTGGTGACCAGGGAGGTGACAGAGTTTGAGAAAGATCCCCAGCTAGAAACAGAGGCGGCAAAGATCAGAGATGAACTAGCAAGGATAAGAGATGAACTTCGGGTAAGAGATGGGGAGACCATTCAGATGAGGACAGAAGTCACAGTACTCCAGAAGAAGAAACCACCAATCAGAGAGAGAGTGGTTAAGAAGGAAGTTGTGAAAGTGGAGAAGGACCCAGAGATGCTGAGAGCAGTACACTCATTTGGGGTAGATATATCTGATGAGGACAGGAAGAGCAAGCTCATCAATGATGAAATCTTCCAGACAAGGAGCCAGATCAATACCCTTGAGAGATTAATTCCTAACA
This sequence comes from Genypterus blacodes, assembly GCF_046128005.1. Taxonomy (NCBI): domain Eukaryota; kingdom Metazoa; phylum Chordata; class Actinopteri; order Ophidiiformes; family Ophidiidae; genus Genypterus; species Genypterus blacodes. The sequence goes on along the minus strand of NW_027467038.1, from coordinate 986,238 downwards.
TTCAGCCTAAGATCATCACAAAGGAAGTGAAACAGATTGAGCAAGACCCTGAGCTCATCAATGAATCCTTGAAACTTCGTTCATCTCTTGATGATGAGAAGGTTGAAAACAACAATATTACCCCACAGCTTTCAGAGCTCCAGAGTCGCTACCGTGAAGTGGATGGATGGAAACCTAGAATTGAGGTCAATGAAATTGTTAATGAGATCTACCGGATAGACCCAAGCACAGAGAGAGAGATAATGCGACTAAAGGCTGAAATACAAGAAGGCAGCAAGCTGCGTTCTGGTCTGGACAGGGAGATCACAGTGGTTCAGTCTGATGTTAATGTCCTCAGATCTGAGAAGCCCAAGGTGGAGCTGAAGGAAGTTATTCAAGAGGTGGTAAAGGAGGAAAGGAGCCCTGAAAATGAGAGAGAGATTCAAAGGCTTAATGATCAGGTGAACCATTTACACACCTCTTACAGTTCTATCCAGGACCGTGTGAGACGACAAAGGAATGAGAGAGATGAATGGAAAGCTGAAAAGTCCAAGGTAGAGACCAGAATTTTGAACAGGGAAGTCATCAAGTATGAAAATGATCCACTGGTGGAGAAAGAAGCTGAACGGTTGAGAAGAGATGTGCGAGATGAGGCACAGCTGAGACGCAGCATTGAGGAGATGGTGTTTGACCTACAACAAAAATACATCGTTCTGGAGAGACAGAAACCTGAGGAACAAATAGTTGTACAGGAGGTTGTGCGTTTACACAAAGACCCAAAGCAACAGTATGAGCATGAAAGGCTTGGCAGAAGCCTGGATGAAGAGGTCAAGACCAGACGGCAGCTGGAGCTAGAATTGCAGAACCTGAGAACAATGATAGTAGATAAAGAGAGAATGCTCAGAGAGACTGATGAGCGGCAAAAGAGGATCATGGTAGAGTCTGAACTCAGAGAACTCAGATTGCGCATCGTCCATCTGGAAAATGCTCCACCTCCAGTTGAAGAAAGCATTGTTGTTGAGGAGGTACTGAAGGTTGAGAGAGACCCAATGCTGGAGAAGAGGACAAGTTCTCTTCGTTCTGATATGGACAAGGAAACCAGCGATATCTTGCGTCTCCAGAGAGACATTCGGAACATCATCTTAAAGCTTGAGATCCTGCAGAGAGAGAAGTCTGGTGAGAAGACGATTTACAAAGAGATTGTCCGTGTAGAGAAAGATCAGGCAGTAGAAGCAGAGAGGGATCACCTGAGGGAACAGGTATCTCAGCAGAGATTTGCCAGGCAAGACTTGGAAGATGAAGTCAGACGTCGCTCTGATAAAATCAATTTCTCTGTGTCCAGCAAGTCCAACACCTCAAGAGAGGAGACAACACTGGTTTCGAACAGAGATGCCTTACAGAAAGAGAGGGACGACCTCAATCGTGAGCTTAGGTCCCTTGAGAGTCAGAGACATGACATTAGCCTGTCATACCAGCAACAGAGTAGGCTCCAGAGTGAGAGATCACAGATGACCAGGAAGAGGAGCGTGAAGATGGAAGGCGACATGCAGCGTCTAGAGCAGGACATTCTGGAGGAGAAAGACACGATCCATACACGAGACAGCACCATCCGAGAGCTTCTACTAAGACTGCAGAAGGAGGAGAATTCAGAGACCAGAACTAAAGAGACAAATATCTCCACTAAAATCACTATTCTGGATCCAGAAACAGGCAAGGACATGTCCCCTTATGATGCCTACCTGCAGGGCCTAATTGATCGGCAACAGTACATTCATCTGCAGGAGTTGGAGTGTGACTGGGAGGAGATTAGCTCTGTGGGACGGGATGGGGAGACATCTGTGCTTCAGGATCGCAAGAGTGGCAAGCAGTACTCCATCAAAGATGCTTTGAAGGAAGGCAGACTGACAGAATATGACCTACAAAAGTACAAAGATGGCAAAATGCCCATTTCTGAGTTTGCCTTGCTGGTTGCAGGTGACATTAAGAAACTACCAAAATTCAACTCAATATCCCCAACAACCACCACAACTGTGAAATCGGTCCCACGTCCCGCCCCCAGTCCTACTGAATATCAACCACGTAAGCTCCCCACCACTACTGAACATCACCCAGTTGCTGGAATAATTGATACATACACTGAGTCCTGCATGACCATACGTACTGCCACCGTGCGCAAACTGATTGACACCACTACTGCCCAAAGGCTTCTAGAAGCTCAAGCAGCAACAGGTGGCATCATTGACATCAACACTGATGAGAGGTACCCAGTTCACAAGGCAGCAGACAGAGGTCTAATTGAGCCCACCCAATTGCAGAGGCTACTCAATGCACAGAAGGCTTTCACTGGTGTTGAAGATCCTATGACCAGAGAGATTTTGTCTGTGGGAGAGGCTGTTCAGAAAGGCTGGATGGTGAAGGAGAGTGCCATTCGGTACATGGAGGCACAGTACCTGACCGGAGGGCTTGTCAATCCAGGCACCGGTGGCCGAGTAAGTGTAGCTGATGCCCATGGGGCCAACATGATCGACAGCCAAACACTGAGGGATCTGCAGGTGGAGAACACCTACTCCAAAGATATAGTCGACCCAATAACAAAGGAGAAGATCAACTACAAACAAGCTTTGATTCGCTGTAAGAAAGACCCGATATCTGGACTACCGATGCTGCCTGCCTCTTCCAAGGAAGGTTACACTTCGTACAACCAGCGATATTCAAGATTCTAGATTTGTTTACAGCGCACATGGAGGTATTCGTTCTGCGGAGTGATTCAATTTTGCTATGAGATGTCGGATCAGAGACATATTTTACAAACACCATTATATACAGTTTCATACATTAATTACAATGTACATTTTGACTCAGGAAATGTATAACTCTACTGCAAAGCTTTCTGTCTAGCTAAAGAAGTTGCTGAGTTGCCTTTGTTTACTGAACATGTCTGATGTGGGCAGATATATTTTTGATCTAATTTAAAAATGGAGAAAATATAAATGCAGTTTTGTGATAGCTTAACTTTGGTATTATTGTGTTGTTAGGGATAATGGGACATGGTGCAATGCTATTAACCAACATTGATTGATTCTGTATTACTCACGGGATATCCTTGACACTGTTCACTTTAAACGCGATCTTGTTTGATACTTTATGAAGAAGCAACTATCAATAAATTATATGGTACCAGTACTTGGACTGTCAATGCTGTGTAATCTCTGTAAACTGAAATACGCAAGCAAGTACAGGATAGTGAGATCATGGACATTATTACATATTTATAGCTGTAAATACATAACAATCATCAACAATCATCACAGTCCATAGGCTCGTTATGATGCTTCACTTAACAGAAATGCTTTAGTTTACAGAAAACACAAGATAAGGTTTTTCTTATTATTATATACTCACACATAACACATCTGTCAGTGCTAAATGTTCTTTATGGCATTTGTGAATCAAAATGTCAATCCAACGGTTTGAGGCTTTAAGTGCTAAATACAAATGCCAGGAGTCTAATCAATTCTCTTTCTCAATCAATATTATCAACTCAATATAAATTCTTTAATAGCAATTTTAGTTTTCAGAGACCTGTTAATATATGAAACAGTTATATTCTCTTCCAAAACAAAAGCAGAGTTGTTAACTTTTCCATCGTGTCCATATACGGGCCTGTGATCTTCCTTGGCCTTTCAGATTTCATGAACTGCGGACATAAATAGGTGAATCACAATCGCAATGTATTTTCAACCTAAAGAAAAGATCCTTAAGTTCAAGATCCTCTCCCCAATAATGCCAGGAGGTTCCTCATGACGTTGATTCAGGTGATTTCCACAGGCAATGATGTGCACTCTGTGGACATGAGGGTGTTGTTATTATTGCGATTATAAACACAATTATCCATAAATACCCTGAGAATGTTAAAGAGTATGCTCAGGTTGCATCAGTAGCTAGTGGAACAGCCTGTTTGCTCTCCCTATCCTTGAAGAAGCTCCTTTGTTCACTGATTGCTTTCTGTAGAAGGGCGATGTTTACGCCATCGACACAGTTCAAAACACGGGCCCGGACCATCACGCCCACTCCTGCAACAAGATGCAAATGAAGCAGGTGATAGTCACGCATGCACCCACGCACGCACATGCACACGCACATGCACACACTCATAAGCACTCTGGCCATCTGATCCTGTTCAGGTCAGTGGAGGGGATTGAACCTAGCCCTGCGGTCAGTGGGCAGATTGGTGCCAGTACACCCTGATATTGTTTTTGGAAGTCAGGCTCCTCCAACATTCATGAGTTCAGTTTGATCATTAATTTGAATGTAGCATCTGAAACTAGACAGCCTTTAACACATCTATGATTCAGATTTATTTATATTTTCAGGGCCACTGGAACAGAAATATTAATGTGAATTACAGTTTACATTCCCCCTCTATGACTTCACTGCAGTAGCAAAGTGCATCAATATGAGCCATGGTGCACCATAACATGAGCAGAGGTGGATTAAAGGGGACTTATGTAACACTCATACACAACTACACACACTTTGCACAGTGATTTACTATACTACTAGTATACTACTATCATCACTACTATCGTACTTGTACAATGGTAGAGTACACAATAGATGCTCCAATATGTAACTCATAGGATTAGTCCCTCAATGTACAGTATTGTAATGTGAATGATGATGAAGATTTAATAACATGAACCCACAAAATGAAGTGAATACTCATATGGCTCATGTATTTTAGATGAGAGAGACAAAACATAGCTAATTAAAACAGTTGTATGTGATGTAATATATGAGTGGACTAGCTACCCCTGAGTCATAATACATCATAACATTGCATAAAAACATTCCCTTACCTTCAGCATTGTCTATCTCACCCATAGCTAAGTATTGGGCACCGATTATGGGGTCAAAGGGCTCAACGAACGAGGTCTGGACAACCACGTGGTGCTCTTTGGACGCATGCTGAGCAGACAGAGTAGCTCTGGACTCCTCCGGTTGATAACACACTAGTCTGGAAAATGGAACAGATGTTTAAGACGTAATGCATGTGTTTGTGTGTGTGTGTGTGTGATATGTAAAGGGGCGCAAGAAGAATTTCAAAGTATGTGTAGTAACAGTGTATGGAATTGCATGTGATCTGACAAAATAAAAGCATCTTAAAATCTTAAATCACAGACAGGAAAACTGCTGAATTGGGGCTAAAACAGGACTTGATTGGCGATAATGTTACATTTCAATTAAGTTTTACGGCACGGTTTTTCGGAAGTTTTGAGACATAACAACAACAACAACACACCTGCCGAACGTTCTCACAGCCTGTCCTTCCTGCACGGCTTCAGGATTCAGTTCCCATGGGAAATGAAAGACTGCGGCTGCGGGAAGCATCATTGGATCCAAAAAACTTATATAGTTAACGTTGTGAAATAAATAAAATATGAATGTGTCTGAATTAGTAAGCAGAGGAGCGTCGCTTCCTCAGTGTGAGTGTGAGCGAGCGGAGCAAACAGGCTTCTTCCGGTTTGGGTCAGGTGGTGTTTGAAGCCCCGCCCCCTCGTCGCCTCTGTCAGAAGGCCATAAGAAAGCAGCGGAGGACGGTGAGGAGAAACTCTACCACTGCTGCTGCTGTTGTAGGTCTCCTTCTCAAAGTTTGTGTAGTCGATACGGAAAAATGAATCCCGACATCTTAAAAGAGCGCAGAAATGCCACTTTCGACGTGGAGAAGCTCACTCACATTCTGGACGGGAGTCCGGAGAGGACCCGGAGGAAAAGAGAAATAGGTGAGTCTGTAATGTCCTCCTGTCCTCCTGTCCTCCTGTCCCCCTGTCCCCTCTGCAGAACCGACTGTTGGCTCCTCATGGTTACGAGACATGCATGTGAGCTCATTAGCCTAGAATGCTTGAGTGACGGACCAAACTAGTTACCAAAAACGCCTCCATTCGCTAACGTTAGCTTACTGGTGCCTTCAGGCTAACTGCACTGTGCATGTGTACAAGTGTTCCATGGAGCTGAAGAACCGAGCCAGAACCAACCCAGATGCACCTGTTCGGCCCGCTTATGATGACGATGATGATGATGATGGTGTGTGTGTGTGTGTGTGTGTGTGTGTGCCTGTGTATGTTTTAGTATCTGTTAATGATCAGAGCGCTCATACCTTTCCGTGTGCTGCGTTTACGGACCCACAGAGTTTGTTTTATGTCACTTCACATCCCCCTGACTTTTGGACATAAAGTTCATACACACACTTGTTTGTTACGCTGCATCACTTTCTGTACACTGAGCCTGTTCCTGGTTACTTAAATGTGCGCCATAAAGCCTGTTGAATGTTGGTTCAGTGACACACACTTTGAGTTAGGATGTTCTCCCCATGTGGGTTTCCTCCAGGCGCTCCGGGTTCCTTCCAACTCCAAAGACATACAGCCCTCAGGTGTGAATGGCAGTGTGACTGAGTTATGTGTGTGTTACATTACATTACGGTCATTTAGCAGACACTTTTATCCAAAGCGACTTACAATAAGTGTGTTCAACAAAGGTAGATAAAAGAACTTCAGGTCACGTGTCCTATGATGGACCCTGCCTGTTGCCCCATGTCTGCTTTCATGCACTCCAGCGACCCTGAAAGGGTTAGGAAACATTAAAGCATGGTGTTGTACCGTTGTAATGCCACACAACACACATCAGCATTCCCATAGAAGCCTGGCACATTCCTTTATGTGACCTAGAGAGGATACTTTAGCTTTTAAGATTCTTTAGACGTGTTTTATGTCTTTACGTCTTTCATATGTTGGATGTGCTGTAATGTGTGTATGGCTCCCTTGAGTGTGCGTGCCTTAAATGTCATGTATTTTTCCATAGTTGTAAATGTGTAAATGCCCCATGCCCCCATATACAGGATGTAGATCTAGAGGTGAGCCAACACAAACCGGCCCCCATCAGCTGAAGCTAACAAAGATCTGCAGAAAGTGGATCATAAATGTCTTTCTGAACTTGTTTCCCCTCTCCGCTGTAGAGACCATGGTCTTCAACGACCCCGACTTTCAGGAAGAGGACCCAAACTTCCTGTCCCGGAGCGAGCGCTACGACCAGGCGGTTCGAAAAAGTGCCCAGATGATCCAGAAGCTCCGGGAGTACGGCATCGCAGACCCAGACGAGATCCTCATCTATAAGAGGTAGGAGGTAAAGGGACGGACCGGGCAGCCGGCACCGTGCAGGTCCAGATCTGAGTGGAACACAACTCAATGTGACTTGATTTTGTTTTTATGTCGGTAATGGTTTATGCTTGAACTTGTGGTTTGTCACACACTCACAAAGGTTAGGAGAGGTGAAGTGGAGAAGAAATGCCGCCCACTTCAAAACCTCACCAACCTTGTGGAAGTCATTCGTAGTTTTATGGCAACTGGGGAAGAATCATAACTTGTCAGACTTCCTGAAGTGTTTCTGCCACCATGATTTGGCTGAAGGGTCTTTTTTCATTTAATGTACACGCACGCACGCACGCACGCACACACGCACACGCACGCACACACACACACACACACACTCATAAGCACTCTGGCCATCTGATCCTGTTCAGGTCAGTGGAGGGGATTGAACCTATCCCTGCTGTCAGTGGGCATATTGGTGCCAGTACACCCTGATATTGTTTTTGGAAGTCAGGCTCCTCCAACATTCATGACAGTTTGATCATTAATTTGAATGTAGCATCTGAAACTAGACAGCCTTTAACACATCTATGATTCAGATTTATTTATATTTTCAGGGCCACTGGAACAGAAATATTAATGTGAATCTGTGCACACATTTGAGCTAAAAACATTTATCAAGGTTGATTTGGCCACAGCCGAACACTTGTATTTCGAGGAAAGCTCAACTTAACTGACCTCTGAAACGTTGCGTCACATTTTAGTAAACCTGAAGTACACTTGGTGGGCATGGGTTTGGTTTGTGTGATCAGTTCAATTTACCTTGAACTGGTACACATTTAATTTAAGTTAAAATGTAACAGAGGAACCCTCTGCTTTTCTCTAATCAATGAGTTCCCCATGCTGTTCATGCAGGCCGGCTTGGTTGCTGTGAGCTGCACCGGACTTATGGCAGGAATAACATAATGCAATGTGTTTACTGATTAACAGCATCAGTGTAATATACAGTTTACATTCCCCTTCTATGACTTCACTGCAGTAGCAAAGTGCATCAATATGAGCCATGGTGCACCATAACATGAGCAGAGGTGGATTAAAGGGGACTTATGTAACACTCATACACAACTACACACACTTTGCACAGTGATTTACTATACTACTACTATCATTGTCAAGCAAAAGCTTTAGTTCTGCTTTAAAAAAGGACACTTTATAAAAACCGATCACTTAAACGAGTCTCTTATCAGTTGTGTGCGTGACATTGCTGGTTAGTGTAACCGTCTGCATGTAAACAAACTCAGACCTTGTTTCCTTGTTAGTCGGATCAAAGTTCACTGTAAGATAAAAAAAAAAGAAGTGTGCCAGGGGGTATGAAGGCTTTCAGCGGTGAGATGTTATCGATCTACTTTATTATCCTTACAATCAAACCATTGTAGACATGAAAGGATTTACAGTAGATGTTAGTTGTGACTGTCAGGTGCTGCACTGTTGAAACCTGTGCGTTCAGTGAAACGTTGCTTTGCTGCGTGTTTCAGATCGCTGTGTCTGGTGAAAACATGTTTTTTTGCAAGTCAGCCATTGACCAAGAATACCATACAGTGTTTGGTATTTGTTACTGCTCTTACATCACATTAGCATTGTTTTGCTTATGTTCTGAGGAGTAAATAGGTGAGGGATTGGGGCTCTAAGGAATCTCCTCTGTAGGTAACTAACTTAACCAAATGACTTCATGAAACCCTCCTTAAGGCAGGCTCATCCTAGTGAATGATTACCTCACATAGACTACTACTATTTCATGTTGTTTGGCACCCCACTAACTGGTTTCCAAAGATGTATGTCCAACATATACTTGGACATGAGCCACATAAAGGAGTCCTCTTCTGTCTCCCTTAGGGCCTCCTCCTCCATAACATCCTGACCTGAAAGATTTGAGAATGATTTTGTCGTTTAATTACACATTTATAGTCGCGTAGAAAATGGGTGAATCCCAAAACGTATGCTCACTTCTGTATTCTATGCCTTTCTTCACCCAGTTTGGTTTTAAAGAACAACCACGAGGCCATGGGGCTGCACTATGCCATGTTCCTCCCAACCATACACAGCCAGTGTGACCCCCAGCAGCTCAAGAAATGGATTCCTCTGCTAGAATCTAACCAGGTGGTGGGCACGTACGCCCAGACTGAGATGGGTCACGGTCAGTCCTGGACTCAGCCCTTAACTCTCCTCACCTCACCTGCTCCTATGGCCATGACACAACAACCCTAATGTTGTATTATAGAATAGTGTGATTGATGTTGAGCCAAAAGTGAGACAAAACAATTCCACAATTTTTGGGGGAAGAAAACGGTTTCCTTCTATAGACGTTTGTTAACCCCTTCAGCTCCTGTCTGAGCTCTGGTGATTCCTTTCTATGTGTGTTTGACAGATCGTGCACAAAGCAATCAGTGGTTGACCTAACAAGTATGTCTCTGTCTTATGTTTTGTTCTAACAAAGACCTTAGTTGAGTGGTTGTAGCTAAATGGCCACGTGCACAGGTGTGTGTCTCCCCCGTCGTATCGGATAGACACTCTGGTGAGACACGGTCATACCGCTTTGTCTCGTCCGCGGAGCGACATCATCAGCTTGCTCTGCTGCTTTGACTCTCACCACCCTGATGAATGACTCACACAAATTGTGCACATTTTGATTACTTGCAATTGCATCATTAATCAATTTATCATTAATCATAATGGATGAATTTTATAAAAATGTTTATGGACCTTCAGTACTTTTTAATGTCAGATTGAATTTAGTTTGAATATCAGAAAAGCAAAAGTGTGTGTGTGTGTGTGTGTGTGTGTGTGTGTGTGTGTGTGTGTGTGTGTGTGTGTGTGTGTGTGTGTGTGTGTGTGTGTGTGTGTGTGTGTGTGTGTGTGTGTGTGTGTGTGTGTGTGTGTGTGTGTGTGTGTGTGTGTGTGTGGAACTAAGAGCACAGCTTGTTCTTCTTCTTCATCATACAGTTTTAGCTGAAACACAAGATGGAGAGTATTCAGTGCTGCAGCAGCTTGTATTGAGCTCAAGTCCCAATTTGTGAATATCCCTTTGTTATCCGAGAGGCCCAGATATCTGGGGTGAGAGGAAGTAGGCCAGGCCAGCTATTATCTGTGGCTTTGCTGTGACATCCAAGTGCAGGTTAGGGTTAGAGTTCTCCTCACTTATATCACAAAGAGCTTTAAATGAGAATTTGAGTAAAGCTACTTGTGGATACTGTCAGAGAGACGGTGAACCTGAAGCCCAAACTCAGGAAGTGAGTTGACATAAGGTGGTTACGTAATTAACAATGAATCATTTTAAATAATCAACCATTTCTATTTTAAATAACAGGATTATAAAGCCTGATACTCACAGTGACTGTATTTTCTCTTTGTCACGTGTCATCACTGCTTGCTTTACCACCTTCCATATAATTTCTTCCTTATCAATTCAATGTTTAATCATCGTTCATCTGTGGTTGCGTTGGTTGAATCCTGATTGGTTTCCATGGCGAATATCCCCACCTGTCCTGCCATCTCCACATCACCGCCTGCTTTTTCTTTTTTTCCATTTCGCCCCTTGCCTTTTTGCTCGGCCCCCCCAGCTGTGTGCACCCCGGCAGGCTGGAGCCCCTGGATCTCCATCTAGGAATGTTCCTGCCCACACTGCTCAACCAGGCCACCCCAGAGCAGATGGACCGCTTCTTCATGCCCGCCTGGAACCTAGAGATCATCGGCACCTACGCTCAGACTGAGATGGGTCACGGTAAAACCAGCAGACCAGTCCACATGTGGTCCCTGTGTGCCTGTACATTGTGTTGCTTGAACTGAACTGTACCTGGTGAAGCAAGTGAAGTCATTTGATCGGTAAAACACTATTAAAAGAAAAGAAATGATGGTCCAGAGTAAGACTTGGAGGGAAGTTTCTTTGAAATGTGAGTCAGACAGCCAGTAAAAGATGGGCGTCCTCTTATTTTCCCCCTCCTGCCCCTCCTCCCCCATGTTTTTGACAAAAATGTGTACTAATACTTCAGAGATGTTGCTTTTTGCACGTGGTGAACTTTGTCTTTGGCTACAGATCAGCGTAGCAACACACTTGATGTCACGTCTGTCAAACACATATATGGAACCCCCTTATACAGCATTGTTTGTTTGTTTGTTTTAAAGTATTTCACTCTATTCTCGGTGACTATTTTGCTTCTTTTCAAAATCTCTTAAACTCGCCAAAGGTTTAATATTGTGGGTTATCACTTGGCTCAATTTTCCTGTATTCAGTTCTTTGTGTTTGTGAAATTGTTTCTGTATAGCTCGGTAACTCGTGTCCTTCTCTCCAGGCACCCACCTTAGAGGCCTGGAGACCACCGCCACATACGACCCAGCCACACAGGAGTTTGTCCTGAACAGTCCCACAATCAGCTCGATCAAATGGTGGGCTGGTGGGCGTAAGTACTCCCAAACTTAAGCCGTCGCTTCCTCTGGTCAGGACTGCTGGTGCTTGACTCGCTACTTAATCTTAAGGTGCTTCTTTTGATCAGGTTGAACTCTCTCAATCCCTCTTTTCAGTTGGGAAGACGTCAAACCACGCCATAGTCCTAGCCCAGCTCTTCAGTCACGGGCACAGCCACGGCCTGCACGCCTTCATCGTACCCATCCGCCACATGAGCACTCATGAGCCCCTGCCAGGTAACCACGGCTCTGCATTCAGCTCTGAGGTTCCTCTTCTCATATTGTTCCATTCCATCTGTTGCTCTCACACACATTCTCTCTCTCTTTCTCCCCCCCGTATCTCTCAGGAATTGTGGTTGGTGATATTGGCCCCAAATTTGGCTTCAGTGAAGTGGACAACGGCTTCCTGAAACTAGAGAACGTAAGAATCCCACGGGAGAACATGCTGATGAAACACGCCAAGGTGATGTGACGGTGTCTCAGTAAATGTCTTCAATATATTGGTTTCTGAATTGACAATGATGGGATTTAGAATGTGACTGTTTTCCTCTGCACTCCTCCACCAGGTGGAGCCAGACGGCAGCTATGTGAAGCCAGCCAGTACCAAGCTGACCTACGGCACCATGGTGTTCATCCGCTCCCTCATCGTGGGCCAGTCTGCCCTGTCGCTGGCTAAAGCCTGCACCATCGTCATTCGATACAGCGTCGTCCGTCACCAGTCTGAAATCCGTGCGGGGTTAGTCACAGATGAACACACACTCAAGCAAACGGCTATAAACACAAGTTAGATGTTTGAATACAACCCATGTTTATTTTCTACATGTGTCTAAAGTGACAGATACCAACAGCAAATCAAACCTCTCTTAGCTTGGAGATGATTCATCCCATACATCCATATCTGTGTGTGTCAATTATCCACCCTTTGTGTTCTCCAGAGAGCCGGAGCCCCAGATCCTGGACTACCAGACGCAGCAGTACAAGCTGTTCCCTCTGCTGGCCACGGCTTACGCCTTCAAATTTGTCGGTCAGTACATGAAGGCCACCTACAACCGCATCATCGGAGATATCAGCCAGGGAGACCTGACGGAGCTGCCTGAGGTACTGAAGGGACACACACATTCATTCAAATCATCTTCACCACAGCTTAACAGGAAGCCCCCTTCTCACCATATTTGCCCTCCCTATCTCCAGCTCCACGCCATGTCTGCAGGTCTGAAGGCCTTCACCACCTGGTCAGCCAACTCTGCCATCGAGGTTTGCCGCATGTCATGTGGCGGCCACGGTTACTCCTGCAGCAGCGCCCTGCCAGACATCTACGTCCAGTTCACTCCCACCTGCACCTACGAGGGAGAAAACACAGTCATGATGCTGCAGACTGCCAGGTAGCTTAACACAGAGACATGTGGAACCATAAAGCCCCAACACCTCAGCAGGGGCAAGTCATGTCTCACAAACGCACAACAGCACCACACTTTCACTCTCACACTCCTCCCTCGGCAAACACAAGGCACATCATACATCCCTCAATCATGTTTACTTTAGCATCAGGTAGGCAAATGAATACGGCACGGGAGCCAGGGTGGCTGTAAAGGTTGCAGACGTCTAGATTTGGATCACCTCTCCTCTGATACTGGACTCATGCTCCCTATCACTTTAATATCTTGCATGTCAGGATCCACTAATATGTGTGGACTAAGATGTCTTCAGTCCAGTCTTTTCTGCCAACAGTGTATAAATCTCTGCTTTAATCCCACTAAAACAAACCAGTAGAGCATTCTTCCTCCCTGGATCTACTTACTTCTCTTATTCTGGTGGATAAATGTCCAGATGGGTACAAACACGGCCAAACAAGTCCTGATATCTGAAGTATCTCATTCAAAATTGCCAATGGTGAACAGATTTGTTTGGGCCCTCAGTCCAGACTCCCCATTTCACGCCGGTGCTGAAGAGTCATGTAAGGATAAACTCATCTTAAAAGAAGAAGAAGAAGAGAGCAACTGTGGGAGCAGAATGCATTGCCAGCACAAGACGCATTGCATTTTGGGTAATGTTAAAATGATGTGTGTGTGTGTGTGTGTGTGTGTGTGTGTGTGTGTGTGTGTGTGTGTGTGTGTGTGTGTGTGTGTGTGTGTGTGTGTGTGTGTGTGTGTGTGTGTGTGTGTGTGTGTGTGTGTGTGTGTGTGTGTGTGTGTGTGTGTGTGTGTGTGTGTGTGTGTGTGTGTGTGTGTGTGTGTGTGTGTGTGTGTGTGTGTGTGTGTGTGTGTGTGTGTGTGTGTGTGTGTGTGTGTGTGTGTGTGTGTGTGTCTGTGTCTGTGCAGATACCTGTTGAAGAGCTACCGGCAGGTCAAGGCCGGCCAGCAGCTGAGCGGCATCGTGTCGTACCTCAATGAGCATGAAAGGGTTCAGCCTCAGCCCGTCTCTGCCAGACCGACCGTGGTCGACCTCAACAACCTGTCCAGCCTGGCCGAGGTCTACAAACTGCGAGCAGCTATGTAAGCGACGGTAACGGGGGGAACTAGTCTGTAGTTTTTCGTTTGTGGTGTCATCATTGAATGCCTTTGTGTTTGGAGTTTCTCTTTTTTTTGCCGTGGCCTGTGGCTGCATGTCCGCTTGGCTCTCTTTCGATCTAAGACTACTGACTTCCTGCGGCCTGAGAGGGCAGAAGGGTTCTCTGTGTCTCAGGTGTTGATACTTGCCAGAGCTTCAGTTGTCATGTCAACATCAGGCTCTGCTCCGTGCCTCCTGCTCACAATCTAACTGGATGAGCCGATCACATCCCTGCATCGTGTCACAATGAGTCACATCTGAATGTTTTTGGCACCTGGGGCGAGCTGAGATCAGACAGAGGCTGAGCCATTCTGCTCCTCCGATGGCTCAACCATCAGGCCACATTAGGTTACCGCTCATTTCTCAACTACTGATGTCATGACTGATAGTTGATTCATGAAGAGGCTAATCTTATTCCCTGAGATTGTCAGATTGTCATTGATTGTGAAGCGACAGACGCGCTATCTTGATCTTGATGAAGCAGGGAGTTATCGGTGCTTTATAGTTTGAGAGCTGTTGTGAAAATGAAGTCTGTGGTTAACAAAGATAACGTGTCTCCAGTCTAGTTGAACTGGCAGCTAAGAGCATCCAGCAAGAACTCCAGAGCAGGAAGAGCCAGGAGGACGCTTGGAACAACAGCTCCATCGACCTGGTCAGGGCTTCAGATGTAAGTCCAGCGTGTGTGTGTTGTGTGTACCGTGTTGCTTTGTTCTTCATCTTTCCCTTTGGTCAGACATGTTTCATTGAATCTCTCATCCCTTTGCTTGTTCTCTTGTTTTCCGTCCCCAGGCCCACTGTCACTACATTGTGGTGAAGCTGTTTACTGACAAGCTGGGGGAGATTGGTGACACGGCCATACACTCTGTGATGTCAACGCTGGCTCTCCTCTACGCTCTGCACGGCATCAAAAATAACTCTGGAGATTTCTTACAGGTAAAACGATCCTCTGCCCCTGTAGAGGACAAACTGTGGCTTTGTCCTCACACAGAGCTTTCTTATAAACCACATGCTCACACAGATAAAGGTCCACTCTCTGCTGGACGCAACTTCTTCATCCAGGTCATCACTATCTTGTTTGTGTGTGTGTGTGTGTGTGTGTGTGTGTGTGTGAGAGCTCTGTCACAATCCGTCAGAAATCCTCTCATGTGAAACTCTGAGAGGATCATTAGTGATTCTCTGAGTGTCTGCAGCTCCTGCAACAAAAGGGTTTGTGTTGCTTGTTCTCCTGTTTGCGTTGAATTATCACACTGCAAATGTTACAAATAATGATTGCACAAAGCGGCTCCATTGATTTGCATACTGCCCATACTTCCAGTCATCAGGCTCTGTTGGCTGTTTCCATATGAAAACCCAACCGCCGATCACAATCCCCTCTTTGTGTCCAAGCTAACAAAGACCTTCTTTGTTCAGGCATTGGATCTCTGTGCCTTTTGTAGATATTTTTAACCCTGAAATGAAAAGAAGTAAGAGTTAAGCTCATCAATTAAGCTTTTATATGAAGATGAAAATGTCTCATCGCCTCTCTGAACTGAAAATGTGTTTAAATTTCAGTTTGCGATGGATCATCTAATCCTTCTCCTTTGT
Source organism: Genypterus blacodes (assembly GCF_046128005.1). Classification (NCBI taxonomy): domain Eukaryota; kingdom Metazoa; phylum Chordata; class Actinopteri; order Ophidiiformes; family Ophidiidae; genus Genypterus; species Genypterus blacodes. Next base: position 970,525 of record NW_027467038.1, on the reverse strand, counting down.
TTCCTTGCCTGGTTGTCATCCCTGTGTCTTCTCTGTTCTGCTGCAGGCCGGGCTGCTGAATGTGCCCCAGATCCTGCAGGTCTCCGTCCGCATCAAGGAGCTCCTGGCTCAGCTGAGGCCCAACGCTGTGGCGCTGGTCGACGCCTTTGACTTCCCCGACAACATGTTGAAGTCAGTCCTGGGACGCTACGACGGGAACGTCTACGAGAACTTGTTTGAGTGGGCTCGCCGCTCGCCCCTAAATCGCACAGAGGTCAGCACGGGTCCATTTTTAGAGTTACAAAGAGAACGTGCCTCATAGGTTGTCCAAGCTCTCACTGCTGCATTGTCTCACATTCTTCTTTCCTCTCCAGGTCCATGAATCCTTCCACAAGTACCTGAAGCCCCTGCGGGCCAAACTGTGAGCTGACCTTTGGCTCCTGGCTGTGACCCTTCACCTCTCTGTGGATTAGGCACAACCTCACTACAACAGTACTAACCCAAATTACAAACCGTCTGATGTTCACTGTGAAGCATCAGTTGATGAATCTGAATGAATAAAGCTGTGCCTGCTCTGCTCTCCTTTCTTCCCATCTGTGTAGTGGAGTAGACCATCGTAATGCATCGTCCTCTGGTGCAGGGCAACATGTTGGAGCTTTGTAGACAGGAAGCTCGGGTTAGTGGCTGATGGAGATACAGATTTCACTCAAAGTCAGTGTTGAAAGCATAGCAGGGTATACACAGGGGAAATGATCAATCAGGTGAAATCTATCTATCTTATCTATATCTGGAAGAAATGATTGAATTTCACATTTTATCCAAAGCAACATCCAGAAGAGTCCAGTAGGCTCTTATGTGTGAGCCAACTGACAGCCAATTGAAGGCTTCTCAGTTTCTCATCTCCATGTTGTCTTGTAGTTCTCTTAGTATTCCGTTGCCATCTGTTCCTGACTCTCTTCTGCCTGCTTGACTGTCCTTCCTTGTCTTTGTGAGCGAGCCAAGATGGCTTTACCAAGCTGCCCCAACCGAGGACATTTCTTTCTCTCTCTTTTTTTTGCTTTTGTTCTCAGAACAGAATGTTATTATGGACGTTACATAATGTTAGAGGGTTTTCTGTTGGGACCAAGCACAGCCAAATCAGCGTTGGTTCTTTCCTCTGTGCTTTTTAATAACCCTCTCACATTTGTGATCATGTATCCTCTGTCAGAGTCGAGCAGAGATCCAACAGCAGTGGATTCATCTTTGTCCACTGCTGATGAGTTCAGATGCAGCTACAGATTACAGCACAACGATGCTGTGATTAAAACAATGAAAATGTTGCCTTAAGATCGATCCTCATTCTAAAATCCCAAACATCCAAATACACGAGTCCCCCTTTACTCTCCTCTCTTCACTTCATCACTTTAAACTCTTGAGATCGGTTGCTTTAAATAAGATGTCTAAACTAATTCATGTACGATGTCTCAATGAGTGGGAGTCGTCATCAAATGTTTGATCCTCAACTAAATCAATCACTAAGAGGATCTTAATGACACAGTATGATGCAATGTGCTCGATGTTATAACACACTTTTAATAATAATATTGATATTTTTAAATCTTTCTCAAATTCTGAGATGGTCTCTTAAATCCCAGGATTTCTCCGCAGGTATGAAGGCTCTCTGTTAGACAGTGAGTTTGGTTTTGGTTTGAAGAGAGTTTGAATGGTTACAGGTGATATATGTGTGAAGGTTTTTCACAAATGCTGTATGGATGTTCAAAGTGTGTATGAAGAGTTGGCAGTCTGGATTCCTGATGGTTATCGAGTGTTTGATGGAGCCACAAAGGTATAGAAATTCCTCTCTCCCTGCTGTGTGGGGCTGATTTTAAAAAGTCATAAACATCTAATGCATATTTCAATCGACAATATTGATCACACTTCAACCGTTAACAGCTTCAAATCTTCCTCTACTTGTGTTACTGATCCACTATAAACATGTGCAGACTGGCGATGTCTCAGGATGATCTTGATTTACATTCTTATTGCCATTTTTATGATTACAATATAAGCAGAGATCTGTAACATGACGTATTGTAGTAAATTACTTGCTGCACTTCTACGTAACGTAAACAATAATATTAGATTACATTACATTAATAATTTTGTGCCTGAGGAAGTTGTTTTCCTTTGATCTAATTCAGAATGTTTGCATGTAAACTTAATTTATCCTGTACATTTCTATACTGATGTGTGGCTCTCTGCTGCAGTCCCGGTCCACCTTATAACATTCAATAGCCAAGCTGTTTGAAGCTTCTTTGTGTAAAATGTGTGGATGTATTATGTTTATGTATTGATTTCAATGGTTGATGAATAATTAAAAGGGCAGATTGTATTAATAAAAGTTAAAATAATCACTTTTATTGTCTTTTGTTATTGATACCAGGGTCTTCAAGGTGTGTGTGTGTGTGTGTGTGTGTGTGTGTGTGTGTGTACACACACACTTTCACTCAAGGTCACACTGCCTGAGTCGGATCTGAACACAGTGACACTCAGGAGAAGACGGTCAAAGCAAGGAAACTGTCTTGAGTCTTAAGTTCTTTTTGCAGTTTTTGTATTAAAACAATGTGTCTAGTAAAATATTCCATTGTGCATCTTTTGTTATCAGTGAAAAGCAAAATGAATAGAAAGTAAACAAGTTTGAGGTAAGTTGGTGTAACTGAGTACATGAATGAGGTTAAGAGTGAATCGTTCAATAAAAGCAATGATTAACTTTGTTGAACAAGTAGTAGTGAAAATGAGGAAAGGCAATGATGAGGAACTTCATAAGGGTCAAAAGATACAAGTTTCCCGAAGACAACAAGACAAGACTGGGGAGGGAGGTTGACAGAACATATAGGTTTGCCATTAAATAGATTTAAAGCCTGAAAACAAGTATTTGGAGTTATTATTTCTAAAGTACTTTCATTATCAACTGTTTGTTTCCGGGCTGTGGACTCGTTTACTGTAAATGTGAACAGGTTTTGATGCCCAGCGGCCGAGGGGGGGGCCCAGCGGCCAAGGGGGGCCGAGGGAGGGTAGGCCGAGCCCGCCGAACACGCCTCCTCTGCGGACTCGACGTGTGCTGGCTCCGCCTCCCGCTTGTGTGGGAGCCGCACTCCACTCAGACTGGAGGGATGTCGGCAGACGAAAGAGGGAAGTAACGTCGCGGTGTTGGACAGAAGCTCCCGGATCGTGGTGTGTCGGACGGGAAAACCTCCTGCCTATGAATGTTAAGCGAGTCCGGTCAGCTCGGAGGTGAGTGTAAGGAAAGTTTAATAACGCCATGTTTGTTTGCTTTGGGTTAGAAAGTGCGGCTAAGTTGAGTTTGGGTCAGCGGTCAGTAGCGACTTTTGAACCGACCCAGGAGTGGTATAGCGGGAAACCCCCTGTAGAAACGTAACGCTAATAAACCTTTGTTGTAGGTAATAAAGCTGAATTTAATTATATCCAATCCAAAAATGAGTTAATTGTGATTATAGGTTAATTATGATTACACACACAACGTTAGCTTACAGCGGCCGTAAGCATGCGAGAGCAAACCCTTTGTTATTTGTTCTACCGCCGTTACTAAAAACACAATATTAATATAGAACTTTATATTAATGTACTAATGCGTGTTTGAGGCTGTTTACGCCCCTCACGTCTGGGTGAACGAGCATAAGAGGAATTTGTGGGAATGCAGGTGAAATGTGTTTACCTGGAATCCAGCCTTTAACACACTTCATTTGTTTTGATATGATTGTTTAGAATGTTTTTAGGTCTTTTCTTTTTCCTTCATTCATTCATTCATTCATTGTCCATTTCGCAATTCTATTTCCAATCAAAGTTTGTTTGTTTTACATCTGAAAGCTGCACCTTTTAGACGGATCATGTTACAATAAAGGGTTAAAGAATTTCCCATTGAATAATATTTTTTGTCTTAATGTAGTTTAGTTTAAAAGTAAAAATTGCAAACCAGACTTTTGAGTCCAGAGGGTCAAAACATGAAGGAAAGAGTTTATTTGTCCCAATTCAAAGAGAGGAGAGCTGTAGGAAGCGATGTCATTCTCTACCTAGGTGTCTTCGGCTTGTTGAGGACAAACCTACATGTTTGGGGTCTAAACACATTTTCACACGTAACCCCAGAGCCTCTGTTTGCCTCTAAGTGTGCAGGATGTCACACACACACACACACACACACACACACACACACACACACACAGACAGACAGACAGACAGACAGACAGACAGACAGACAGACAGACAGAGACACACACACACATGTAGGTCAGTGTTATTTATTAGGCCTGCAGAGCTCCAAATGCTTGATGCCAGTTATGGATATCTGCTGAATGTTGGATCTTAGTTGATTAGAGTGATGCAACACAAGTGTAGAGTGTGTGTGAGCCAGGATATCAGCCGTCTGATTGAACCAGCAGATATCAGGTTGTTACGGATGTGTCAATACTGAGATCTGTGTACAAAAAGAAACTACAGATAGTGAATACCTTACAGGCCGACCTGTTTTGTTTGATCTGTGTAAGTATTTTAAGACAAAGGATGCAGTGTTCATGTAACTGTCAGCCACAGAGCATGTGCTGCTGCTGCTGCTGCTGCTGCATGGTTGAGCTGAAGTCGTTGGTGTCAGCCCTGCACCTGCCGCATGCTTAACATGCTGTGACCAAGTGTGAAACACACACTCTCCATTGTATAACGTGAGTCTAGGCACTTCATCGTTTTGTTACTCTAATGTTGTGTTGCATTTCCTACGGTATCCATGCAACAGCAGGGGAGAATGTTTACGCTGCACGATGTCACCGAGCGTACGGTTAAGCTGCAAACTGTCATGAAAACTCCCGCTGTGTCTGAATCCTGTCTGCTTGGACCGGCTCTTTAGCTGGACTAGGCTTAGCCTGATCATGGTCTTACTCAGACTATTGCATGTGTTTACATGATCATATTTCAGTCTGACTAATGTCTCAGTCAGACTTACAGTGGGCCGTTGCCGTGCATGTAAGCATTGCTAATGAGGCTCTTCCTCTCTGAGACGCTTCTTCCATTACTCTGTTCCATTTATCTAACAATTCAAATCTGTTCAGAATGTGTGTGTAACTGGATCAGGTCTAGATGTTTCTGGCATCCTAATCAACACGTAGTAAACCCAGAGAACCTTTCACCTACATTTTCTACACGTTCCTGTTTTCCACAGTGTGCAAATCCAAATCCTCATCCATGTCCCTCAGGCTCTCCCTCAGTGCTGGTATCTGTTCTCAGCTGTGCTCCAACAAGCCCAGGCAGCACCGGGCTGGTCTCCTTTAAGACAGCCCATCCACTTTGCTAACAGGAGTATTCAGCTGCTGGCCAGCCTGTTGGAATATTTTCCTGCGCTGCGATGCCAACCCTCGTTCCTCCGTGTGTGGTGTATTCTCTCACAGAGTTTGGTTGTAAGCTCCAAAAGCCAGCAGCTTGTAATCTTTGATGCTTTGGGCTCTTATCCACATTTGTTGTCGTATTCAAAAAGCTCATTCCCCTGTTCCTTCCTCAAAACGGGAGTGAAATGTCTTGAGTCATGTTCTGTCTTGCACTGCAGTGTGTCAAAGAGAGTGCACGTCTGTCATTCTCACTTCAAGCAGTCAGACTAGGATTCCTCTGACAAAGCCTGAGAATGGGGCTGGATTTGGGCAGCACAGATTTACAAATGCAGTCCACATTGTGAGGAGGATCCTGAGGGATTCTCCTGGGCTGGGAGCGAGGTGGTTACTGAGTTATTTGCTGTAGACGCTGTATCTGTTATGCGGGTTTGGGCATGCAGACTCTGGAATGGTGAGGAAAATGAGGCTGAAGCCAGAGTCTCCTGTTCCAAAAGTATTGGAAAGTGTCCAAAGATTCTTTGATAGAGAGCCAGAATAGTCATCTTCTCATAGCTTTGGATCGGATCTCCTGATATGCTTGAGGCGTCTCAGGGCTCTTTCACACATTTGTCTCATTGTATCTTCTTCATCTGCTGCGGTTGGTTTTCACTTTATATTAAAGGAAGTAGACCAGTTCACATTTCACAGTTGTACGCTCGATCATAAAGCTAATCTGGTGTTGTGACACTGTCGTTGGCTAATCAGGCTCTGTTTGTTCCCGCCGCTCTCTGTAACTCTATAACTCATATTCTTTTCTCCTCATAAGCACTTGTTGATGAAGTTGCCTCTTGACAGCACAATAGCAGCATCTCGCCCTAGGAATCGGAGACAAATCTGATAAGCCTAATGTGATTTGCGATGCAGTGTGATGAGCCGATAAGTGGCTGCGTATTAGATGTTCCACTCCTGGTTCACAGGGACAGATGCAGCAGATTCCTGTATCTGGCTCGGGTAGCTTTCGGAATTGTCTTCTCGTTCCGGGGTATCGTTCGGACCCGGGTCGAAACCCCCTCTTCTGAGAGGCGTCCATCGGTTTCGTTTTGGTTGAGTGCTGCTTTCTCACCAGGGTGTGAAAGCAAACCCCTGTGCCATGACCGATCAGCTGAGAGTTATGGGAAACAAAGAGAAACAGTTTGGTGGTTTGAGTGGTGACGGTCATAAGATGCTTTGTTTGGATGTATAGAATGAGCGGCCAGTTTCGGTCCCCGGTGCCCACAAACGCTGAAGTCCTTCCCTTTCCTTCACTGACAGCTGACTGCCTGCTTCTGCTGCCACGATGACCCAGTCTGAACTCTCACAGGCGTGGCATCCGCTTTGATTCCTACCTGGTGACAAATTCATACCTGTGTTGTGTTTTCAAACGTCTGCCTTGCGTTGAATAGGGCTGCTTAGTTTTCTCCAATAACTCTGCTTCAAAGTTTGTCAAAGCACTTGCGCTCCTCTTCATCTTCATGCCAGCTTGCCAATTGTTCCTCTGCAGCGACGAGCCTGGGCCTCTCACACTTTCCCTTTGTCTGGTCTATCATTCCATTCCCAGCATTTGACTTCTCCATCAGCTTAGTTGGTTGAAACATAGTCATTGTATTTACCCGTAAAGAAGTAAACGTATACCAAAACAAAGTTGGGACATGGACCTTATATTCTATGGGACAGCTCATACTGTACATTTAAATCACTTTAATATACAGCCGGGCACTTTTGGTCCCATGTGTTCTCTGCACAGAATCAAGACATTGGATTTATTTATTTATTTAGATCTTTCTTTCTTTAAATAGTCACCTTTCCCAAATGGCCTTGGGGCTGCACTGCCGTTCTCCCCCTGAGCTCTCCCTTTCACTTCAGAGTCGCCCTCAGTTTGGAGTGGCGTCTGAAAAAGGTTGTGATTGTAAAAAAAAAAAACACCCTTTGACCTTATGAAAGATAAGACAGGGGATGGAATTGTTATTGCATTGATTCTGACATTTTTTAATAAATTAACTCAATAATCTCCACTAATTATTCTCCTCACCCTTCAGCCTCTCCAACGTGCCTCAGTGAGCACGATAAAGATACAGAGCAGCTCTGTGCGCGCCGTGTTGATGTGGAGATGATTCTCCTCATATATCAAATTACCGTAAAAGCAATTACCTCGTCGTTCTGGCTATGTCAGGAATCGGCCAGCAGTGTGATGACAAAACATCTGTTATCTGTCAGTGAATTAGAGATCAAACAGCACAATAGACTTCACAATCACATAGATAGTATTGATTGTATTGAATAGCATCATATCCTCTCACTGTCTCTCCTATGATGGCATGACATCAGATCCTGATTTGATGATTCCCATTCACAGCTAATTTGACTTTGATGTTTTTGTAAATGTCTTAGTGTAGCTCTGCACAGGAAGCTTTAGGACTCACCACAGTTACACAAGAAGAGAGGACAGGAACCCAACCCAAGAGCAGTTCCTCTTTTGGCCTTTTGGCAGCAATAACCTCATATTTAGAACAATTGTGGTGCACAGTATGATGATACCCATAATCACAATCTGTATCCTAACTTCTCTAACTGGAGACATTTGTATCAGTCTCCAGTATACAATCGCTAAATATAGATACATGTTGATGACTGTACTGTAGTTGTAAGTCTTACCCAAGCCATAATGTGAAAACAGATGCTGGTTCGGGTTCGAGTTCAATTTGGAATCCTTCTATGAAACGGTAGAAGAGCTGAACAAAGCATTGATTTCATTAGTAGGTACTCCAAACTAACTCCAAACAGTGGTTTAGAACCTGGAGCAAGCAAATGTTTGACATTCTTGCTTTTTAATTGGTTACTTGTAATATTGGAAGAACATCTGAAGCTTCCTACGCGGCCACACGTTGTTCCAAATGTAAGATTTCTATCGATCTAAAGTGCAAACGGCTCTACCTGGCCCTCACAACACAATGGTTAGGTTTGACTCACTACTTACACAGCGAGCTAAAACACAGGCTTTGGTGCCGTGGAGGCGGCGGGGTGTGAATTCTCTATCGCCCCTCTGGCTCAGATGTGAGAAGAACGACAAAAATACACTGCGAGTTAAAGTGCTGGCTTGTTTTGCTGCGTTGTTTTGGAAATAAGCACGTTTGATGTCTCAGTGTTTTTGTACGGAACACAAAAGCTACGGAAGCTTTAGCTCCAATCCGAAGCTCCCGGACTGAAACGGGTGTCAATAATTTAGATTGTAGTCAATTTTAGGAAAATGACAGATGATGGATTTCTTTGACAGTTGCTTTCTAGTCTAGTAACTCTCTGGGAATCGGTAGTATACTTATTTTATCCTGCACTGCCTAATTTGCTCAGACACTTTCAGTTTAGGAAGTAAGGCATCGACGGTTTGTCACACGTATCCTCTTGCACTTCTTCGTAAATGATTGCGTCGCTGCTTTCTGTCAAGTATCACTTCTTCTTCCTTTTCGCTCTCCGTCTTTTTCAGTTCACACCAAGCCTGCGTCTGTAACCGTCTTGGAAATGCAACCACGATAGAGTCACAAGTCTTTTTCAATTCTGTCTTTTTTTTCAGATAAATTTGAATGTTCCATTATGCATTTTTCAATTTGTAACTTCCATCGTGCATCACACAGGTCAATGAAGCCCCACTAATGTCTGAGGCAACAGTTTGGCAAAGGCTCTATTAAACTAATGCAGTATATTGATGTCGTCTAAGCTTATCTTGCATGTTTGTACAGCTTTATCTCTACCTTATCAAAGTCCGAGACTGCTGGGCCAAGTGGAGCAGATCGGCTGCTGAGTGGGACTGGGAAGGGAAACGCCACACTTACCCACATTCCTTCATTTGGAGGTGTGTGTGTGTGAGGCTTGTGTGCATTTGTTGCCTGTTTGCTGCCACCAACCAAACACCTGACAGCTCTGAATGTCCAGTTCGTCACCGGGGTTAACGTCCGACTTGGACATTAGGCAAACAAGGACGCACACGACACAAACAACACTGTGACACACACTCAGGGCTGATCTCTCTGGAGGGAGAGGCTGAACCATGGTGACTCCCTCTGAGAGGAACATCTAATGACAACAAACACAGTAGGCGGAGGTGACGAATACACACACACACGCACACACACGCACACACACGCACACAGTGTCATCCCTGCTAATGGTCAAGTGAGCATGTGTTGAGGATGAGACATTGACTTATTGGACCCCAGAGAGGCAAAGACAAGCAGAGGCACTTGTAACAAATGGCTGTCACGTGCCGAGACCAACGCGATGATGTCACTGCGGACGTGCCTCTTCCTGGCTATAACACGTATGACTCCCAGGGACGTGTGAGCACAATGTGTGAGTTGTGTTGCTGTGTGGTTTAGCTTTTGGGGGTATTTGAAGCACAAGTGGAGCGTGACGTGAATGAGTATCGTTCAAGCAAGAGTGCGCGGCTGGTTAATGATTGGTGGTTGGAAAAGATCGTTGGCTTTTGCAGCTGCTACTTAACGGCTTACTTCCGTTTCCGACATGACTAATGTTTAGTCAACTTCTAGAAACAAAACAAAATTACATAAAAATACACATTTCTCTTCTTGCTGTAATGACTCACTGATCGACTGTGGTCAGTCAGCATCAGTCTCTCTGCCTCTTGAGCACTCCAGCGTGTCCATTAGCCAAATTCCTGGCTATTTCATTATCTAAGTGGGTGGGGGCCAGCCGCAACCCGATGGGACCTCATCGGAGCCTCCTCAGAGCCTCCTCCCCCATCCTCTGCTCCACTAAACCACAGGCTAGATTGCCAATAGTCCTCTCTGTCCCGGGAGGACTCAGTCAGGCTCTCTGCCCAAGCTTTAAAATATTTATCACACATAATTGATAACGTTGTTGGCAGACATGAGGAGTATACCCTAACTAGGATAAAGGAATTATAGAAATGCTGTTTTGGGGTTGTGGGGGGAAGCCAAAGTGACTAACACAGGCGATAGGTAAGGCTCTAACTGTTTCTCTGGAGTAGAAACTAGGCTATTGAGTGAACTGGTGTCAAGTTTCCCTGCTGCTGCCATTCCTGTTGTCGACACCCAGGGTCTTACATTGATTTTCTGCACCGCAACTCCAGACGAACCTCAAGGCTTTGGAGATCACGATGATATAATGGGTGTGTTGGCTGAGGCTTGCGAAAACCGAAGGTATAATTCCGCAGCGCCTTCGATATCTGTGGAAATACTCCGCGTAATGCTACGGGACGCTCCGAGGGCCGAGAATAGACTGATCTCTTCCTCTGCTGTTGACTATGATTGGCAAAGACTGGAAGCAGATAAGTCAACTGGACGGTGTTGTTCAGAGAGATAAGTGCGACAGTGTGGCTTTTAGAGCGGCCCAGCAATGTGATTCATGTGTCACCTGTTGTGCCCAGAGTGGATCGGTGTTCACGCATGTGTCGCTGTTAAGACAAGTTGGCTCTTTGCTTGTAAACACTGTAACACCGAGTAACTGTCACTCTCGCACGGCGCCCCCGGATCACAGGAGGTCTGCCGGGCGATGAAGTAGTTTGATTGTTGGAGACATCGGCCGAGTGTTCTCCTCCTGAGCAGCTTGATGTGAATACAGGAGTCACAGTCTTCAGTTACTTGGTGACCCTCGGTTGTGTGCGGGCAGCAGTAAGGACAGAGGTATGGATTTCTTCAACCAGGAGGGTTGAACGATCATTTGAGAGCACTATTGATCGCTGTAAATCTGGTGGTCAACAGCTGCTGTTTCAGTTGCTGTTTCATTATGAGTCCCAGCGCTGCGGTTTGGGATCCTGGTTAGTCCGCTAGTTAAAAGCCATGTTTATAGGCTTTATACACACTAGTATGGCTGCACCAAGCATCGTATTGTGATTACTCAGAAAGATATTGCAATCTTGATGTGATAAAGGTATCATGTGACTGACGAGGCTGAAGATGTCACACTGTGTTTACTTAACAACAAACAAAAGAATACCAACATTTAACACTTTTGTTTTTGTTGTTTTATCAAAATTGAACCACATCCCCTCCTTTCACAATGTGATAGTTACACATTTTCAGCAAAAATCATCCTTTTATTCACATCCAGTCAATTACCTTTTATTTTTCCTCTTACACACATGAACGATGATTGTAGGATACGTCTGTCACCTTTGTTTCTCCTTGAAGGCGGTGATGGAGGAGTGCTGATCCGTGCTCTGACAGGCAGGAGGATCTAGTTTGATATGAAAACACTTCATTAAGTGAACGTAGAGCCTTTATGGATCACTTTAGAATTTTCCGATGATGGGTATGAAAAAGCGTTTCCTCGTAAATTGGCTTGAGCGAGAGCCAAACGCGGCTGCTATGCTGCCCAGTGTGGATACAGACAACACGTCTTTGCATAGCTGAGTTGCTAGTTTGTCTCTATAGTCCAAGTATTTGTTGAAAAAAGTATAATTGTTTATATCTATTTATTTATTTTCAGTTCCAGAACCCTGATAATATGGCGTCACAGGAGGGGGAGGAGCCTCCTCCACAGCGCAGCCCATCGGACAGCCGCCTGCAGAGCAAGAAGCCGCCCAGCCTGACCATCGCCATCCCTCCCCCCGAGCACCAGCGGGAGATGGGGACCCACGACCCCCACAAACAGGTAGCTGACCTCTATGACCTCTGTGACCAGCACCAGACTCCCACACCGGACTGACTGAGCCTCAGTGGGCTGACTGAGCCTCACGGGTGTTGTGTTCAATGCATCTCAGTAGCAGCACAGACGGAGGAAAAAGTTAAAGCCCACATTTCACACACACACACACACACACACGCACACACACACACACACACACACACACACACACACACACACACACACAGTCTCTCTTCTGTCCCTTGTATTTAGGGACACAGCGGCATGTGAGACAGCTGTGGGCCCTGAGCCAAGCGTCCCCCCCCATAAACACTGCCATGTCCTCACACAGAGCAGGTAGTCTGAGCTGTGAAGGCTCCATTGAAGAATCAGACTCCACACTCTAAAGGCTCCGTCCATTCTTCAGTCTGGCTGGTTTGAGTTCTTTACAGCAGCTCTGCCTGGTGGTGAAGTTTATACTCGAGTCGTTTTGTCTTTTGTTTAGTCTTTCTTTGTCAGAAAGTGCTTTATTTATAAAGTCTTGTGTATTTATAGGTCTGAAGCTGTTCCTGACTCAGAGTGTGAGACAGAACACAGCTCAGCTCAGCTCAGTGTTTATGTGCATTGATCACTTACATCCTTTTTTAAAGAACAAGTATTTATACAAACGTAAATCAAAGCTGTTCAGTCAATAACAGTTGTCCAGTTGACTCTGTGAGTATTTATCTATCTTGCTCTTAGTGGAAATTCATGGATTGATTAATCATTAACTGTGATAGAGAGAATGTTTAAACAAAAGAAGCACAGGTTGGCTGTAAAAAGTCATTCTGCTTCCCTCTGTAAGCTGAGTGATGCTGGTACACCGACGCGTGTCTGAGATGATAGAATGAGTGTGTAAATGTAGTTTGGACACGGAGCCGCCGGCTATCTCAGCAGCTCGCTCGCTCGCTTAGAGCCCATTAACGTGCCGGCCATTAGCCTCAGCGCCTGCAGAGTAACGGCCGGCTGGGCTGAACCACTCTGAGCCCAAACACTGCACTGCAGAGCAGAACAAGGCCAGCAACAGAGTGGACATGAGAACAGGGACATGGACATTTATCTCAACGTTTTAGAGACACACAATGATACTAAATGCACAACATAATCTCCCCCAAGACAAATCTGGGCTTCATAAAACAAGTCATTCTGTCATTTCCTGCCTTGCTGCTGCTCGTTTCATTCCTGAGCTGCCACTTTCCTGTAGGCAGCTCATGTCCTCAATCAAGGTCTCTTTCCTAATCATTCATTTATGTGATGTTTTCCTTTGGTCAGCCGCTGCGTCCCTCCCTGAAGAAGAGTGCCAGTGGCCATGCAGCCAGTCCTGTGTCAGAGAGTGTGAGTGGAGATGGAGTCTTCCTGGCCCGGGACAGGAGGGCCAAGTTTGGGAGGCAGACGTCCCTCTCACAAAGCATCCGCAGGTACGACATGGAACTGAGACACTCCGCCCTTTGTGTTCCTTCCTGTGTGAATCTGGACGTACATGTGTGCGTAGTACAGTATACACCCCCCTTCAGCATGGAGTCTGTCAAAATGAGTCAATAAAGTCCAGTTGGATGAATTAGCGTGTGTGTGTGTGCGTGTGTGCAGATGGGATAATGTGTGACTGTGTGCATAAATGTGCAGAATACTCGGTGTCCCACAGCTCCCAGACCTCTGAGTGATAGAAGCTCCGTCAAGCTGCTTCAGTGTGGATGAAGCAGCACAGTTCAGTCATGGTGACAGACTTTGCAGACTTTGTTCTTGCTTTGGTTGATGCTTGCCTGTTGGAGCCAAACTTTAGCTGATTCATATTTGTGTATGTGTCTTTGCTTTCCGTCTTCCATTCATTTAATTTCCCCTAAAAATCTCAAACTCTGTCATCCAAACACTCGACCTGCTTGATTCTGCAGCAAGAGAACCTAAAGGTCTCATGTTCTCCTCTTCTCCTGTTCTCCTGCTGTGACTCGGCCTCACGCAAAACCATGCTGCTTCTCTCCGCTCCGTTTTCATATCCAACCCTTTACTCGCAGGAACACAGCCCAGTGGTTCGGCGTGGGAGAAGACTGCGAGACCAAGCAGCAGGTCTGGCAGCGGAAGAGTCTGCGGCACTGCAGCCAGCGCTACGGCAAGCTGAAGGCTCAATACAGAGAGCCGGAGACGGCCACCAGCATGGACCACGGCCTGGACTCACCGGCCACACACAGGATGCCCAAGGTGCTCCACTCTCAGGAGAACTCCAAACACTCAGCTCATCAATCATTCATGACCTCATCAAGGCTTTTCCTCAACATACGGCGTTTGTAAACATCTCCATGTCCTGGTTCACATGCTCACAGTGTCTTCTGCCTGTTTACCCGGTTTAGATCAGGCATCTAACAGTGTTTACATTGTTCCTTACACACGCAAACCTTTGACGCTTCAGTCTAAGAGCCAAAACATAGAGCTGCTCTACCACGTGTGTGTTTAAAGATCATGGCATTGACAGATGAGTCAAATGAGATTGGATGCAGCGAGAGGGGAAAGCTCTGTCTAAGGTTGTGGGGCTGCATGGTGGCAGGAGTGTGTCCCAGCTGACATCACCTCCCTCCCTCGACTCTTCATCGCACAGCTCTGCTCGTCGGCTCCAGTTCTCTGTCTTTCTCTTAACAAAAGGTTTTTCCCCTCCGTTGCTTTTTGGTCATTTTCCCCTTCCTGTTTTACAAATGTCACAAATTTTTTGAGTCATTCCAGTGGTAACAACTCACAACTATCTCTCACACACACACACACACACACACACACACACACACACACGCGCGCGCGCGCACACGCACACACACACACGCGCGGACACATTACACTTCCTCTCTAGGGGTGTCATCATCTCAGCATGGCTCTCATTGGTGTGAAATGCTGCTGATCTGTTCTCTCCTCTCGTCTGCTTCCTTCCTGTAAAGGTTAAATTCCAGCGGGCATTGCATGTAAGTTAGTAATAGTTCAGTCAGTAGTCGTCAGTAGTCTCACTTGTTTTCTAGCTCATAGTTGAGTTCCCGGTCATGTGTGTAGATTGTGGACCCCCTGGCCCGGGGACGAGCCTTCCGTTACCCGGACGATGTGGACAGTCGGCCCCTGAAGACCCCCCACAGCGCCCAGGGGGGCCCCGTCACCCCGGGCGTCACCTCCCTCTGCTCCATCACCAGCCAGCGCTCCGGCTACAACAACCGCTTCCCCCGACGCAAGAGGGAGTCTGTGGCCCGCATGAGCATCAGGGCGGCTTCCAACCTGATACGGGTGTGTGTGTGTGTGTGTGTGTGTGTGTGTGTGTGTGTGTGTGTGTGTGTGTGTGTGTGTGTGGGTGTGGGTGTGGGTGTGGGCGTGGGCGTATGAATATCCAACAAATATAAAGCAGAAACAAATGTTTAGCTAATGGAAAGTTGAGGGAATGACGTGTTTGTGTGTGTGTGATCCAGGGTCGCAGCGGCTTGTCGGGCTCTCAGACGGGTCGCAGTTTCCCTAGAAGGAGCTTTGCGAGGCCCAGCTGGCTGGACGATGACACGGTGGACTCGGCAGACACGTCGGAGTCGCTCTTCTTCAGCAAGGTCAGCAGACTGTGTGTGTGTGTGTGTGTGTGTGTGTGTGTGTGTGTGTGTGTGTGTGTGTGTGTGTGTGTGTGTGTGTGTGTGTGTGTGTGTGTGTGTGTGTGTGTGTGTGTGTGTGTGTGTGTGTGTGTGTGTGTGTGTGTGTGTGTGTGTGTGTGTGTTCGTGTGTGTGTTCGTGTGTGTGTTCCCCTCTCACAACCTTGAAAGTGGTGCAGCCTGTAGGAGCCATTAGTCAGTCACACACTCTGGTGATGATCGATGAATGCCAGGCAGTCATATTGGGTCGGTCCGTGTCGTGTTAATGGGGAACGATTTGAGCAAAAACACTTGAAAAGGTCAGAGGAGCTTTTTCCGTGAAACCGTGTGATACCTGGCCGCTCATTGATCTCTGCTCCCTCTCCTTCCTCCATCGTCTCCTCCTCCCCTCAGGTAGATGCTCATGGGGAGCTGTACTCTATGGCTGACGATGTGTTCGAGTCGCCACCGATGTCGGCCGCTTTCGGTTCAAACGAGCAGCCGGAGCAGCGTTTCCCCAGCCTGTGAGTGAAACACACAACTGGAGATAAAACATAGAAACATGGCAAATCAAAGGTTCCAAACCTGCTTCACCTTCCTCTCTTCTCTCCCTCTTTCCTCTGTCAAACCCGTGTCTCTCTCTCTCTCTCCTGTCTTGACCCGTACCTCTCCTGTCTCATTCCCCCCCCCTCCCCCCCCCCCCCTCCCCCCCCCCCCCCCCCCCCTCCGTTGCCTTCCTCTCCCTCCATCCTCTCACTCTATTGCAGGAAAGACGTGTCCCGCACACCCAGGACTCCAGTGGCGGTGTCTGAAAAGGGCCCCCCTCGTCGGGGGCGTCGCATCGCCTCCAAAGTCAAACACTTTGCCTTCCACAAACAAAAGCGGCAGTACGGCATGGGCGTGGTGGGCAAGTGGCTGAACAGGAACTACCGCCGCAGCATCAGCAGCAACGTGCAGGAGCAGCTGGATGACTTGCACAGCCACAGGTCAGGGAGGGCAGGGAGAGGTCACTCATGAGCAGAATCCGGGGGGGAGGGAGGGGGGGCACGGCTGCACAGCGACAAATCGAGTACCCAGTGGCTGTCCGGAGTTGTTGTGTAGGAGTGTCAGTCCTCTGTTACTTCAGTGTCCAGGTTCTGATGGGCTCGCTGTGTGTCTCCTCGTCTCCGCATTCAGGCCTTACTTCACGTACTGGATCACGTTTGTCCACATCGTGATCACCCTGTTGGCCTGCTGCACGTACGGCTTCGCCCCTGTGGGGTTCGCACAACACTCGTCGACTGAGCTGGTGAGCCGAGCTGTGAAGTGGAAATCCCATCTCATCTCAGTCATTGGTTGTGTTTACATTGAATCCATACTGTGCTAAATGTTTTTAATGTTTTTAATGTGGAATATCTTTGAACTGTTCCCAAAGCTTTGACCCAACAGTCCAAAGCCCTTAAGGTACCGAAGCCAGGTTGATCTTTAATGTGAATCGATCAGATAGAAGCATTCCAATTCTAGCCAGCAGCTTTGTTTCCTTGATCACTGACTAAAACAATTGATTGCTTATCAAAATAACAATAGATCTATTTGCTGTCCATTAACTAATCAATAATTGACTCATCATGATTTCAGACCGATCGTGGTCCTGTCTGCACCTGAAACACACACACATAAACACAGGGTTTAGTTTAGGTGTGTGTGAGATTTGAGCCACGCCTTAATCCTCACCGCTCTGTTTGGACTCCTGCTCCCTGGGCTCTGTGATGGACTGTGACTCTCTGGCTCCCTCTGCAGGTGCTGAAGAACAAAGGCATCTACGAGAGCGTCAAGTTCACCCAGCAGGAGAACTTCTGGATCGGGCCGAGCTCAGTGAGTCTCATTCAACTCTTCACTCACTCACACACTCCTTCTTCTCCATAGCAGTTCCCTAAAAGATGTAAAGCAGTGTCATTCTACTGTTTAAAAGCGTTTGTCGTTGTATTTCCTGACCTCTCCAGGACGACCTCATCCACCTGGGGGCTAAGTTCTCCCCCTGCATCCGCCGGGACAAACAGATCGTCAGCCTGATCCAGAGGGCCAAAGACCAGGAGCGAGCGTCCGGCTGCTGCGTGCAGAACGACAACTCTGGATGCGTGCAGACCCTCCGCGTGGACTGCTCTGTATGTGGCTTATTCAGCGCGTTGAGGTTTGACAGAGCGGCCGGGCTGCTGATAGAGCACTGTCACGGCTTAGAGACCAAAGAGAGACCAAACTAGAAATGAAATCAAATGTATAAGGTCTTAAAAATGGAACAAATGTCTCATTTAGGCTGAATGTGCAACAGGACATGTCACCGATCTACACACTGATTACTCCACTGTGTGTCTCCTTGTTCCCACATGTGTGTCCCTCGCTACAATGACACAGGAGACACTGGCCACCTTCATCAAATGGACCAATGAGGTTGTGGACATCAACAGGACCTCC